>NC_141990.1:13463025-13811150 GCF_049901715.1 Pseudonaja textilis
GAAGGGAGGGTGCCTTTGTGCCGAGTTGTGAGAGGCTTGACAGACTCTAGCGATGTGCCCCTTTTTGTGGCAGACGTTGCAGATGGCTCCCTTGAATTTGCAGGTGGCCCTCGGGTGAGATCCACCACAGGATAGGCACAGGGTGATGTGCTTGGGTGGACTGATGCTTTCTTGCCTGGCTCCTACCTGTGGTTGTCTGGCGTTGGCGAGGCGGTGGATGTCGGTTGCATCACTGGGGTCTTCTTCTATGACCACTTCTTCGGAGTGGACTGGAACTGCCACTAGCTTGGAAGTAGGGCCTTGGATTTCGGTGGCTGAGTGTGCTGCCAGCTCTGCTGCCAGGGCCTCCTCGACGGCTTGTGCGAGGTTGAGGTCTTTCTTAGCGAGTAGGCGCCTTTGGAGGTGAAGGTCCTTGACTCCGCAGACTAGCTGATCGAGGAGCATGTCCTCCAGATAGGTTCCAAACCCACAATGGAGTGCTGCAGTCCTGAGGGCGGCCATGTACTGGTTGATGGTCTCTTTGTCTGATTGCTTCCTCATGCGGAAGGTGAATCGCCTGGCAATCTGTGAGGGTCTGGGAGAATAGTGGTTAGTAAGGATTTCTAACAGTTCTGACCAGGGAACGTTTTTCAACTCACGTGGAGCCACGAGTGCTGTGGCAGTGTCAAAGACGATGGCTCCACAGTAGATCAGGAAATAAGATTTTTTCCGGTGCTCCCCTGCATCAGCCAGCCCAATTGCGTCGATGTAATGGTTAAAGCGGTTCTTGTATGACTCCCACTTCTCCTCATCCTGCTTGAACGCTGGGAAGACCGGGTTGGAATTCATAGTGAGGAAATCAGGCTGTGTAATCTGTTGGAAAAATCTCTCTGGGGCAGCAGCAGGAAGGTTTCTTGTGCCTGTGGCAGGCAAGTGACTTCAGCTCTGGAGAGGTTTTTTACAACCCCCTCTCTCTCTCTGGGCTAACACGTAGTTAGGCTGCACGGCCGTTGGCAGCGTTTTGAAATTCGCGCCTGCGTGGGCGTCAGTGACTTCGCATTACAGCACCGCGCTGTACTTTTAAGGCAGAAATTCAAATGACAGCCGTTTGAATTTCGCGCCTAAAGAAACGAGCGGCTGCGGCTCACAGCGCTTCACTTTTCCTGTAGCTAGGCTAACAAGCGGCTACAGACGCTTCTTACTTTTGCTGTAGCTGACCGCTCTCTCTGGCTGCGGATCAGCGTTCGCTTTCGTTGTTTAACTGATCGTTCTCTCTAGCTGTGGATCAGCGTTTTGCTTGTATTGCCGACTGATCGCTCTCTCTCTGGCTGCGGATCAGCGGCTAGTGACTCAGCGGTTGCATTGTGCCTCTGGTAGCCATCCCACCCTCGTCGCCAGTGTTAAGTTCAGGTAATGAGAGGCTGAACCAGGGCATGGGTGCAACAAATACTTTATTGAATAATAAAGGACTGAACGTGCTAGCCAAGCCTGGAACTGGCTCGCAGCGATCAGCAACTGGTTGGACCCCGCAGCCTGCTTTTATAACTGGCTGGTGGAGAGAACCAACCAATGAGCGAGGGGGCAGCCGCCCCCGCAGCATGAACGGACCTGAGTGGGAACTCCTTTGAGTTCCAGGGACATAACAGGAAACATGGAGGCTGTTTGGAAAGATGGTTTAATGGTAGACAGGATCACATGCTTGGGAGCTCTTGGGCAAAGAAAAAGGAAAGAGATGCTGAGATTCCCTGGGTTTTATGCCCTCTCTGGCTTTGAATTTCCTGGGGCACAGGAAAAATATCCTGATTGGTTGCTGACAGAAGTTATAGCTAGCTTTTTAGGTTGTCTGTGTGCTAAGTTTGGTTGAAACTTGGTGAGTGGTGCAATGAAGGGCAATTCAATGGCTCTGCCTGAAGGAGATAGAACTTTGTTATGTAGAATAGACTGGGCCAGGCCTTAATGGCTCATTTACAAAGGTGGGAGGGCTGAGTTTCTGCCTCTCTGAGTTTCTACTTCTCTTTTAGGGGAAATATTCTGCCTTTTTAGTATATCCTAAAATATTTCATTTTTCTAGGAGAAGGGTGTGTTTTACTTCCAACAAGGGGAAAGGACGGGGGAAGTAAATAGCTCAGCTAACAGTCAAAATAAAAAAGTTTTCCAGTGGTTAGAAAGGATTTTTTTCTTTTATAATGATGGCCTGATTAAAAACTAGAATAGAGGTAGAAATAATACACACTTTTATATATAGCAATAGTTAGATGGAAAGATTGGAGGATGAAAGGTGGTATTATTATGTGTTGTGGCTCCGATTCCTGAGCCTGTGTTGTTAGAGGAAGAGGAAGATGAGGAGGAGGAATTGGGAATGCCTTCCTTCCCAGGACCTTCCTCTTTGGCAATGCCTTCCTTCCTGATAATACCTCAGGTTTCAGCAGATAACTGAGAGGAACAGCCTGAAATTAATCAGGAGGAGGAGGGCATATCGGAGCAGCCTCTGACAGGGAATCAAGTAGACGAATGTTGGCTTGATCCTAGGCAGCATCGTAGGAAGAAGTGTGAGCTGCAACGTAGGAGGCGTGGGCGAATCAGAGAGTGAGCTGAGTCATTGAGACACACCCCACATAAAAGTGGGTGTGTTTTCTCTGGAGACCTTGTACGGGACAAAGTTTTACTTTTCTTTCAGGCTTTGGTGTGATTGTTTCTTATGGTCTGCGTTGGAAGCTTTAGTGATTAAATCTTCTGGTTATCATTTCAGACTTGGCAGGCAGCGTGTGTTAGAATGCCAAGGACATTATCTGTATAAAGGAATTAACTCTGTAAAGACCGAGTCTTCTTGCCTGCCTTGTATTTGTTTGAGTTTGGACTCTTCATCTTTCTTGGAAAGGAGAAAGGTGAAACATAACAATTATGTATGTTTAAGTAATGTGATGATTGGTATTAAAGTGGCATATTGAAACATTGAAAAACCAAATAATGAAGGACTATATCTTAATATAAACATGTGTATTAACACTAGGATTAGTAACGGTGGCCTCACTAGAAGCTAAAATAGAGGTAGAAATAAGAAATAGGAGGAATATTAGCATATATAATTTTTATATAATAAACTATAAGCAATAACTAGATGGAAAGATTAGAGGCTCAAAGATAGTGTTACTACATATGCTTAAATAATATCATTGGCATTAAAATGGAACATTGAAATAGTGAATGGCTACTTTAAAAGTAACATGTATATTAATACTAGGATTACATAAATTTGATTAATGTAACAAATATTATTAATATTATTACTGCTACTTGCAACAAAATGAATTGTATCCAGAGGCCACACTGTTCATGTATTGATATTGATGTATATTTAAAAATAAAAATCCAATAAAACTAAACCAAAAAGATTCCTGTGGGAACCACGGTCATCATAACAGGTGCCTGGTGAAGGAGGAAAGGATCCTGCCAGCTATATTCATTGGCCAATGTGACTGGTGACATCTGGGAGGGGGTGAAGTTTTACTCTTTTAATTAGGTAAAAACTGTAGGAACTTTCAGAGTTGGTTTTCACCAGCTGTGCCAATACGATGTATCCAGTAAACATGTTCTTTGAGGAATCTACCTGCCTTGGAGTTTTGCTTTCAATGGGTGGGTTACTCGGAACATTGATGCTGAACCTATGACCCTAATGGACCTGCCATTGTGGCCGTGAATCATGATGGTCATAAAGCAGAGTATGCACATGACAGATGCAACTTTACAAGCTTTGTTGCAACAGTTCTTAAGCAAGCCCATTGTTCACCCTGATGTATTTTTGTGCTGAAAAGCAGAAGCCAAAAAAATGTCATAAATTCCAGGTGTGACTGCAGGATGCTGTAAATGGCAGTAAATACAAGCCAGTTGTTGAGCAAGTGAAATGCGATCACGTGACCACAAGGACAGGAGACCGTTAGAACTTTGAAATCGGGTCATAAGTCCCTTTTCCAGGCTCCCTCATGACTTTGAATAGTCACTAAGCAGCTGATTGTAAATCAAGGACTGCCTGCATTTGCAAATGTTCGAAGGCTCATGTAAATACAATAAACACTACAAAATTGTCAGCTCTTCCTGGGAGGTTTACAAACAAGGTAGTGCTTCTGTCTGAATGATTTCCCTTTATATTTTGATAAATGAAAAAGGTGAATTGGGTCCCGCTCTCTGATGAAGGACAAATTAGGAATTGGAGAACAAATTAGAATGTCACAGAGTTGGCAGAATTCTGGAGTTTGACAGAAAATCAAATGGTGAAAACTGGGAAACTGAGTAAGCCGTATCCTAGTTAATTTATTAATTGGTTGTTTTCAGATTATTATCAGGAGGAAATTTTAGGATGCTTTTATCAGTGGTTAGCCACCCGGGGTTACTACTTTGAAGTAGGCAGCTACATCAACATAAATAAATAAAATCTCATGTGCTATTATTGATTGTCCTTGTTTTCCGACTGCCTTCTACTACAGCAACTGTTCATGGTTACAGTGGTGATGGTAACTCTGGGACCGATCTTGCATTTATGTCACATGCAGGCTGTAAACCAAAGGAAAGCTGAAATAAGTTTATAATCACAGTCAGTTTCACTTAAGGGTCACTTTATTTAATTACCAGGTTGCCAGTTCCAGCTATGGTTGCTAAATGAGGACTACCTATACTTTTCTATGCTGCTCAGAAAAAGGGGAAAAAAAGAAGAGTTTGTCATTCATCTGAACAGCAGAAAACAAAGGCTAGTTCAGCAAATGGCTCGTTCAGTGGTTCAAACGAGTGGTGGCTTACTCTGATGTGTGAATCTTTAAAGCAACTAAAGTTGCTACTTCTAAATGGTCATTTTTATGGGGCACCCAAAAGATAGATTTGGAAGAAATATTGCAAATCTTCTATTCAAATGGGAACATACAAAAAAAAAAAAAGATGTTGGGAGCATAGAAAGAGTACAAAGAAGAACAACGAAGATGATAAGTAGTCTGGAGTCTAAACTATATGGTGAATGACTGAGGAAGGGAGGTACACCTAGTTTCTAGGGATTGGGTGACATGAGCAATCTTCCAGGATTTGAGGGGCTGTCATAGAGAAAAGGGGGACAACCTGTTCTCCAAAGCACCGGGAAATAAGACAAGAAGTCACAGGTGGAAGATTATTAAAGAGAAATCCAACCTAAAACTATGGAGAAATTTCCTGACAATGAGGACAATTAATCAGTTGTCCTGTAGGTGTTTCATCATTAGAAGTTTGAAGAAGAGACTAGACAACAATTTGTCTGGAATGATAGAGGGTCTACTGCTTGAGCAGGTGGTTGGACTAGAAGACCTCCAAAGTCCCTTCCCAATCCTATTATTCTATGTTCTATGCGTGACCCAGAGCAAGAATCCATACACCACCCCTGACTAATAGCTGCCTAACCTTTGTTTGAAAACCCTTAGCAATGTCTCCATCATTGCAGGAGGCCATCTGTTCCGCTGTGCATCATCTCTCATGGTTGGGAAATTCCTCCTTATTTACATCAACAGTGTGTGTGTGTGTGTGTGTGTGTGTGTGTGTGTATGTCTTTAAGCCCAAATGGCAAAAGTATGAACTACAGTACTGATCTTGTGGTACGCATTCATCTCTGTGCAAGGGGAACTGACAGGATCAAATTTCTGTAGGCAATTCTATTCTGATCCCTTGTCACACTCATCCCCCTAAATTGATTATCTTTACAGCAACTACTCTTTTAAGAGTGTGACTTTGTGACCAGAGAAGCTAATAAGCTCACCAACATAACTCCTAATGGACTATATACCCAATCTATATTCCGAACTCATTTGTCACATTGCAAATCAGGCTCATTTGTCTGAGATATAGTGCCAGAGAGCACTAAACACACATTGCTGTTGTTTCATTGTTCTTATTAATTAGATTTATATTTTGCCTTTCTTCCTAGAATGCCAAGTGGCATCCATAGCTCCCCTTTCCAAGTGGTACTTCTTTCTTCCCTTCCTCTTTTCCAACAACTAGCCCTGGAAGGAAGGTTGGATTGAACCAATGTTTCTCAACCATGGCAACTTTAAGACATGTGGACTTCCGCCTGTTGAGTGGGAACTGAAGTCCACATATCTTCAAGTTGCCAATGCTGAAAACACTGGACTGAACAATAGGAACTGGTCTATGGTCTCCCAGTGAAACTTTATGACTGGTGGTGACCTCTAATCAAAGAGAGAAGCAACCTAGAACTAAGGAGAAACTTCATGACAGAACAATTACCCAATAGAACAGCTTGCTTTCAGAAGTTGTGGGGGCTCCATCACAGAAGGTTTCTAAGAACTTGACGCTTGTATCCTAACAATTTATATTGATTGTTTCCTAGTATGATTCGATTGCTTATTGTACCCTATGACTATTATTAAGTGTTGTACCTGATGATTCTTGATTCTTAACGAATGTACCTTTTCTTTTATATACACTGAGAACATACGCACCAAGACAAATTCCTTTGTGTGTCCAATCACACTTGGCCAATAAAGAATTCTATTCTATTCTATTCTATTCTATTCTACCCTACTCTACTCTACTCTACTCTACTCTACTCTACTCTACTCTACTCTACTCTACTCTACTCTACTCTACTCTACTCTACTCTATATTCTATTATATGAAGAGATTTGACAGCCATTTGTCCAGAATGGTATAGGGTCTCCTGCTTGAGGAAGAGGTTAGACTAGAAGACCTCCAAGGTCCTTTCTAACTCTGTTATTCTGTTATTCTCTTACCTTCAATGAAGTTTTCTCAGTCTAATGCAACTCCTTAACAGTTTTCCCCAGTGGCTTTCATTTTTCAGTTCATATAAGCTTATACTTTTGAAGCAAAATCTCATAAATCATATCACTTGAGCCCCATTTTTTAATGGTGCCTTTTTGCACATTTTGGTTCCTCCTCCTGAATCAAATCAGGATATCTTCTTCATGAGAAGGTTGGTCCTGAGAAATAGGTGTAGGCCTCATATGATGTGTTGTAAAATTTTGGAAGTACAGTCCTGTGATGTCCACTCCAGATAAATGAAACTGACTGGAATTTCTTCTCTAATCTCAAAGAAGATTCCAAATACAGTGAGGGAAAGAATTAGGAAAGAATTGTTAACAAGGAGCACTGGTGGCACAGTGGTTAAAGTGCAGTATTGCAGGCAAACTGTGCCCGCAGCCTGGAGTTCAATCCTGACTGGCTCAGGGTTGACTCAGACTTCCTTCCTTCTGAGGCCAATAAAATGAGGACCCAGATTGTTGGGGGAAATATGCAAATAATGCTTCTTCTTTGTCAATCATTCAGACAGTGCTGTAAATCACTACAGGTTGGGTGGTATATAAACCTAAAATGCTATTGTTATTACTAATTCTTATTGAGGCTCTGCCTTGTGGCCAGATTGAAGCTCTTCAACCAAAGTGAAACTCTCATGCCACGACAGAGAAACTTCATTACATCAGAACATAGGAATTGGATCATAAGTATTCTTAGGGAGTTCTGTCATAGCTTTAAACAGTTGCTAAATGAGCAATCATAAATCAAGGATTATCTGTACGTTCCAGAGAATTTAGAGAGAGTCCCTCTTTCTCTACCCCATCTGTATTTTGGATCCAGAATGTAAATTTATTAGACCATCGCAACATTTTCTCCTATCCCCCTCCCAAGGTTATTCTCATAGCACATCACATCCCAACTGTTTTAATTTTTATTTATGTGAATGTTGGATATCTATCTGGAACATACTCATGTTACGACTTCTTCATTTAAATTTCATCTTTTGTTCTGGTGAAATTCCTCAATGTCAAATAGATAGAAAGGTGGAATACAAAGACTATTATTATCATTATCATCATTATCATCATTACCATAATTAATATTCCTTACAACCTCTGAAATTGCTATTGAGGAGAGAAAGATTGGATTTCTCATATCGTGAGTCATTATGTCAAATCCTTTACGATAGAGATGGTGGGAAATGGGTTTAGTTCACAGTCATGAATTTAGCTCATTTCTGTTCCTCCATAAATATACAAATTACATTGCAATTATTCTTTTGTGTCATATTTTTCTGCATATTTTGATCTCGAAGTAGACATTTTAAGGGAAAGTCTTTATATAAACATGTATATTATACATTTATACATGAAAAATAAAAATGGTCTCTTTTTCATACACACACACACACACACAAGTTGATTTGGGGAGTGAGATATGTATGAATTTAGGAAAAAATCACAATAACTAGCGAAATGGAATGGAAAATTGGTGGGATAAAGAAGAGGAAAAAATGAACAAGTTTAACTGGAGGGATTTGTCTCCTGTAACTAGGGCATTGGGATTAATATTTAAAAATACATGTATTTGATTCTTTCAAAATGCCTGTTCAAAAGTCCTACTCTTTCCAGGAGGTTCTTGTACCATTGATGATTCAACCACTAATGAAAAATGCACATTGTTGGAATACATCTTATACAAAAAAAAAATCATGTTTTCAATAAAATCTCTTTAAGAATACAGTTGATGGAAGCTTTACAGCACAGCTGTGTTCCTTAACCTCAGCTGGTTTAAGATATATGGACTCCCAAATTCAATTTAATTCAATTCAGACTCCTAGAAGTGAACTGCAAAATCCAGGTGGCTAGTAGAAGGCGATAAATATTTGAATTCCTTGTACCACTGCTACCATACACTGCCATCCAGATATTTGCAGATCAGATCTGGTAATCCTACATTTCATTCTCAACAAATCTAATAATTTGCAAAACCAGTGACCAAATAAGCAACGAGCTTGGGGTCAAAGACAGAAACTAGACAAAAATTGTCCAGAAGGTGTCAAATTTGAACTGAAAAATGAAACTTGGTTTTCACAACCTAATTCATTGCAGAGTAGAGTGATTGAAAGATTGGTGGTTTCTCAACTAGAAGAAGTGGATTATCTCAATCCATTTCAAATTGGATATGGGGTTAAATCTGTTTTCGTCATTCTAATGAATGCTCTTTGAATGAGTAGAAACAGACTATCGGTTCTTCCTGACCTCTAAATCTCTCAAGTCTCAAGTCACCAAAGATATTTAGGCTTTGGAGGTAAATTTTGTTGTGGGTCTCTTGTTCCTGTCTTTTGGACAGATTTCAGTGTGGTATTGTCAAGGTTGTAGTAATGTTGTTCAATATTTACATGAAAAATCAGGGAAAATCATCAGATGATTTAAAACTGGGTGCTATAATTATCCTTGTGACACCCACATTGATTTTCCTTAAACCTCTTCAGGAAATAGTAAAGGTAAAGGTTCCTCTCGCATATGCGTGCTAGCCGTTTCCGGATCTAGGGCACTGTGTTCATCTCCATTACAAAGCTGAAGAGCCAGCACTGTCCGAAGACGTCTCCGTAGTCATATGGCCAGCATGACTAAATGCCGAAGGCGCACAGAACTCTGTTACCTTCCCACCAAAGTGGTCCCTATTTTCTACTTGCATTTTTTACATGCTTTCGAACTGCTAGGTTGGCAGAAGCTGGGACAAGTAATGGGAGCTCATTCCATTATGCGGCGCTAGGGATTTGAACCGCCAAACTGCTCACCTTTCTGATTGACAAGCTCAGTGTCTTAGCCACTGATCTACCACATCCCTTCAGGAAATAGAGTGGAGTGAAAATTTAGGGAGTCACTCAGGAAATAGAGTGATTCCTTAAAAGGCTGCCACTATCAGTAATCAACTAGATGGGGCATAGAAAACTGAATCTGAATTTGAAACAGGGTAGACATGCTGATTTTTGAAGAAGCAGCTGTCTAGAGAAGTGATAGATCCTCTTCTCTTGAATGGGTCACACTCTCTCAGAAAGACAAGGATTGAAAATGCCACTGAGCCCAAATCTCTCTCTAGTTCCCTTGAGCCAGCACAAAGAATTATAAAATCACACAGTTGGAAGGGACCTTGGAGGTCCAACCTCCTTACCAGGCAGGAGTCCTTATTTTATGCTGGACAAATGGTTGTCCAGTCTTTTCTTGAAAACCTCCAGTAATGGAGCATCCACAACCTCAGGAAATAAGCTTTTCCATTGACTACATTGTTCTCACTCTTAGGGAATTTCAAACACTAAAATAGCTCCATATGGAGTGGAATCATATTGTAGGACCCAATACAAATAATCAATAATCACTGCAGTATTTATTGTTAACAGTGCACACTGGAGAGGTTCTTCTCCAAAATAATAGCGGGAGACATATTCCTGCAGATGAAGTAAAAGATAAAGGCTTCCCTGTCCAGTCTTGTCCAACTCTGGGCACAGTGCTCATCAGAGTTAACTAGGGAATTTATCTTTACTTCCAGGTTGAATCTTCCTTTGATGAATGTCTATCCATTGCTCCTTGTCCTACCCTCAGGTTCTTTGGAGAATAAATAGACCCTCTTTTCTCTGTGTCAGACCTTCAAACATTGGAAGAAATGTCGCTCATAAGCCTTCTCTTTGTTAGGCTAAACATACCTAGTTCCCATATCTATTCGTGGTTTAGCCTCCAGATACCTTATCATCATTGTTTCTCTTCTCTCACTCTCTCCAGGGTCTCAGCATCTTTTCAAATGCCTGTTCTAAAGTCCTACCCTTCCCAGGAGTATTGTGGTACCCAGAACTGAATGCAGTACTCCAAGCGTGGCCCCACTATAGAGCAGAGCTATAGAAAAGGAAGCCAGAGTTGTCTGAAGACATTTTCCGTGGTTATGTGACCAGCGTGGCTGTACACCAAGGTGCCTGGAATGCTGTTATCTTCCCACTGAAGTGGTACCTATTTATCTACTTGCATTTTCATGCTTTCAAATAGCTAGGAGGGCAGGAGCTGAAGCAAGGAACAGGAGCACACCCTGTTCTGTGGTGCTCAGGTCGCAAACCAGGCCATCAGTTTTCCAGCTAACAAACTCCGCATCTTTATTTATTTGATTATTTTTGTTAGTTTTTATTGTTTTTATTTTTGTTTTAAATATGTTTTTACATTGTGTAAGTGAACTCGAGTTGCCATGGGTGAATAGGCACAATATAAATTAAATAAATAAATCTTTAACCACTGAGCTATTTCACCATCTCTTGCAGACAGAAATGTCCTTATGTTTATATACTTCGGAAAGGAAAGGGAAATAATCCATTCTTATGTATTCATAAGCAATAATATAATGTATCTCAAATTACTTCTTGCCCTTTTATTATCTACAGAGAGCAATGGTCTTAGTTAGAAGGAAGCATTCACATCTTAAGATTTAGGGGCTGCTATGGGATTCTGATAAAAAAATTACTACAGGCCACTGAGAGTTACAAGGACACATGCCTTATGTCTCCGTTTGTCTATTAAACAGTCCCATTCCTCTGATGTTAACTATTTGGTGTGAAACCCTCTATCTTGACTAGAAGATTGTGCTCCACCATGGTGAAAATCCTTGCTTAGCAATGGAAATTTTGGGTTTGATTGTCATAAGTGGAAGACTACTTGATATATTGTTTCATTGACTGGTAGCTTCCTAGTTGTTCTTTAAGATTGGTGACTGTACAAACATAATAGATAAATGAGATAGATGGATGGTTGGATGATAGATAAAGATAAGATAGATAGGATAGGATAAGGTATAAGACATAAAATAAGATATGAGATATGAAATAGGTAAAAAGTAAGAGAGAGGAGAGGAGAGAGAGGAGAGATGACAGAGAGAGAGAGAGAAGAGGGAGAGGAAAGAAGGCAGGGATAAACACTTGGACTTGAAACTCTTGTCTTGTAATTGTTTTTGGCCAAATACACAATGTAGGTGATTACCCTTAAAGCCAGGGATGGGCAACTATGATCCCTTTAAGACCTATGGATTTTAGCTCACCTCCCAATATTCCTGAACAAGCTGGCTCAGGAATTGAAGTCCACAGGTCATAAAGGGACCATAAGCTGCCCACTCCTGCTTAAATTTGGCAACTTTTAAGATTCATGGACTTCAGCTCCCAGAATTCCACATCCCGCATGCTTTTGAAAGAAAACCTCCTGTATGAACCTTCACTTTTATTAAGCTTATTTGAGTAGCTTGCCTACAATTATCCGTAATTGAGCCTTTTCAGCTGCTGCCCCTGTTCTCCAGCATGCATTCCCTGAAACATTGAAAGCTCAATATCTTTATTAGCTTTATAAAGCACTCGCAAAACATCTTTTTATATGAGCTTTTTAATGTTAATTATGACATTTTTAACTTAAAAAAAACTTTTTGTTTTAATTGATGTCGTAAGTGGCTGGTTTTGTGTGTTGGTTTTTAATCTGTTATCCCTATAATCTATTCAATGGCTTGGATAGTTGGTGCTACGTCAAATCAAATAATGTACAGGTATCCAGTGATTTATGGGCTAAGTGAGCCTGAAATTATGGCTGTAAATTGTGTTGGCCATTAAGCAGGTCATCACATGACTATGTCCAATTTTACCCAACCATTTTTGTGCCGTCAATAATGAATGGGGCAGTCATTAAGCAAACTCATTAAAATCCATTTCTTTTTTCAGAAAATACAAGTAAATGCTGGTTTCTTGCCAAAAGCATTGTAAATTGTGATGATGTGCAAACAACTGTAAATGCAGGCTGGTTGCCAAGTGCCCAAAATGTCATCACGTGACCCTGAGGTAGTTTTGTGTGTGTGTGTGTCCATCAAAACTTTGAAACCAGGTTGTAAGTTGTTCTGGAGAGGTCCGTTTGTAACTTCAAATGTTCACTAAGTGATGGATCATTAAGTCAAGAACTACCAATAGTACAGGATAAAATATTGAATTGTGCCAAAATGTTATCTTGCCTAATGCTCTGTTTTCTTATGCAACCAATAATGTGTATCAGAAATGTTTAGTAGTTAGTAGAATGTCTCAGTTGATGTTCTGTTTCCAATGGTATTTAACACAGTAAGCCATCTGAATATGGACATTCCTTTTATGCCATCAAGGCTAATAGCTGTTGATACACCTTGAACATATCTTATGGCGATTGGTTCTGGAAATTAAAGAATTTAATTAAACGAATTGAACAACAGCTGCATTCACAACCATTTAACCTGATTACTGAATTAACCCAGTTTTCTGGGTTTATAGAATTCATTGCACAGAAATCAACCAAGCAGGATGCACATTGGGATAGGCCATAAAGAAACCAACAAAGATCAACACAAACCATTCTTAGCATATTATCCAGATGCAAACTCTTAAGTGTTTAAATGACCCGGCTAAATATGTCATGTGAGAACATTCTTGTCTTACCAGAATTTTAGATCTTGGATTATTTATTTGGATGTCCTGAGAGAAAGAAAAAAATTCTTGTTTTAAAGAAGCTTTTTCTTTTTCTTCCACCAACTGTGCTGAATTTAAATTAGCCAACGGTTAAGGAAGCCCATCAACACATGCCAAAATCATGACAAGGGATTTTGCTCCAAGTAGGAAACAGTGTGAGTTTTTGTTTGTTTGTTTTAAGCACATTTTCACAGGGTTTTTCTTTAAATTAAGACTGCATAGTTCACATCTCATATACAATGAAGCAAAAATAATCCCTTTGCTTATTGGGAACCTGGGAGAAATATAGTTCCTCATGAAAACATCCTCATTATTGATCATCAACTACTAATTGGAAATAGTGTACTCTCTTTTTAAGACTGACAAAGGGCAGAAAATTGGTCCGGGGCTTGTTCTAACAATGCAGAACCCGTCTCATTTATCAATTTGTTTAAATCAGTTATTTGCATAAGTTTTCAAACATTACGTTTCTTAAATATTCAATAACATTAGATACATTTTTCTTAAAGTACCGGCCTTTTAATGGAAATTCCCTCCAATATTTTTTCTGTAAACATACTTTTCCCTGATGCTCTTTGTGATAACATTTTCCCCTTTTCACTCTTATTTTTTACATCTATGCTTCTCCACTACATTGGTTATGTATTATCAAGTCATTTTTGACTCCTAGCATCCAAACAAATACAATTTTTTTCCATAACCATCTTTTCTTTTTAGCCTGTTATTTAGACTCTTATGTTTCTTACACAACTCTACTGTGATGTATGCAATTTCAGAAACAATCTTTTATGGCTGTATCTTTCACAAACAAATTGGTTTAATGTGGGTGTGGGAAATTTCATGGGAGTAATACAGATGTTCAGGTCCATTCACTTCAATAGCAGAGTCCATGTTCTTCTGTTGCTGCAAATCTCTTCTTTTAAAACTCCATGGTGGATTGCACTGACATCCCTGGTACTTCACAACATTTCAGGATAATTCTTGCTCCTCTTTGAACTAGTAGCATGAAGTCGATAACAATATGGTGTGCTTGGTATGAAGAACACATTCTGCAAAAAGTTTATCAAATGTCCTTCCAGAACTCCAGAGCACTTGAAACTTCCAAAATGAGGCTGTGATAGTCATCTCATGCTAGTTTCATGGATTTTCTTTATTAAATCTTTTGACATGGTATTCCATATTAATATATTGTCTCATTTCCAAGATTGTGTGCATTCAAATAAAAGAATATCAAAAGTTTCATCTCTGAACTTCAAATATAATTTGCTGGTCCTGTATTTGGAGTAGGGATTAGGGTTATTTTTGGAAATGCTTGTAAGCTTTCATTACTGTCCTTAAGCCAAGATGTTCCGTGAGCCTTCAGGATAATGACAACTGTAGATCTGGAATGTTTTCATTCTATCAGTCAGTCAAAGTTTGGCAGAGAGATAACCAAAGTTCAAATAAATAAAATGTAAAAAAAACAACAACAACAACTCAAACACCTTCCCTTATGAGTCTTCCCTGATATTGTGAATGAGAGTGGAAGGTTTGATAACAATGTCTCCCCTGGTGTGAACTCAGTCTGAAGATTTCTTGAACGATGGGTAACAGGCTCTCTACTTGATAAAATGTTTAATTGTCCACCTTTGACCTGTGCAGCTGCGAAGAATAAGATCCATACCTGATGTGCCTTTATTTTCAACTTCCAAGCAGCGTCCTGTCCCTTTGTTTAGGATTGCACCATGCTGGTTTATTTTTAAGAGAGAGAGAGAGAGAAATAAATCAGTGTTTACATCCATCACCTTTTAATAGGTCAGATTACAATTCCCATGTCGTTTGGGAATTTTTGAAGTTGTAATTCAGGACATGCAAGGAAGAGGAATTCCCTTTTTATGATATTGTCCTGTAGCTTCAGGCTAAAAAAATTACCAAGTTTGACTTGGTGTAACTGGATCAACCATTAGATGGCAGCAAAGGGTTATAACATTCTAATCCTTTGCTGCCACTAGTGGCAATTTTAAGTTTTGCAGCCAAACGTGCTAGTTGATTTCAGATAACATGCTTGGTCAGACCCTGATTATTGCAGCATAAGCCTACCATCCATCCACTCCAACCCCCTAGATAACATTAACCAAACCTAACATGTACAAATACAGCCCACACAGTTCACTTGTATGTTTGGTATATTGATACATGATAAATACTGATATATGAACCTAGGAAAAGGTGACAATTCAGCATTTGGGTTGTACGGTACACAAATGCTGCCATTGTGCCTCTTCACAGGCTCACTGTAGGGACAGGAAACATATGAACCTCCAGATATGGTTGAACTACAGTTTCCAGGTGCTCCAAACAGCATAGTCAATGGTAAGAAATACAGGAACCTTAATACAATTATGTCCCAAGTCATCTTGTATGAACTCAATCTAGTGCACCGGAAGCTCTTTGGCTCACTTGCTGAGAATGCTAGAGAAACACAACCCTATGGGAGACCTACGACTAGAAAGTTGCTATTGCTAAATTAGCTTTCCCGTAGGATTGTTGTTCTTATGTTGTTCGAATTGGATTCTTCTTTAGCATGTATTAGCACCACACACATTCACCCACAAGTACAGGTGGGCTACTGAGTTAAGGACCCTTGACACACTATCCCAACTACTATCCCTGATTACTATCCTGTCAGATCTGAAGAAGCTTCTTGGATGAGAAGTAAAATGTCTTCAAAAGAAAGAAACAAGAAAGTCCAGTTGCCTCCTGAAAAAGCACCTTTGGGACAACCATGAGCTGGATGACTGAGAATCTCTACAGACCCCTGACAAGGCTAGTAGATGCTCTTTGATTGATAATAGGTATCTGTAGCCAAAACTTAATACCATTCTGTTCAGTTTGGAAAACTAGTAACTCTTCAGAGAACTTTCTTTAGAGAAATCTCAAGAAAATATATCGGCACACTCAATGAAAGATCTTTCACATACTGTACTGGAATATGGATTTCACTTGAATTAATTTGTCTAAAGGCTATGTAGGGCTTTGGATCTGAAGGCAAAAAAAGTCATTTGGGGAATGAATGGTCATATAGACCACACACACCTGCAGCTTCTGTAATTCATGAACTTTCTCAGGATCATGCTGGAACTGTACAATGAAGTGATATAGTTGCTTTAAAGAGCTGCAGCATGGTTCTTGGTCAGCATCCATTCATGTTCCAAAGACTTTGTTTGCCCCAAAGCCTGCCTCATAGTCAGGGGCAGCAGGGGAAAAGTGTAAAAAAAAAAAAAAGTCAACTTCCAGCTGACATTGTGACAAGGTCAGACCCAAGAAGCAGGTCTCCGTACTCCTGTGCTGAGTTCTCCCCATCGGTGCCCTCTGAAAAGAGCCAAATCTGCCCTGTAGAGATGACAAAGCAAAGAGGGGCACTCTGCAAGGTCCCAGATAGTTGCAACTCTCCTGCCTTACTTAAGGCTTTTTTTCCTCTCAGCCATGAGGAGGAGGAGAGGCAGTCTAAACATGGCTGCCATGAAGTTGGGACAGCCGAGGCAACTAAGAATGTACCGGAACATTGGAGATGAACAGTGACTGGAACTGGGTGAGAGGATTTCTTTCTATTTAAAACCTAACCCCAAATCCAGGAGAATTATTTTGCTCAGAACTATTTGTCAAAATGGTGGTTAAGCATTCTGGAAAAACAACAACAACCCAGATTAGAAAGAAAAGAACAAAGGGGAGAAAAACAATTTTTTTAAAAAAAAAAATACAGGAAATTGGACTCTTAAACTGTGAAGACGTTGTATTGGAAAGGCATTTTAAAACTCTGGAACTATCTACCTACAAAATTAATTTTGCTTTTACAATCGAATTATAATTAAAATAATCAAAAACAGACTAAAACTGATGGAACCTGTGACAACACTGAAATTTAAGTTAAGAGTGCCACCTACCGATGAAAGGAAAATATAATATATCACTACAAGCTTGGGAATATTTATTTAACAGATTGTGATGATACCTACTGTGCTATATGCATCTACCCCATGACTACTGAATATTTAAATATGAGAACAAGGAAGACATCTAATTAAAGCAGGAGTGTCAAACTCGTGGTCCGCAGGATGGATGCATCATGTGCTGTCCTCAACCCTGCGTGGTTTAGCAAAGGGGGAAAAATCCCAATAAGTCACGTGTCATCACCGTGACGACATAAGTTTGACACTGACCTTTGAATGCTATGATATATGATTGAATTTATAAAGGGGATCTAAAGATGTTCCAGATAACTCCTTGGACTACTTAAATGGAACTGACTGATTAACTATGGGACACAAATGTATTTTTTTGAACAGCAATTTTAGGTCTGAATATATGGTTCTTGGACTATTGGATAAAAGTGGGACTTATTAAAATAAGACAAGATGCTCCATCAGAGGGAAATAAGTGGAACTTTGAAAGAGGTGGCATTGATGTTTCAAAGTATGAAGGACATTATGGGGAAAAAACATGAGAAGATTGTGAAACTAATCCATGGCATAGAAGGAAACCTGGAAAATATCATATAAGAGACAATGAGCGAAGATCAAGATGCCCAGGAAAGGGAGGAGACAATAGAAAGAATGGAGAAAATAATAGAACTGATGAACCAGCAACCAAAAGAAGAAGATAAGAAAGAGACAACAATAAAAACAATGATTAATGAATTAAAACAGGGGAAAATATTTTAAGAGATTTAAAGAGAACTGGAGATGCTGGAAGCTATTTTTGAAAGGGATAGGGGCTTGGGCAGATATTTTGAAAGCTTAGCAGTGGAAGAGGCTAGGGATGGGAGAAATACCTAGACTGAATAGTCAGGATGTGGATGCAGACAGAGGTAAATATTCAAGAGAGGAATATGGGAGGCAAGTCAAAAAAAAAAAAAAGAATAAGAATCACATTATTGAAGTAAAAAAGAGATGATGGATAGAAAGGAAAGGTCTTTTAATATAACGGTGGCATGATTAAAAGTTAGAATAGAAGTAGAAATATGAGAATGGGGGAATGTTTGCATATACACTTTTATATAATAAAAAGCAACAATAAAATGGAAAAACTAGAGAATGAATTATGGTAATATTATGTATGTTTAAATAAATATAGTAATCGGCATCAGAATAATATGTTAAAATATTGAACAATTAAATAATGGAAGAGTATACCTTAATACAAATATATGTACACTTCAGAATTACATAGGCTCAATGAATGTAACAAATATGATTAGTATTATTATGTATGTTTAAATAATATTGTGATTGACATTAGAATAATACATTGAAACATTGAATAATTAAATAATGAAGGATTGTATCTCAATATAAATAAGGGTATTAACATGAGAATTACATAGGCTTGATTAATGTAACAAATATGATTATGATTACTATTGTTGTTTGTACTAGAATGTGTGGTGCCTAGGTGCCACAATTGTTCATGCATTGATATGGATGTATATGTAAAATAAAATAAAAAACCTGAAACCAAAAAAAAAAAAAAAGCCAAGGCAGTGGTCTGAAACACCACGCTGACTTTTTGAGAGCCCATCACCACCACCAACAACACATGTCCCTGCACATGGTGTTATTTCATACTGCAGCCAAATTATCCAGGTAGGACAGTTATACTGGTATACCTGAGAGAAATGAGCACACCTGCTTTACTTTCGAATGTTTCAGCTTCAACCATTGGCATGTTTGGATTAACATTGGGAAATCTCTCCAATGCAAGCAAGGCTGATTTTGGTAGGAAATTAGGAAGCTTCCAGAATTCTAACATTTTGGTGTGTGCGTGTGCATGTGCAAGATAGAGAAAGAGAAAGAAAAAGAGGGAGGGAGGGAGAGGGAGGGGAGAGAGGGAGAGAGGGAGAGAGACATGTGCCCATACTTATTTTGTACCAAGGCAACAAAGGAGAATTCTCAGATTCCACATATTAACTGAAGATAGCCAGGCTCCAAACTAGCGCCCATAATCACGTAGAGTGTACCTCATAATAATACACTAGAATAGCTGGACCAGCGGTTTGATTTAGTGCAGGGCTGCTTCCTATATTATGAAACAGCTTTGGGAACATCACCTCATTAAAATTAAAATTAATACAGTCGAGCTGGGCTGAAGTCAACTGAAACTCTCTGTTTAGTTTTATGTAGGTTTAATTTCAGTGGCTTACAAGCGTAGGGATAACAAGCAAAGAGAACTGAGTAATTATTTGATGCACATTGCATCCATTGTTAGCTTTGGCTCCTCTCACAAAGTGTGTGGCTGTTTGTTTTTGTTTTGAAATGTTGAATCTGTTTTAGCCTCCCTTTTATCAAAACTATGTGACAAATGGTGTATTCAAAATGGGCCCTTCCTCCACTGAATGTTGGTGGTATGTACATAGGAGGAAATGGGAGAAGGCTTTCAGCTCATCGCTAGAAAGGATCCAACTTTTTAAAGAGGATATATAATTTTAATGAGATGGCCAGATAGGTTTTCTGTCCTTTCTTCTCCTTAAACTTAAAACAAGCAAAACAAAAAAACAAAACCCTTCACAGTCAGTGATCAAACCCAGTTTGGGGATGATGAAGGGGCAATTTGGCAACATTACTATTCCTGGCTCCGTTGTCTCAAAGGTACTTTAACAGATTAGTAGAGTTGGAAGGTATCTTGTAGGTCATCTAGTCTAACCCCCCACCCAAGCAGGAGACCCTACATCATATCTGATAGATGACAGCCCAATCCCTCACCCCTCTCCTAGAAGAATGAAATATTCAAGGAAATATTTAAAAGGCAGAATATTATATTTCCTTGGATGAGAAAAGGAGAAACATGTTTTTAAAGACAAAGCAGCTCCCTGCCTTCCCTTCAGCTCCAGGGTGATGGGATTAAGACATGGCCCTCAGGACATGATAGGATTAGCTCTCTATTTTACCCCATGGCATCTCGGAAGATTGCATCACCCAGCAAGATTCAACCAAATTAGCACACAACCTATAAAGCTAGCTATGACCCCTGACAGCAACCAATCAGGATATGCTTCCTGTGCCCCAGGAAGTTCAAAGCTTAGAGAGGGCATAAAACCCAGGGACTCTTAGCATCTCTTCCCTTTTCACCCAGGATCTCCAAGGCATGTGATCCTGTCTATCAATACAACTTCTTTCCAAGCAACTTCTTTTCCAGCAACATTGAATGGTTAACTAGGGCATACAAAACCTTTGCCAGACCAATTCTCAAATACAGCTCATGATCTGCACTGTATATCAGACATTAACACAATTCAGCAGGTTCAAGAAAAGTATTCCACTCCTCCACTCACAGGCTCAAAATTTTGGGCCTGGACAATCTGGAACTGCACCACCTGCAGTCTGATCTAAGCATAGTTCACAAAATTGTCTGCTATAGTATCTTGCCTGTCAATGACTTCTTCAGCTCAATCACAATAATACATGAGAAAACAATCGAAACAAACTCAAGGTAAACCGTTCCAAACTCGATTGCAGAAAATACAACTTCAGCAACAGAGTCATCAACATCTGGAATGCCCTACCTGACTGTTGTTACAGCCTCAACTCCTCACAGCTTCAACCTCAAACTGTCTACGGTGGACCTCACCCCATTCCTAAGTGGTCCTTAAAGGGGGCGTGCATAAGCGCACCAGCATGCCTACCGTCCCTGTCTCACTGTCCCCACTTATCTGTATTTACTCCCTTTGTTCCTGTTTATGTTCATAATTATATTTGATATCTTGTACGTTTGACAAATAAATAAACAAGCAAACAAACAAACTCCCATTGATCCAGTGTCTTTTTCCCCACTTGGAACTGAACCCAGAAGGATATTTTTTTCAACAACACAAACAATTCATATGAAAATAATTGCATAAAAAACATGAACCTGTATAAAATTCCAACGCTTGTGAAGGCTGCTCTTGACCTTCTCACAGTCAAGCAGCTGAGGGAGTTTACTCTTCACGTTATCCACCAGGCAGCGGGTATCTGGGAGCAAGATTGTGGTCCCAAGAGCTCCTAAATGCAGATATCCTTCTTTGGTGTAGCGAGCAAGCTAGGGAAGGAAGAGAGAGAAAGAGCCAGGTTTAGAAATATGAATGTTATCTACTGCAGAACCAAATACGGTCTGGTACTGAATGATAATATTGATTGTTATGATTTTAAATGTTGTTTTGCTCTGGTGAAACTCCATCTCAAGAGCTGTGCAAAGCTCTGGGCAAAGCTTCAGAGAAACCGTGGAGAAGGTCCAGAGAAAGACGTTAAGGATAATCAGGGGATTCAGCCTTACAAAGCATGATGGGTATGCTTAGACTTCAACGTGATGGTGATTGACTTGCATTTTTTCAGTCCATACCTACAGTATGATACGTTCCCGTATCATGAGCCAATGTGTATCCTCACCGTGGTTGACAATTTTAACATTAATTTTAATGGTGATATTTTTTTATTGTACTATTTTAATGTTTTACCCACATCTGTTCAATTTCATCCATACAGAGTGAGGGAGGTTAAACTGAGTGATTTGGTAGAGGGTTCACTAATAGTCAGACCACAAGAAGGGACCTTGGACTGTTCTTCTCTCAGAGATTCTTGGAGTTAAACTGAGTAGATGTTCAGTAAATATCTGTTTTCCATGTTGGCCTATTTCAATCTTGTGATGGACTGTGCATTGACCTGGTGAATAGGGAAGGCCTTGTTGTTTAGCATCGTTGACCATTGGTGAATGAGAGCCTGTAGTCTTCTAATGTGGAGCAGTATGTTGCTGCTGCTAACCGGTGCATAGTACTTCATGAAGCCTGAAGAGCTGAATTGGACATCTAGTTATGAGGCCACAGTCGTACTCCCATAGATGTTTTATATATAATTACTTGCATTGTGTGTATATGTATACTTAAGTCATGTTCTCATCATACACTAAATAATAAATAATAATGTCTTACTTTATTGCTTTTATTTGTTGTAAGCTGTCTAGAGTCACCTCTAGGTGAGATGAGTGGAATATAAATTGAACAATAAATAAGTCAAAATTAAAAAATAGTGTGTCAACTAAAAAGATACTCCTTTGGTCTTTTTAGCTGCCTGAAAAAGGGAGTGGGGGAAAACAGGGCATTCCTTAAATGCCTAGATAATTACCCTTGTAGCCCAAAGTTGTCGGTGCACAAGAAGGTTATTGAAGAGCATGATGGATGACTCTTGGAGATGGATGTGTCCCATTAGAGAAGTCACATGGGGGGAAGACCAGGGTCAAGGGGGAAATGTATGATGTAATTTAGTATCGGCTGCATCCAGCTTATGCCAACAGGGCCACTCCTAATAAATCAATTTACTTTTCTCTGAGATGTGGCTAGAGACTTTTGATTTGAATGAGAGTGGATTTGTTGGAGCCCTGATATAGTGAAGATATTGGAGGAACTGTTGCTTCTGTTGGTTGCGTCCTTCTCTCTGACGCAGAGAAAGTAAAGACCACTGACTATTCTGTGCAACAGTATTTCAGACATTTAAAGAGAGCTATCAATGACCCACTGAGCACAATGGTCAGAATGCAGTACTGCAGGCTACTTCTGCTGATTGCCGACTGCCTGCAATTTGGCAGTTCGAGTCTCACCAGCTCAAGATTGACTCAGCCTTCCATCCTTCCGAGGTTGGTAAAATGAGAATCCAGATTGTTGGGGGCAATATGTTAACTCTGTAAACCACTTAGAGAAGCCTGTAAAGCACTGTTAAAGTGGTATATAAGTCTAAGTGCTATTGCTATTGCTATCATATCTCCCCCTATAACAGTTGTCTTTTCTGTAGGTTGAATGTACCCATATCCTTTAACTATCCCTCATAAGGTCTTGTTTTCAGACTTTTTACCATCTTGGTTGTCTACCTCTCAACTTTCTCCAGTTTGTCACTGTTCTTTAAGAATTGTGGTAGCTTAAATTGGAAGACAATGCTCCATATAGTTGACCACATCAGACTATAATAGAAGAATCACTTATTGTAATCAAGATTTACCCCATCAAATAATTTGTTTGGTGAGAGACCTGGGGATTTCATCCCCACTCAAACATGAAAACTAGAGAGACAGAAAGTTGGGTTGTCCTTTCACTGACAAACAGTGGAGGAACACCATTCCAAGGAATGGGACTCAAGAGGAAACTTCCATATATTGAAAAGAATATGTGGTATTATCTACATTTTAAAGCAAATGTGGAATTCCATACAATAGAAATCCAGCAGAGCCTTAAGCCAGGGATGGGAAACTTGTATGGGTAGATACTGCTGAATTAAAATTCCCAGCTTCTTTCAACTTTGATTATACTGATTGTGACTATTGGGAGTTGTACACTGGAGGGCTACTGGTTTGCTTTTTGGACAATCAGTATGTAACAGAAGAAATGGAGTGTTAAGCCAGTGAGAGTTAACCTTAACCTTTTAGAAGTTGGGTTAATTAATGGAGAATGGAAGGACATAGAGTTCCACAACCATAGGACATAGTAAATACCCAAATATTTTTTTAAAAAAAATTAACAAATCAACTTAAGATCTGGGATTAATTTCAATCATGTGCTGCAGGAAGAAAATTGCTGGAAAAGTCTTTAAAGTACAAATATTAAAGATACAAGTATGGCTAACCAATGTTTAAAAAAGAGCTACACTTTCTGAAATACAGAGAATGCAAGAGTTGGCTTAACACGGATGGATGAAAGATCCTGTTCTGGAGACTGAGACCATCTTCAGCCTTCCATCCTTCTGAGGTTGGTAAAATGAGGGCCCAGATTGTTGGAGGCAATATGCTGACTCTGCAGAACTGCTTAGAGAGGGCTGTAAAGCACTGCGAAGTGTTATATAAGTCTAAGTGCTATTGCTATCTTTCTGAACCTTGTCTCAGCAATTTCCTGAGTTAGTTTCTAAGCCAGATAAAGTTTAGATCAATGTTTCTCGAACTTGGCAACTTTAAGATGTGTGGACTTCAACTTCCAGGACCTCTCAGCCAACATGAGAAACCGAGGTCTAGATGGAATCTATCTTCTAAGCTTTCAAAACTCTTGTGAAGATTTCAATATAATGTATAAGATTTGGGGGACATAGGCGGTATTGTATAAAATAGTCTGCTTATGTAGACTTCATATCAGCCAAGAGATAGCAGGGACAAGCTTGCCTTATCATTTTTCAACACTGCATGTTTTATAGAGAAGCCCCTCTTTGCTCCCTAGAGAAATGCAATTAATCTTAATTAATGTTAAATTGACACCAGCTGGAAAATTTTGCGGAATACAAGAAGCCCAGAAATATAGTTGGCACACTGCTAACTCCATTTGATCACTTCTGCTGGAAATTAACACTGAACATCCATCTTCCTTCATTACGGTTTTGGTTGGGGTCTGTGTGCTCACAGTGGGAGAAAGTTAATTATATTCTCTCACTCTTTTTTTTAAGGCTTGCTAAGTGAGGCTTGGAATTGCCTGTAGCAAGTCAGAGCTACAGAATATCAGTTTAACATGGCCCCAAACCCTGTCATTATAAAGTCACCATAATTCAGAGTGCAGTTGCATGCCCTGTAAAGGAATTACTGAAATTAAGCTGTTGTATATTAACTTGCAATATTTTGATATGATTTATTTTTGTTTCTTAATCAAATTTACCTGCCAGCTCATCATGAGGAAAGTGGAAGACAGCAATCACTCAATTATATGAGTTAAAAAAAAATGCATTGCCAATCAGAGTTCTCTTTCCCCCTCACTAAATATAAATTCTGCATGTGTTACTTTCCAAGAGACAATTAGTTGAATTTAAAGAAACAAATTGTAGGTGTCCATAGCTGGCCTAAAAACCCATGCACATCACGTACAGTAGAGCGATGTTGCAGATTCAGTTCTGAAAGGAATGCAGAGAAGTATGAATGCAGCACTTCTGGTTGACTCATTAAGAAAGATGGATTTATTTCTAGGAATCACAGAATCCTGGACATGTGTATTAAAGACTTTGGCAGGTTCTGCATTTTGCACTCTATATACTGCAAAGCACTTCCCCCTCTCCCAGAATTGAGTCTAAAGCACTGTGTAGCCCAGAACATTATCTAAATTAGAATTGGCCGATGAGTCCAATGGGAACAATTGACTCAGAGATGGCTTCCCACAGTGCTTAGGGCAGTTTCTTTTTCCTCCCATGCTGCTTTCTGGATAGTAGAATGTGGAAAAGAACAAAACAGAATAGAACAGAATTAGAAGGGACCTTGGTTGTCTTCTAGTCCAACTGCCTGCTCAAGCATGAGATCCTATATCTTTCCAGACGAATAAATGGTTGTCCGATTTCTTCTTGAAAACCTCCAGTGATGGAGCATCCACAATTTCTGGAGGCAAGCTGTTCCACAGATTAATTGTTCTCACTGTCAGGACATTTCTCCTTAATTCTAGGTTAGTTCTCCCTCTTTGACAATCTTCCATCTGTTATTTCTTGTCCTCGGGTGCTTTGAAGAATAGGTCAACCCACTCATCAAATATTGGAAGACTGCTGTCATGCCACCCCTAATTCTTCTCTTCGTTAGACTAGACAGATCCAGTTCCTGCAACCATTCATGGTTGCTTTAGCCTCCAATTCCCTAATCAACCTTGCTCTATGTTTGGTCTTCACAGCTTCTTGGCTGGCATCACCTAGCTCTTGTAGTAAAACTAATTATCTCCTCCTTCCAGGCATGTTGTGCTCCACATCACATGGAAGACCAATCAAAGAATAACACAATGCCAGGAAATAACATCCACTTCTCACAAACCGTACCAAACCAGGTAGATGATCTCCCTAAAACAAACAGTAGCTCAATGTATAATAAACAAGTAGCTTTTTTTTATCCACTCAGGGATTGAAAAAGAATCACAGTTTAAGTTGCTGGCTGCTATTTTTGCCTTTATACAGCTAAAAAAAAGGAAAGCAGGCAAGACCTGATATGAGTTCATGCTTGAAATTTCATCTTTTGTGCAATATGTATTGAAGCCGGATGGAGTTCCAGCAAAGAAGATGGGAATCTCTAGTTTACTGTTTGGGGTTGTGTGTGTGTGTGTGTGTGTGTGTGTGTGTGTGAAAACATTTAGAAGGGAAAAACATGTTAAACCTATTTATGATCTGCACTATTGTATTTTTCTTGACTCGAATTGTCAGCCAAGTATGCTTAATGGTTTTTCGGACCAGCAGATCGAATGTAAATGGGTGTGTGTTATTCTCACAAGGATCCTACAAAATGATTAGAATGCTATTTGGTACCCTAGTCTCTCACTGAGTTTTGCGCTGAACTGGAGATTTGCTCGTTCCAAATGGTGCCTGTGTGTTTGTAAATATTGTTGGGTGGTTGGGTCTTATGCAGGAGGTTAAGTGGAATTATGGATCCAGACTGAAGGAAAGGCACTTGCAAATTATTTCTAGGGCATAATTCACACATTCCATCCAATGGTTATAACCTGTAGAGGAAAATAGAACATAGTACAATAAAATTGGAAGGGACCTCAGAGACCTACAGCAGAGTTCTGCTGGAGGCCGTGGAGGCTGAAAATGGGCCATGGGGGGGAACACATGCCCCCACCCCTGTGGCTCATTTTGGCCAGCAAAGGAACTGCTGGCAGGTCCTTTGATATTTCCAGGCCGGCCCTGTGGGTCAGATTTAAGCACCCTGCGGGCCTTGAGTTTGACACCCCTCCCCTATACCATTTCAGACAAATGGTTGTCCAGTTTTTTTTCCCTAAAGCCTCCAGTGATGGAGAACCCACAACTTCTGAAGGCAAGTTATTCCATTGATTGATTGTTCTCACCATTACAAAATGTCTACTTAGTTCTCTCCTTGGTTAGTTTCCAACCATTGTTTATCGTCTTACCTTCTGGTGCTTTGTAAGAGCCCCTTAAATATTGGAAGAGTGCTGTCATGTCTCCCTTAGTCCTTCTCTTCATTAAACTAGACATACCCAATTGCTGTAAGAATTCTTCGTATGTTTCGGCCTCCAGCCCCCTAATCATTTTTGTTGCTCTGGCTTGAAATGTGGAATCATTGGTGCTGTCTGAGCCTGATTGTTTGCTTGCAGTTGTTTCATCATCCAACTAACTAACCTCTTCAGTGCACCTCTGAAAGAAAGCAACCAAGCTCAGTGAACACTTAAGACTCCACAATGGCCAAAAAAAAAAAAAGTTGTAAAATTGGATGTGATTCGCTTAACAACTGCCTTGCTTAGCCATGGACCTTCTGGTTCCAATTATGGTTGTAAGCCAAGGATACTCCCCAAAGATTACACATAAGTATCAGTTTTTGGAGGGGATTTACATTTCCCCTCAATCTGACCTTGGGGCATTTCCCTCTCTAAGCATGGATCTCTGCAGCATATAGTTAAAAATAAATATGTAAATCCTAAAGGAATGCAAAAGAAAAAAGAAAAAAATCCTTAGAAGCAGGAACATCCTTAAGGTATGTTTGAAAAAGTCAAAATGGTGGCCGTATCTGTGTGATTGAAACTTGGATCATATTCTCCTGGGTACCATGCTCACCTTTTCTATCACAGGCATTCATGTCTCTAAGGATTTATATTTTTTTGCTTTTCTTCAACATTTTTCATATTTGTTCACACTGGTGATAGCATTTTAACTGCTGAAGCAAGTCTAGGCATGCAAACCAGAATGCAATTTATACCCCAAGATGGATGGCTCCAAGATTGAATCTTTTTGTTAATCTCTCATTTCACCGACAGGTATTTATTATAAGGAATCAAATTAAAATGGGTGAAAATTCTGCCCACCCCCCCAGACTACCTGTCAGAAAAACTTAGGTTTTACAGCTTCTATGCAAATC
The DNA here is from genome assembly GCF_049901715.1 of Pseudonaja textilis. NCBI lineage: Eukaryota > Metazoa > Chordata > Lepidosauria > Squamata > Elapidae > Pseudonaja > Pseudonaja textilis. The sequence continues at coordinate 13,491,104 of NC_141990.1, forward strand.
AATAACCACCTTGATTTGCTGTTTTGTTTGTTTTTAAAGACACGGTACAATTGAATAGAAGATCAGCGAGGCTGGGGGAGGGAAAAAGGATGCTTCTTGCTATCTAACAATGAAAAGAAATGGAAAAAGAAGGTGGGAGGGAGAGAGAGAGAGAGAGAAAGATCAGGAAAAGAGAAACAGCTTTGCGCTTCGTTGACAGATGGGTTGAAAGAAGCAAACAGCAGCCCCAAATTTTAATTCAAGAAATCAAGCAGTAGAAGAAAAGTTGTTTTGTTAAAACAGTGACTGGGGGCAGAGAGCGGGAGAAACTAACCATACGAGCCAGCTCAGGATAACAAATAATTTCTTGGGGGCATTCAGCTACAAGCACAGAATAAGCAAACAGCATGGAAATTATTTTATTTCCCTTGCAACTGAGATGTTTCAAAGGTATGATGTAAGGCTTCTGTGGCATCCCTGTAGAACTGCATTAAGACCCTCCCAGCCCCCGCTCTGTTCTCCATCTTCTCCAGTTGATGAATGAATTTAAGGAGAATCTTTCAGTAGGTTCAGAGAAGCCCAAATGATCAGAGGTCCATGGCAAGATTGTGCATGTCATGGGGTTAGGTTGCTCTTTGGATTCCAAAGGGAAAAGGTGGAAGGGCAAGCAAGACACATCTATCCACAACCCTTTAAATGAATAACAGAATAACAGAGTTGGAAGGGATCTTGTAGATCTTCTAGTATATCTTCTTCCTGACCTGGCCCAAAGCTGCGGAAAGCAGCCATGTGATGCTCGGAAAAGGCACAGCTGACCTGTTGACATCAATCAAGATCAAGTAAGGTACTAATACCACACTATAAATCCTTAGTAAGGCCACACCTAGAATACTGCATCTAGTTTTGGTCACCATACTATAAAAAAGATGTAGAGGCTCTAGAAAAAGTGCAGAGAAGAGCAACCAGGATGATTAGGGGACTGGAGGCTAAAACATATGAAGAACGGTTAGAGGAACTGGGCTTGGCTAGTCTAGTGAAGAGAAGGACCAGGGGAGACATGAAAGTGGTTTTCCAATATTTGAGGGGCTGTCACAGAGAGGAAGGGGTCAAGCTGTTTTCCAAGGCACCCGAAGGCCAGACAAGGAATAATGGATGGAAACTGATCAAGAAGAGATTTAACCTGGAAATAAGGAGAAACTTTCTGACAGTGAGAACAATCAACCAATGGAACAGAAGTTGCCTTCGGAAGTTGTGGGAGCGCCATCACTTGAGACTTTCAAGAAGAGATTGGACTGCCATTTGTCAGAAATGGTGCAGGGTCTCCTGCTTGTGTAGGGGGTTGGACTAGATGATCTACCAGATCCCTTCCAATTCTGATTATCTGTAAACTTTCAGAATTTCTCAGCCAATTATGATGGCTAGGGAATTCTGGAAGTTGAAGTCCACATGTCTTAAAGTTGCCAAGGTTGGACATCACTAGTCTAGTGGTTAAGGCACCAGGATAGAAACCAATAGACCATCAGTTTTAATCCAGTCTTTAGCTATGAAAGCCAGCTGGGTGATCTTGGGCCATTCACTCTCTCTCAGACCAATTCATCTTATACGTCTGTTGTGGGGAAAATAAGAGGAGGAAGGAGTATTAGATATATTTGCCTCCTTAAGTTGTTTATAAAAATAATAAAGGCAGGATATAAATAAATAAAAATAAAATAAATAATACATTTGCTTACCGTATTTATTAGCTGGCCCAATCCTATAGCTGTGCACTATGTACAGCAAAGTCCAAAGCAACATGCCAACACCTCCAAATTGTGCAAACAAATATACAGATGGATACCCAACAACTCATTCCATCAAGCCAAAGGTTGGATGGAGAAATAAGTTTTTAATAATTTCTTGAAAAATAAGAAGGGAGGGGCATCAGCCAAGGAAGGATGTGCAAAGTCAGCAGAGAGAAGATCCTGACCTATTCCCGAGTTGCCATAAGCAGGAGGATGGGAATTCGTGCCTCACTCCTGCACCAAGGAATTCACTCCTCAGTCATAACAAGATTCATTTGGGCTGAGAAAGTCAAGGCCATCTCCGTGGACACCAGCAATGCCTGGAAGGAATGACTTCTACTATTAAGTTGGGGTGGATTAAAGAGGCAGGACTCAAGGATAGTGACTACAGCTCTATATTTGGTAGATCAGTACACTGAAGTGAAGTGGCTGTTAGACAGCTCTCCCTTTTAATGGGAGCTATTGGACAGCCCAACCAATAAGGTTTAATCTTCCCACCTGCAAGGCTGACCAATGATTTTAAACTAGTATTTCCCGCCAAGCAGGCAGACTTGAGGGAAACCTTTGTCCCTTGGCTTCCCTCCTCATTAACATATTCAACATCTGCAACCTGCAAAATTACCTCATTGGGGAATGTGACCGGGTGACACACTTTGAGGGGGAGTGGGAAACAGGGTCAGAGGCAAGGTGCAAAAGGAGTGAAGTCAGGGTTGGCTTCACCTAGGTAATCCTGACACAGTGCTCCGAATAATTATTTATTGCCAGATGGCTTAAGACTCTTAATTGTGTTAGGGCACTGGTTGGAACCCTGACACTTCCAACTCTTCCAGGTCCTATAAAGGTCACAAGGAGGAGAGAGGTCCTCTTGAGATGAGCAGACCAACGTCATCATGGACCATGCATCTTTGAATTCAAAGAGCGTCATGGCCCCACACAGACTGTATATTTCAAAGAAACTTTCAAAGATCTCTAATTGTATAGGGTGTCCTGCTTAAGCAGGGGTTGGACTACAAGATCTCCAGATTCCCTTCGAACTCTATTCTGATTGGTTGATTGATTGATTGATTGATTGATTGAAACCACATGGATATTTCATGAAGACCTAAATGGGATTCAAGGAACCATGAAGTTTGCTTCACTTTTCAGTTTTTCTCCTTTATGGGAGGAGTCAGTGACTTATCAGGTGATCATTACTCAACTTCGAGTAATATTCTAAATGCTAAAGTCAACACATTTAAATATTCCTGAAAGGAATATAGAAAGAAGGAAAAATATTCCCTTTTTGAGAAAAGAGAGATCGTCCCAGACTGAGTCCATTTCTTAAGAGTTTTAAATTGCTTTTAAATTAGGTAAGTAGGTAAATTAGGTAAATAAGGTAAGTAGTGCTCAGCATGGACTATCATCTCATCTATTTTTGTGACCCCAGGATGACAAGAAAAAGAGTTGGATCTTTTTTTGAGCTTCCTTTGTTCCCAACTGTAACATTTGAAACGATGATTACAATACTTAATCTCATTTGAATTTAGGACAAAACTCTGCAATTGGGCTGCCTTATTCTGGGTTAGTTTTTTTTTCTTCCAATAATCATTTTGAATTCGCTACATTTCAAACTTACCATATTTTGGACAGTTCTAATTATAGGGCTATGCAATTGCCACCCTTGCTTGCAAGCACATTTTGAAGAAGGCTGTTAGTTTACTTCAGCATTTCTGAACCCCAGCAATTTTAAGATGCGCGGACTTCAATACCTAGAATTCCCCAGCCAGTTGAAATCCACATATTGTCACACCCCGATTGGAATATGCATCCGAGGAGAAAGACAAACAGCTGACAGAGAGCAGAAGTGTGGCTCTGTTGGTTGTGGAGGAAACTGGGGAAGGGCAAAGTCTGGCTGGGCAGAGCAGGGAAGAGGTAGAACAAAGGAGAGGGAGTTCAGAGGAAGACCCAAGCCCACCCCCTCTTCATCCTAGGGCACACAGGGAGGAACAGAGAAGAGAATGAAATGGCTTGCATGGCTTACGGGGAAGGAAAGGGCCCTGATTCCCTTCATTAGCCACAGCTGGGAAGAGAGTTTAAAAGAGATGCATGCTGAGTGTAGCAGCTTCTGGGAACAAACGTGAGTTTATCTTGTGTTGATTTTGGTTATCTGTGTTCCTGGCGTCCTCCCAACCATGTTGAGCTATTGCTGTGCCTTCACATCTGGAATTCTTTCTCTTGCCCTGCTGGACTAATTACCTCATTTTGCCTTGATTGGACTTATAGTTACAGTTTTTGTTGACCACATTTTGGACTTGACTTTCTGCAGCCAAAGGCTGTTCCTGGGAGAGTTTTTCTCCAGCTAGAAAGTAACCAGGACATTGGGGACAGCATTGGAGCTAATAAAGAGACTCCTACTGATTATCTGACTGTGTTGCCTTTGTTGCCACACCCCGGGTCATCACACATATCTTAAAGTTGCTGGAGTTCAGAAACACTAGTCTAGTTCATCATCTATAGCAGGGCTGTCAAGCTCCCAGCCTGCGGGCTGGATGCATCATGTGCTGGTCATGCCCATGCCTGGTTTAGCAAAGCGGGGAAAAGTCCCAATACATCATGTGATACAGCCAGGATGACGTGAGTTCGACACCCCTGATCTACAACTACTCCTGATGGCAACAAGTGGGAGCAAAATTTCTGTGGCTAAACAAGGTGGTTGTTAAGTGAGCCACACTCAATTTTACAACCTTTTTTGGTTGTGAAATTGTGAAGCAAATGATTGCAGTTGTTAAATGAAACATGCAGTTGTTAAACAAAGCCAGTTCTCCCATTAACTTTGCTTGTCAGAAGTTGTCTAAGATGGTTGGCAATTGCATGGCATAAGGATGCTGCAACCATCCTAAATACATGCTGATTGCTAAGTGCTTGAATTTTAATCACATGACTGTGGAGATGCTGCAACGGTCATAAGGGCAAGAACCAGTTGTAAGTCATTTTCTCCAGTGCCATCATTTGTAACTTCAAATCAATCAATGGTCGTAATTGGAGGACTACCTGTGTTCCATTATTTCCAAGCTCTGTTCATTAAAAACCAGAAGATGATAAAACAGCATTTTGATATGAAAACAGAAATATTTTTATTGGGCATTGTACCGGAAAAATATGATAAAGAGACTATATACTTGATTTTACATGTACTAACTGCAGATAGAATTGTATATGCTGCAAAAAAATATTGGAGACTGATTCAAACATGGATGGAACAAATGGTGGGAGAGTATATTCCATTTAAACCAGAATTTTTTTTTCTTCTTAGAATAATATCAGAAAAATTTAAGAAGGAATTAATATATCTAATAGTACATGGATTGACAGCGGCTAGAATATTATATGCACAATATTGGACAAATGAAATTATGCCTCCAGAAACAGAAATAACAAGAAAAATTATTACACCTGCAGATTCTGATAGGTTAACTCTAGAAATAAAAGACAAATGGGTCTAAATATTATAAAACATGGAATAAATTTTATAAATGGTTATATAGTAGAAGACATGTCAAAATACTAGTAGTTATGATTAGATTAATTAGTAATTAATAAATTAAATAAAGAGATTATAAATGATGAAGTAAAATGTATAGATGTATAACAAGTAGTTATGATTAGATTAATTAGTAATTAATATATTAAATAAAGAGATTATAAATGATGAAGTAAAATGTATAGATGTATAACAAGTAGTTATGATTAGATTAATTTGTAATTAATATATTAAATAAAGAGATTATAAATGATGAAGTAAAATGTATATATGAATAACAAGGATAAGTTGGATGTATTGTGTTGTATTTGCATAATTAAAATTAAAAATAATTTAAAACAAAGAATTGTATATGTTCAACAGTGGAAGTGTGATGAGATCCTGACAGATGAGAAGGTAATTAAGAAAATATTAAAATGTGCAGAAATGGGTAGATTAATGCTTACCATTAAGGACAAAGAAGTAGCTAAATACTTTTTGACATGGGACTTATTTTATCGATGGCTAGACAATAAAAGCAGGAATTGGAAAGAAAGGGACATAAAAAGGATAAATTTTAAAATGGAAATCTGTTAATATGGACTAACAAAATATTATTGTTACTACAGTATTAATGTTATTGTGATGCATGTCATTGTAAACCATGATTGCCTAAAAACAATTGTACCCAGACAACACACTGTTTGATTGAAATGGAATAAAATAAATAAAACAGAAAAGATAATAGAACCAGAAGAAGAAGAAGAATTGTGAGGAATTAAAAGAGCTGGTTGACAGCCTGGAAAGTCTTTTGATTCTGTGGCTGTCGCTGCACTTGGAGGAAGGTGCTCCTTTGCAAATTACATCTCATCCTTCGGTGCTCCCACTGGTCTTGGGCTGGGCAGATTTTCATAACTGATATTATGTATGCTACCCATGGGGCTACCCTGAAAGGATGACTGGAAAACCTCTATTGGAGCAAATCGTGGTGTCTGCTAAACTATCCTTGCCATTTGTTTCCCCAAGGTCCTCCCCAAAAAGCAGCCTACTGTCACTCTGAAGGGTCTTGGTATGGAAAAAGATAGCAATTCTTGGAATAAATTTGAGGTAGGAGTAAAAGCAAAATTCTTGGAGTTTCTGCAGCAAGGTTTGGCACACAAGTTAGAAAACAGAAAACAGATGGAAATGGCTGCAGCTGCTAAACAAGTCAAGCTGCATTAACAGAGGGATAGGATCAAGATCAGGTGTTAATACCACTGTCGAGCCCAAAATTGACATATATGTAGCCATTTTATTTAGCTGTAGATTCTAATCATATATTCCTTTTATTTATTTCTCTTTGCTGGTTATGAGGGGAAGGGTTTTGGGCTTGCCACATTCCTAAGGTGGGAGGAGTGGAAATAGAGAGAGTTATTTAGGCTAGGTGGTTCTCTTTCCCGTGGGAACGAAAGCTGATCATGCTGAGACCTGGAGGTGGTGGAGATTGATGACACCAGGCAATGTTGATTTACTTCTACTGGGGAATGTGATTTTGGGGGGCTGTTTCTAATTTCCAATATAATGTGGTGTCATTCTGGTTTGTGTCAGATCCGGAATTACAACAGACTTTGCCAATTTGATGCTTACCTAAATAAAAGAAATTTGTTTTGGAAGGTGAATTTTGCTTATTTCTCTTTGAATGGATTTTCATCACTTGGCAACCTGACAACCACTTTATAATGCCTTGGTAAGGCCACACTTGGAATACTGCATCCAGTTTTGGCTGCCAGATTATGAAAAAAAAAAAAAAAGATGTCGAGACTCTAGAAAAAGGGCAGGGAAGAGGAACCAAGATGATTAGTGGGCAGAAGGCTAAAACATATGAAGAATGGTTGCTGGAATTGAGCATGTCTAGTTTAATGAAAAGAAAAGCTGGGGTGACATGATAGCAGTGTTCCAAAATCTAAGGGGCTGCTCAAAGAAAAGGAGATCAGCCTATTCTCCAAAGCACCCGCAGGCAAATTAAGAAGCAATGGATGGAAGCTAATTAAGGAGAGATCCAACCCAGAACTAAGGAGAAATTTCCTTACAGTTAGAACAATTAATCAGTGAAATGACTTGCCCCCAGAAGTTGTGGGTGCCCCAACACTGGAAGTTTTTAGGAAGAGATTGGACAACTGTTTGTCTGAAATAGTACAGGGTTTACTGCTTGAGCAGGGGGTTGGACTAGAAGACCTCCAAAGTCCCTTCCCATTCTGTTATTCTCTTATATTCTGTTAACTATCTTTGGATTGGATTACCCTCTAAATAAAGGGAAAGGGCAGGGAAGGGAAATATTTGCTTGCATGTCCAACTATGAAATAAATGTTTGGGGCAAGTAGGACATTCCAAGATGAAAAACCTACATAACTGTGCACATTTGTGGAAGAATTTCACTTTAGAAAAGTCACTAGGCAAAGGATCTGCCACATAAGAAAGAAAAAGAGCAGAGCACAAGCTCTGTTCAAGTGTAGAATGTACACAGTAGTTGACCTTTGGGGAAAGAGAGGGAGAAGAAAACAGCCTCTTGGAGGTATAAGTTACAAAGACAGAAATTCTTTTGACATTCCTGAATGTCAAACAGGAAAGCGGTCCATAAACTGAGATGCTTCTTGCCCAGAAACATCCGTGAAAGGGGATGCACAAACCCCATTTCAAAAAGGAAGGCTTTTTCTTATTCCACTGAAAGAGATCGAGTTATTGATCCCAATTCTCCATGTTCTTGTCTGGAAATTATATCCATGGTTCCATCTTTCAATACCCACCTGTTATGACTCCCCTTCGAAATTCAAACGAACAAAACAGAAAGCAGCCGTTTCACAATTAAATCAAACGGAAAGAAGTCTTACAAGATAACGGCTGGCAGAAACCTCACAGCATAAATCTTTGCTCTGTCCGGCAAACCAGTCCTGGCAATAAATCTCCAGTCTCAGAGCTTCTTGCTGTAACGTCCTCACTCAAATAGTCATTTTGTTCCTGGCAAAATGTACCAGCCCAGCTGCGTCCTTTTATACTCATTGAGGCAACGTGCTAATTTACTGACTCGCTCTCCTCATTCGCTCCAGCTGATTTTGCCTTCTCAACCGTCTTCTGTTTTTTACATTTAACCACAAATTTTCCAAGTTCTCATCTCCACTAGAAGACTCTCTCAAAACTTCCCTGTCAGCCATTCCTGGCTGTTGATCAGATAAGAAACCAGAGGAAGTCAAAGGTCCTGACAATTCTAATACATCAGGTCTGTCATCCTTTGTCATGTCCATCTCCTCATCCTGGTTATCAGTCCAATCACTAAGCCATGCCGGCTCATATTTTTCTGCCATGACCTCCTCACTTGAACTCATATCAGTCACAGGAGCTGAATCCAAGCCCGGAGCCACAACACCCACCATTTTCATTTTCCCAGTCTACTTCTAGTGAAATGAAGTAGAAATGGAATGAAAAGAAAGCTGACAGTTAAAGGTTGAATCTGAAATACAGTATGGTCATACTTAAGATCCTCAGTGGTGCAGTGGTTAGAATGCAGTATTGCAGGCTAACTCTGTCCATCATGAGAAGTTCAATTCTGACTGAGGTTGACTCAGCCTTCCATCCTTCCAAGGTCAGGACCCAGATTGCTGGGGACAATATGCTGACACTGTAAACTGCGTAGAGAGTGTTGTGAAGCACTATGGAGCAGTATATAAGCTTAAGTGCTATTGCTACCTTCCATCTTGGTAATCCTGAATTAACTGACCCCTAGAATCCTAGATCTGGGACATATTTTAGAAGTCATCTAGCCCAACTTCTTGCTTAGCACAGAATTCACCAGGGCTTCTTCACTAGTGCATTAGAACTTTTGCAGTTTCCTTGTTGAAATCACAACATGGTAACCAAGTTGAATTCTAACCTGTGGCCCCCAGCCATGGCATGGATAGAGGATCGCTGTGTGGTTTTCCTGTGGCCCTTGATCGAGGCAGACATCTTTTATCTTCTTGTTCCTCAGCTGTAACAAATCCAAAAACAGAATGAGACCCTGTAAGGCTAAGATAAAGACATTTTGACAAGTGTTTTCTCTTATAATTACTGGAGGATCTATTGATTTGAGATGCGTTCAAATATTAGTAGCTTGGGTTGGTAGTTGGGCTGTTGGTTTGAGCTCCAAGGTTGGCAATTTGGTTGCAAACATTTCATCACCATTCGAGGAGACATCGTCAATACGCTTTGAATTGTGCTCATCTGTCAGAACACAGGTCTTTAAATACCTTTTTATGTGATGCAGATTAGTGTGGATGTTGTATGTTACTTCTGAGTCATGGTCTGATTCTTGATTGGCATGTTCTTTGGTTTTAAGTACTGTCTGTGTGATATAAAACAAACAACACTAATTTACATCACACAGATGGTACATAAAACCAAAGACCATGCCTTGGTAACAACAGCCAATCAACAATCAGACCATGACTCAGAAGTAACAAACAACATCCACACTAATCTGCATCACATAAAAAAGATATTTAAAGGCCAGTGTTCTGACAGATGAGCACAATTCAAAGTGCAATGACAATGTCTCCTCGAATGGTGATGAAACGTTTGCAACCAAATTGCCAAGCTTGGAGCTCAAACCAACAGCCCATTTATTGATTGATTTATTAAATGTATATGCCATCCAGATCACTATCCAAAGCAACTCTGAGCATCATCAGCTAATCATTCATTTTCACTTACAATGGTATGCTTAATTTTATGGATGAAACGAGTTTTTGTTTAAAAAGGAGAGAGAGACCTCTAGTGAAATTCTTATGAATCTTATGTATTTTTGGATTTCAGTATATTTTCTTATCTCTTAGTTCACCAGCAATCGGCAGCCTTCTTGGCTTCCCACACAGGGATTCTGTCCAAACAGAAAGCAAATAGCGGCAGCCAGGGAGACTGTAGATTAAACACAGAGATCAATTCACCTCAGCTTAACTACAACGAATTCTTGGGCCCTGTGAAAATGAGGTTGACAGAATAGAAAATGTTACAGGACATCAGAAAGCAGACTGTGCGTGGTATTGGTTTGGATTCAAATCACATGTTTTTAGAAGTGTAAAAGTTATATCAGCAGCCATTTTGACTGCCACGAGGAAGCCATGGGTACGAGGGCCTTTCTCTCAGGAGGGTGGGTCAGGCTAAGCCCAGAAAATTTAAAACAATTTGGTTGAAGCATTTTCTTTTGGCATTTCAAGCTATGAGATGCATGAGGGGGAATTCTACTATACAGGCAATTCTCGACTTACAATAGTTTATTTAGTGACTATTTGAAGTTACGACGGCATTGAAAAAAGTGACATGACCATTTTTCATACTTATGACTGTTGTAGCCTCCCTGTGGTCATGTGATCAAAATTTGGATGTTTGGCAACTGGTTCATATTTGTGACGGGTTGCAGTGCCCCCTGGGTCATGTGATCCTGTTTTGCGACCTTCTGACAAGTAAATTAATGGGGCAGCCAGATTCACTTAACAACCTTGTTACTCATTTAACAACTGCAGTGATTCAGTTAACAACCATGGCAAGAAAGGTCATAAAATGAGGCAAAACTCACTTAACAAATGTTTCACTTAGCAACATAATTGTTGGGCTCAATTGTGGTTGTAAGCCGAGGACTACCTGTATTATCAACCCATTTCTTGGTTCTTTCACAAAACAATAATACCATTCAAAATCAGCTCTCATTATAATATCCATCCATCCTTTCTTCCTTCCATCCATCCATCCAATTTATATGCCCACCCATCAATCTGAGAAACTTGGGCTGGGGAACAAAATAAGAAGTTCCATAAAATCAAAAATAAACCAGATCCAAGTCTATTTATCATTTACACTCATGCCGATGTTTCAGTGACTTCTAACTCAGCCCCAATGAGATCTTTGTGGACCCTCCATTTCTTGAAGAAGGGGGTAGAAATCTGTTCCATTGGGGAGGGTGCCATTACAGAATAGATACTCCCTCAGACCACAACAATGGGGATTAGGGTGGGGAGGGGTGTGGGCACACACACAGTCTGAAAATTAATTCCCACTGTCTTACAATATAATTCACACTGATTAGAAAAGTAGTAATGGAAAGAATCCCAGGCCAAGCAAAGCTGGACTAACATAAGAGCAACATATTTTATCCATTCTTCATCATAGCCAAACTCACTGTAGGCTTTCCTCCCCCAATTACTATTAATGTATCCACCAGATATCAAGAATTATCTATCCTGGTACATAGGTAATATATACATTATTGTTATCTTTACAGGATGAATCTCCTAGGAATCTTTCTGGCTTTCTCTCCTAGCATTTTTCTCCTCTCCGCCAAACATTTATCTTTTTAAAGAAGTGATGGGAGATTAAAGATTTCTTTTTTTCTCTCTTTTGAAATTCTCTAGGTGGAATGGAAACTTGATACACCGTAAAAAAAATAGCTGAATGTCCATTTGTAAGTGATTGGTTATGTCTGAAATAAAATAGCAATTGAAAATGAATTATGGGTGAATTATTTCTGTCTGTATCCTTAGGCTCTCTGCCAGCTTGTCAAGCAAATGGCCAGCAAGTGAGGGCTTCTGCAAAGTTCCCAGGTGCTGCTGTGCAATGGCTTTTGACTGCACATCGATCTATATTTTAATTCTGGGCTGAATATGATGAAGTGGACGCCTGCCCTATTCATATACTTCATAAAGGGCAGGAGTTTTCAGCTAAGGAGAACATTATAAATGTCCACCACCACTATACAGATATCCCACTCTATAGCTTACTTTCCAACAGTTGTTTTCTAGAGCTGTTTCTCCTATTTTAAGCTCTGTTGTTCAAAGTGATCTCAGATCAGACAATGGCTCTGTTTATCAACAAAGAAATGTGGATTGAATAGTGAAGACCTTATGACTACAGAAGCCAAACTATTGATCTATCAACTGCAGTATACCATGCATTGGCTGTGTCCACCCAAATACATAACCAAGAACATTACAATTGCATGTTGCAGTAATATTCACTTTATTTATTTACTCACTTATAAGACTTATCGACTGCTCTAATCAGAATCAAATCTTGGTCAGTTGCTTTCGTGGCTCAGTGGATCATGTAAATCAAGGCAATTAGTTAGTTTGGTTCACTACATTGTGTCAACCCAGAAAAATGGCTTAATTTAGTAGTCGCGATAAAGAATGATGATGAATGCAAAGTTTCCAGCAGGAATATTTCTCAAACTGACTTGGGAATGTTGCGTTTAAATTTCTGCATGTAACCCACTCAGCCACAGCTCTATATAACTGAATTGAGGAAGTGACTGTTAAAGTAGAATTGCATAAAACTTCAATTTGGAAATTTGATGTGAAAATCACTTGGCTGAATGAAGAAGAATAAAAACAACGTTCCAAATGGACTGACAGCTGAAATCATTCAGATTGGCAAATTAGTATGAATTGTTAGAACAGGTAAACGAGGCCATCCTACCTGCATTGAGATTAGAATTAGACAGCATCCTATCCATATGTCTAAAATCAATTCAGATCATGCTGTCTAAAACCAACAGCTTGGTACTGCCAAACCAGGAATGGGAAACTCATGTCCTAGCAGATGTGGTTGGTCTGTAATTCCCTTCAGCCGTGGCTACGGAACTAATGTTACAGCCTGACAAATATTGCAAATCAATACAGTGCCTAAGCCTTCCTAATCAAACTGGAGTCCAAGAGGATTGCAAGACTAAACAAATACAAGAAATAGAAAAGAAACAACAGAAGACATCCATTCATCCTTTTATAATTAGGGCTGAAAAATACAACACACATTTCATACCCAGTGTGATTCATCATGAAGTAGAACTCCATCTGAATCAAAGTGCACTTACAGCCATCTGGCTTTTTGTAAATTGTACAACTAATTTCTCTCCACTAAATTTCAGACAAAGAATAATGTTCTCTCCTCATCAGATCCAATGCTTGACATTATTTAGAACAGAGACAAGGGTAAGGCTCTCAGATGCTACCATCACTTTAATTTGATAACAGTGAGATGGTAGATGGCCACCTATTTTCAGCAGTTTCTTCAAATACAGATACAGATAATCAGAGTTGGAAGGGACCTTGTAGGTCATCTAGTCCAACCCCCCACCCAAGCGGTAGGCCCTACACCATTTCTGACAAATGGCAGTCCAATCTCTTCTTGAAAGTCTTAACTGATGGCACTCCCACAACTTCCGAGGGCAAGCTGTTCCATTGATTGATTGTTCCCCCTGTCAGAAAGTTTCTCCTTATTTCCAGGTTAAATCTCTCCTTGTTCAGTTTCCATCCATTATTCCTTGTCTGGCCTATAGGAGCTTTAGAAAATAGCTTGACCCCTTCCTCCCTGTGGCAGCCTCTCAAATATTGGAAGACCGCTATCATGTCTCCCCTGGTCCTTCTCTTTACTAGACTAGCCAAGCCCAGTTCCTGCAACCGTTCTTCATATGTTTTAGCCTCTAGTCCCCTAATCATCCTGGTTGCTCTTCAATGCGCTTTTTCTAGAGCCTCAACAACTTTTTTATAATATGGTGACCAAAACTAGATGCAGTACTCTAGGTGTGGTCTTACTAAGGCTTTATAGAGTGGCATTAGTACTTCCCTTGATCTTGACTGTATCCCTCTGTTAATGCAACTTACTGTAGGATTGCATTAGCTTTTTTGGTGGCTGCTGCACACTGCTGGGCTCATATTTAGCTGGTTGTCCACTAAGACTCCAAGATCCCTATAATAGAGAGCCTCAAATGCAGTTGTTACATTTGTAATAAGGAACCCATCTTTAGTCTTGCCATTGAAAAAAAGGACCACCAGTTAGCACAGCTGGGAAATTGCTTACAGCACACTCTATTGCAGTCATAATGGCCAGATATCACCAGGCTGGTGGTGGAGAAGTTGCCAAATTAAAAAAAAAAAACAATTTGAAAATCATTTGATTGAAGGAAGAATCAAAACAACTTTTCAAATGGACTGCCAGTTGAAATAAATTACATTTCCAAATCAATTTGAATGGTTGAATCAGATCAAGCAGGCCATGCAAATTGAGCTGAGATTAGAAACAGATGGCACCTAGTCCCTATTATTTAAAACCAGGTCTGGCTTGGTGCTGCCTACCAAATGTGGTTAATCTATATTTCCTATCAGTTCTGGCTAGGATAACCAATGTTAAGAAATGATATCTTGATAAAGAGTTAGGAAAGTTTCTCAAGTAGAAAGTTAAAGTGGAAAGCTATGATGCAAATCTTGGTGGCATCTTCTGCAACTGATAACCAGCAAAGACAACATTCAAGAAGAATAGTAACTGAAACCCCCAAATCTCTGAAAGATACCAAGTCTCCTGATGTAGACCATTCTGGATTAAATGGAACATGACAAATGAAAGTGATTCCAGAGATTTTTGTAATCTTCTTTTCTGAAGGCAAGAATTACTTTGGATAGCCATTGGGGTTGGCTGAAGGAGTTTTAATTCCAGTTTTGAGTAAAACTGGTTGATTCTAGTTACTCCCTGCAGATCTCATTAGAAAATGGTTAGAGGAGAGGCATAAAATGTCCTCTAAATTCACGGTGAATCCCTACATATTCCATGTGGTAGTTCTTTCTTAATTACCTCTCCATAGGCAATGGTGTTATTGTATCTTCTCATTTCTGGGTAGACGTGGTCCAGGTACCATTGGAAACTCTTGCACTTCAAACTTTTTCTTAATGCTTTTCGCTCCGAAACATCCCCAATATCAATCCCTGGGTTCTGAAAGACAGGTACATGTTTACACCATCAATTTCTGTTATCGTTGCTATGTTCTGAGATAATCAGATGTTTACTACTGCTTTTAAAAAATTCATTGTTAGGAATTTTTCTTTTGGATTCTCCTACCTCCATAGCTTATGATGTCACCCTTGAGAACTTTCTCTTCTTTTCACATTGGAAAGCCCTAAGAAACTTAGAACAAGATTGTCAATATATCTGGAGTTAGGTGAGCTAACAGACCTCTTTATCAAGTATGAGTAATCTTTGGCCTAAAAATCACCCTCAGCATAAAATTCCCATTCATCCCAGCCAATACAATTCATCATCATCGTTGTTGTATTTGTGTCAGAAGAAGCAACAAGGCACTTCCAGGTTAAAAGGGTTAACTGATGATATCACTGTTGCCCAGGAAGTTGAGGAACTCCTTTCACATCCCCATTAATAAGCCCACCAAAATGGTACCTATTTATCTATTTGCGATTGCATGCTTTTTGGAGCTGGAGCAAATGATGGAAGTTCACTCTATAAGCAATACTCGGGTCTCAGACATGGGCTTGCTGATTGTCAACTCATGTGAGTCACCACACTCTCACCAATACAGCTAAAGATATGGAGTATAATTCAGTGGCAAAGCACCTGCTTTACATCTAGAGCAGGATGTCAAACTGGCAGCTCGTGGGCCAGATACATCATGCCCAGGCCACGCTCACCCCAGCTCCATGAATGGGAAAAATGTCATGAAACATCATGGGACAGCAATGTGTTGCAGTGAGTTTGACACCTGTAATCTAGAAGATCACAAGTTCAATCCCCACCACTTCCAACTAAGAGTAGCAAAATGTTTATGAATGGCAATAGATGAAGCATTCTGAAATCAGCATGCAACATTTTGATTTTAAAAACAAAGGGAAAGTCTGCTCTGATTCTTTTTGGAACTTGAGATAACTCGAGAATGTTCAAAGAGATTTAGTCCTATGCTCAGAAATGGGCCCTTCAATATCAAAATCAAGATGTCTCATAGGAAGAGCTTAGGATTTCAGTCTCTCAAAGGCACCTTTTTCTGGAATGCTTAAGACATATAAAAAGGTAACCTTCTCAGCATTAAAATCTGCTGGGGAGTCCTGGTGTGAAGTGATATCCAGAATGTTGAATTTATAATTTTAAGAAGCCTGGTTAGCTTGTTCTTTAATGAGATTTTGTTTCTCCAAACCTATCATCATCATCATCATCATCATCATCATCATCATCATCATCAACATCATCATCACTATTTTCATACATATATACATACTCATCATGCCTATTTTTTTTTCAAAATAAGCAAAGTTATGCAAAGCAGAGAAAGGGATTAAGAAGCCATGAAGACAAACGATAAGAGAGAAGAAAGATAAATCCAGCTAAATTTATACCAATGCCATCACTGCATCCCTCTCTATAGGCCTGTCTTCTGAAGAATGTTGGAGATTGCAAATTCCTCCTAGTAGCTGTGATCTGGGCAACTAGATGATGGCTTGAAAGATTAGATTAGAGATTCTACCTTGCAGAGAAAACCATAGTATGCTTGGGGTAAAATGCACCCTTTAATTACAGGTATTTAAAATAGTGTACGTCTTCTCTATCTAATGGAAATGTTGAGGAGTTATGTGAAAATCTTGATTGACTGAAGCCATAATAGGCAGCAGAAGTCAATATTCATGGAAGCTTTTGCTGTTGATATTTTTTAATTGTTGTGGTAGTTACTATTGTTAAAGAAGATGACTGATGTGAGGCCAAACTATTATGCTCCCATAAATTGAATTTTCACTCTTTCTATTGCCAATGTTCAGAAACGAATGCCACTGAATGAATTTGCAGCCCCAAATAACACCATCTATCTAGATGTTTATGGAAATCTCACATTTCAGAAGTGCAAGGGAAAAAAAACTGAAAAGGGAAAAGAAAAACTTGGAAATTTTTGGAGGACTAAAATGTGAACAGTGGAGACTGGGCCATCTCATACAATGAGAAATACCATGGAAAGAAGTAATTAAATGATGGGATGAAGAAAGTTTTTTAAATCCCTTATCAAGGGTAAAAGTTGGTTAAGGAGTTTTTCCACATTTAGCTGAAAGTCCCAGTTATAATTTTCTATTTTTCAATCACAATCTATCTTTAACATGTTTTTGAGACATTGTGTTCACTTTTCAGACAGTAAAGAAAAAATATATGAATCTTTTTAAAAAGCAAAATAGGTTTTCTCAATTTTTATACTGTCCAGTCTGAAAAGAAATACCTTTCAGGGTAGTGAATGTTTGTGAATATTTGGAATTATAATTTCTGTTATCTGGGAAATTTGATTCAGAGTCCACTTACTTTCTCTCTCTCTTTCTCTCTCTCTTTCTCTCTCTCTCTCTCTTTCTTTCTTTCATTTTTAATGAGTTCAACCTATGCTCGATTAGCGGCTTAGAAAACATACAGAGCTTATCTTTCAAGATGACAACTCTCAAGGCAAAGAACAAAGATAAAAGCAAAAAACAAAAATCAATAAAACATACCAAAGGAAATGATAACCAGAAAAACAAAGGCCGAAATCATTAAAACTAAATGTGCCAGAGAAGAAAGAAATAGTTTTTAAGCCTGATTAGAAGTCCAAGATCTCATTTCTAACAAGGCTGAACAAACAATTGGCTTCTGTATTGATAATGTATCTTCACTAGTAAAACTCTCCACACCTAACTATCAACCTGATTATTAAATTAGCCATGCTGCTTTTTTTTAATGAAAAGAAATGTCCCAACAGATGGCAACAGATCCAAAAATCTGAGTAATGTTAGATCTGGTTAACACATTAGGAAGTGCAGATCTGTAGCTTAGATGGTAAGGTAAAAATACCTGGAAAATTGAAAAATAGCAATATTCTAGCCTGCTGTAATTAAGAAAATAATATGTATGGAAGTCAGCACCTAGATGACTTTGACTGAACTTGAAAAGGGAAATGGTGTTAGATTTGATTAGTATTAGAATGTGAGACCAGCAGGTGATACATCGGGAGGTTAAAAAGAAATTAAAAAGGCAATTGCAAAGCGCTTCCACATTGTTTCCAAGAAAATAGCACAGACATATCCATGAAATCTTCGGGAATTGGAATTCATTGTAAGTTTGCCTTACTTACATTCAGGAAAAATAAAGTCACAGAGGTATGGATGGATTCCCTCTGCACTTTTATATATTTGTTTGCTTTTAGGTTTTATTTCTCATGTTCTTATTTGAATGAAGGTTGAGAAAAACAGCTATTTAAAGCCTCTCTGGGGACATACTTAAAGCAAGACACTTGTAAAAAGCCTTTCAGACTTAACCATTTAAGTCCCAAAGGTGCTTTTTCAGGAGGCAACTGGACTTTCTTTGGTTTTTCCTTAAAGACATTTCATTTCTCATCCAAGAAGATTCTTCAAGAAGCTGTTTGGATGAGAAGTGAAACGTCTTCAAGGAAAAAAAAAAGAAAGTCCAGTTGCCTTTTGAAAAAGCACCTTTGGGACAACCATGACCTGGATGACTGAGAATCTCTGTAGACACAATAATTTTAGCATTCATGGGAGGCTGATAGTAAACAATTTCAGCCATCAAAATTCACTGGTAGGAACTGGCTTGGGCTCCAGCATCTATATCAGGGCTCTCAAACTCGATTTCATTGAGAGCCACATCAGGGTGGTGCTTGACCTTGGAAGGCCAGGGTGGGCATGGCTGGGGTGGGTATTGCCAGCATGATGTCATTTGGGTTGAGGGGGTGCTCTCTGCCATGAAAACGGGCTCCCATTTTCGGCTGCGATGGCCTCCTGCAGCCCTCTGCCAACAAAAACGGAGCTTGGGAGGGCTGCACGCAGCCCTCATGAGCTCCGTTTTCGCTGGCAGAGGCACTGCAGGCTGGTCCTTTGCTGTTTCTAGGGTGGTCCCATGGGTCAAATCTAAGCACCTCATGGACCAGTTCTGGACCCTGGGCCTTGAGATTGACACCCCTGTGATCTATATAAATGGACGGGTGGGGTCACTTATGGCCAATGGGGTCATATTACTCATTTCTGTCAAAAGTGGAACTTTTCAATCAAATTGGCACTCAGGTGGGTTCTGTCAGGTGCAAGAATCCAGGACCCCGGATCAAGATAAAAAAAAAAAAGGACTGCAAGTTTATTCCTTGCAACTTATACACAAGAATCAGAACTACTAACGTCAAGGTGAATTGACACCAGATGAGACTTCAAAGGAGCAGGACTTAGGTCTTTTATGGAGGTGTAGACTCCAAACAAATGGTGCATTTGACCCTGCTCTCAGGCTCCCCCTGGTCATTTCCAACAGGTTCATGAAACATGTTCATGTGGAAATTAGGTACTTCCAAATGAAAAAGCAAAATCTGAAGCTGAGGTCCATTTTCCAGCCCATCACAGTTCCTAGAATTCGGTCCATATGAAACCCCTGGCATTGTTGTGGTCTTATTTGGGAGTTTCCAAAGTTACTCGAGTACCATAATAACCAAGTTTGGAAATTTCCATCTCTATTCGTCCTCATTTTTTTTTTTTTTTCCTTTCCATTAAAATGTAAACAAAGAAGAGAAAGGGAAAGAAAATCTGAATGGTTTCTGGTGCTAAGAGATGGGTCATGACACATATTTTTTTCTGTCTGGAGCAAAGTTCGCACTTTCTTCACCCCCATTTGACAAGTTGAAAGCTAGCAGATTGGCAACAAGTGATGACTTGTTCCAGCAATGTCTGAAAAGAAGGTCAAGGTCTCCTCCCTCTCATAAAAGAGGAAAAAAGATCTGGAGCAAGAGGAATTCAAAAGAGGAGAAATTAGATTTCTCTAGCCTCTTTGTATGACAGATCTACTGTGTGGTTTATGTAGTGTGTGTGTTTGTGGCAATAGCAATAGCACTTAGACTTTTATACCGCTTCACAGTGCTTTGCAGCCCTCTCTAAGCGGTCAGCAAATTGCCCCCAACAATCTGGCTGTTCATTCTACCGACCTCAGAAGGATTGAAAATTGAGTCAATCTTGAGCCAGGTGAGATTCAAACTGCCAAATTGAAGGCAGATGGCAGTTAGCAGAAGTAGCCTGCAGTACTGCACTCTAACCACTATGCCACCATGGCCCTTTGTACAAATATGATGCCTACAAAAGGCTGAAAGATTCTCTGCTATAGACATAGTCCCTCACAGATTCACATCAAGGACATTAAGAGACAAGGCAAATGATGGAGACCTACGTTTGTTGACTCACCTCCAATGGAAGGTTCCATGCGATATATACATGAGACTTGTAATCATCCATCCAGACCTCGGCCACCCGCAGTGCGTTCCTCTTGGTGTAGAAACCAATGTTGTTATTGTACGGCTTTTTCTTGCGCTCAATGTGGGCCACTCGAGAACAGGGGAGAACCTCCATGCTGCCACCACACAGCCATACCTGGGAAGATTGAGACAAAGGAGAAAAGACAACAACAGAAAGTCAGTAACTGGAAACATCTCATATTCACATATCCTAACGTCCGTTGCTACCTTCCAAGATGGTACCTTTCAGATCCATTTTATTCCACTAGGACATCTGGAAGATTACTCAGTGTAAATGAGGTATATCCAGCGAGCCATGGTGGCACAAAAATGATAAATATGTATGATGACTTCCTGCCTAAGCTCTTTTCTTTTGTACTTGCATTGGTTTTTCTTTCCCGATCATTTTATTAAGGATTATATTAAGTAAAACCAAAATCAATGCAACAATATAGTAGAGAAATACATTAAAAT
This sequence comes from Pseudonaja textilis, assembly GCF_049901715.1. Lineage (NCBI taxonomy): Eukaryota > Metazoa > Chordata > Lepidosauria > Squamata > Elapidae > Pseudonaja > Pseudonaja textilis. The sequence goes on from NC_141990.1 coordinate 13,511,898, forward strand.
TGTTTAACAATTAAAAAATGCAGAAGAGAAAAAAACATCAAATGTGTTAAGACACTGGACTAGAAACCAGGAGGCAGAAGAATGGGGAGCCAAAAGGTAGTGTATTATTTGGAAGCCTGCACTCACAAACAAAAAAATCTCCACACCACTAGCCAGGCAAACACCTGGGCACAAACAGATCCCCCCGATACCTCCAGCTCAAACACACCCCAACCAGGCACCTAGACGAAACCTAGCTTCCTAACAAATGATAGCCGTCCATTTACTCAGAGCCAAGCTGCACTAAAGGCCTCCAATAAAGTAACACAATGTTGCCAGCCAATCAAGAGCCAAAAAGAACCAAAAAACAGATGGGAGATATTAGAAACACCAATCAAGCAGAACACAGCAAACTCCAAGATCAATAAACACAAACCAAGACTCCCAACCAATCAGGATGAAGAAAAAAACATTCTGGCACAGCAGTAGGCTAGCCCCAAATTTAAAACTGAAACAACTGTAAAAGTCTAACTCACAGACGAACACAATACAGAAGCCTGATGATGGCAGATGAGATTCTGCTGAAATGTTGCTACAACTTTAAAAGCACAACTACAATGACGTGGGAAAATACCCAAACAAAGCTGAATGCCTATACACACACACACACACACACACACACACACACACACACACACAGGTATGTAGGTCTAGGTGTGGTCTAGGTGTGTTTGGGTCTTTTCCCATGTAAGATTAACAGTATCTTGGTGACGTTTCGGCAAGGTCCCACTCACTATCCTCAGACTGGTGCTTTCAGCTTCATGCCAATGCAAGCAGTGTATGATCGGAGCTGCTGTCTCTCTATAAATACTTGTGGTGAGGGCTGGTGTGCTGGGCTGGTTGGCTGCGCTGTTGCCTCTTGATTGGTTGATGGAGTTGATGGTGAACCTATGGCATGTGTGCTGGAAGTGCAGAAACACATAGCACATGTGGGGTGGTCGCACAGGCATGCGTAGAGATGCATGGCACATGTGCAGGGGGTCATGTGTGCATGTGCAGGGGGCATGGGGCCTCCTGTGTGCATTGCCTTATGGGTGCTGGCACGCATGCGCACACTTTTGGCACATGAGGACAGAAAGGTTAGCCATCACTGCTCTATGGATATTACAATTTTAAGGGAGGGGGTCTTTTGGTTTTTCTTTCAATGCTGCTCCAGTGTGGGTTGCATCTGCACACGCAAGACAAGTTGACATTTCCATCAATGAAGCAGTACATTTAATGACAGGATGCCTCTAACTCAGGGGTCCTCAACCTGTGGGCCATGCCTCACTACTGAGCCATGGTCTGGTGGCCACTAGGCCATGTGAGTGCCTGGCAAGTGCACGCGCATATGTGTCACTTCCTATTTTTCCGAAAATACCAGAAGTGACAAAACGGGTCTAGTTTTCAGCTTGCAAAGCCTGCAGAAGCCTTCCTCAAGCCTCTGGGAGGCCGAAAAAGGGCTCAAACCAGCCAAAAATCAGCTTTGAGATGCAGTGCAGGTAAGGGGGCAGCAGGGTGGGTGGGGATTGCACATGCATACGTAGGGGGTGGGGGCGCGCATTGGCTTCTGGGTGCCGGCATGCGAGTGTGAGTGTACAAGCACATGCAAAATTTTTGGCATAGGAGCCCAAAAAGGTTAGTCACCACTGAGGTATTCTGTTGCGAGCAGAGGAGTGTAGTACTCTTCTTGTGAAATACTTCTGTACTCACTCAATTGTATTAATGTCCGATATACCGTGTGGATTCCAGACAGATGGGTTGTATTCGAGTATTGGTCTAGCAAAGATTTTGTATGCCCTAGTTAGCAATTCAATATTACCGGAGGAGAAGCTTCGTAAGATTAGATTTACAACTACAACTTTTAATGCCTTTTTGACAATGCTGTTACAGTGAGCTCTGGAGCTTAGGTTGTTTGATATGAGTACTCCAAGGTTCTTGACAGAGTGAGGGTTGTCAATGAGGTCATATCTGCCTAGCTTGTATTTGGTGTACTGATTTTTTTTTTTTTACCAATGTGTAGAACAGAGCATTTGTTGGTTGAGATTTGGAGTTGCCAAATGTTTGATCATTCAGACACATAATCAAGGGCGTTTTGAAGGACAGTAGCATTGTCAGTGGTGTTGAATAGTTTTACGTCATCTGCGAAGAGGACACTGTTGCTTATAAGCAACAGTTGCATTGTGGGGGAAATAGGAGGAGGAAGGAGTATTAAGTATGTTTGTCAGTTTGAGTTATTTATAAAAACAATAAGGGTGACATAAAAAAAATCTAAGAAAAATAAAAAAATAGAAAAAGAAATTTTCCTCTCATCCCCAGCAAGTATTGCACATCACAAATTATCATGTCTTTTAAAATGCAATCAAACATTTCTGTATTCTGTATTCCATAGCTCAGCCAATTTTCTATAAGCATATCTCTAAATCTTCATGTTTTCTTATTTATCAGTAGAAGCCCAGTAAAGGTTATCAAAAATAACACCTTAAGTATTTATATCTCCACTTCCATTTCAATAAATTCCTCCTAACCCTTCTCTTTAAATAATCAAAGCCCAATTCATCATCCAGTCCCAATCAAAAGAAACCATTAAATATCAGCAGAAATAGCAACCCATTATTTATCTGAAAAAAATAATACAAGTATTACAAATGATATCCAATACCCACAAGTAAACATTATCATAAATAACAATCATAATCCAATCTGTAAAAAATAGACATCACCAGAAATAAGTCCATTATTTTAACCATAATCAAATAAATCAATGTTGTATTTTTCTTCTTTTTCCCACAAAAATCCTACAAAAGAAGTTCTAACATCTGTTTCTCATAGTTTCTTTATCTCTTCTTTCAAAATTCTTATCATCTTTCTGTAATTCCAATATATTAACTCCAGCAAATCCCTTCTGTGTGTGTTTTTTTTCTGTGCAAATTTTCTGTACAAATTACATTTGTAGATCCATTATTCCCATCTCTTTCTTATGGGTTATAATTCTTAAATCCTTAAAATCACTTCAGTTTTATTCAGTGAATCTTCCTTTTCAATAGCAGATTTTATTCTATTGCAGAGTTAAATAACTTGAACATCTCTTATCCCCAAATATCAAACAATTCTTTTAGGGATACCATCTGGTACCCTTGAATATTGAACCTTCAGAGTCATATTTTCAGCTTAAATATGAACAAAACAAATTTTCCCACAAGAAAGCATCCTTTTAATTAACATCAAAGTTCTTCTTTAATTCAAATCCAGCTAACCTTTAGTCTGCTTAAAACTTTCTAAAATCAACACTATTGTCACCTTCTTGCTGAATATTTTTTAAAAATCCCTACTAGCACATTTAGTTACTTTCTTTTTCAATGGATTGAAGAACACAACCAGCTGATGCCAAATTTGTGATTATGAATGTTTTTCAATATTTAACATACAATAAATATTATAAATAAAACACAAAGGGATTGAAAAGATGAGGTATGGTTGAATCTTGAATCCACAAAAAGGCTATATTAACAGCTCTGAGCATGATGAAATCTCACAACTCCTCGCTCATTACAAGTGAACTCAAAAACACCAGTTGCTGCTGTCTGCTCACCAAAAGAACAGCTGTTATATATACATTTGGGTGATTTCAGCATCTCTTCTTGGTCCAGACAGAATTTTTGGCAGCCTAGACCCAGCATCCAGCTTCCTTTTGGCTATAATGTCTCCTGTGATCTACAATAGATCAATTTCCCATTCATCACCAAAAGTGATTCCCTTTTTCTACTTGCACTCTTATGCAAGTATATCAATTTCCATGTTTCCATTGCAACACCAAATACCTAGTTTAAGTGACTTGCCCAGAGGGGATGAAAAAGAGAATAAATCTTTCTCAATAGTATATGATCAGAATGCACAAAAGCTAATATGGCATTCCTGAGTCCCTCTCAGACCTCCTGTTCAATGAGGGACCTACAAAGTGAGGTGCACCCCCACTTAAATACTAGGGCTGTTCAACACTTCAGATTCATGAACAAATAGAAAAGGTCATGACAGCTTTAAGGTGTGGCCAACAGGTGTGTCAAACCCAGGCTCCTAGAAAAATCCAATTGAGTCCAATGTCTATGGAGATTCTCAATCATCCAGGTCATGGTTGTCCCAAAGGTGCTTTGTCAAGAGGCAACTGAACTTTCTGTTTTTTCTTTGAAAACATTTCACTTCTCATCCAAGAAGCATCAGCTCTGAAGAAGCTTCTTGGATGAGAAGTGAAACATTTTCAAAGAAAAACAGAAAGTCCAGTTGCCTCTTGACAAAGCACCTTTGGGACAACTAATTAAGTCCAGTTAAAAAGAATTTGATTATACCAGTAGACAAAATCTTACCAGATTACAGCTATAACCTTCTCACCATAGGAGATGGCCAGGTGAGCCTGAGGAAGGGGTCAAACACACCATCAGTCTCAAGTCCCTTTGTGCCCACAAGAGTCCAAGCACCTTGAATTCCATTGACTCTTATTTACTGCCAATTTGCTTTGACCTAATAGTCCTTCAGATCCTTGTAAAGAGCATAAGCTTGCAATAAAATTCATTTGAACTGCCTTGGTTTTTGATTTTCCCATGCTTGATATTCACCTACTAGATTTATTCTGGGAGATTCTCGGGTGTGGCTACCCTGCACTTTTTCTTCCCTTCTCTATCCAGTTCATACAGTCTCTTGTATGGCACCTCTCTCTGGGAATATGCAGTGCCATTACTGACATTTCCCCTATCTCAGAGGTCCCCAACCTGTGCATGAACATTCATGCCAGCCTACTGCTCACCCAAATTGAGCTGCCTGTGTGTGCATGCCCCCCCACCCCACTTGCATGGCTCAGGTCTCCTCTCCCCCCTAGCCAGGCCATGAAGAAACAAAGGTTGGGGACTGGACCTCCTGCCCAGGGGTAGGATTCAAAATTTTTATCAACCAATTCTGTGGGCATGGCTTAGGTGGTGGGCATGGCTTGGTGGTCATGTTATTGGCTGGGCGTGGCCAACTCAATATCACTCACATCACGGCATGCATCTCCTTGCCTGGCCTCTCATAACTGAGGGGATGCTGCAAAAGGTCATAAGTCACTTTTTTCAGTGACATTGTAACTTTGAATGGTCACTCCACAAAAGCAAAGTACCAGCAAAGGAGGGGAAAAAAAACTCCAGAGAAGTTCCAGAGACAGGAAGTCTAATCCTGCCTAGAATGTAATAAGGGTTAACGGAGAGGCAATTTCTGTAAGCAACACCAGAATGTTTCCTTCCTGCCTTCCTTACAGGATTAGCCCAGTAATTTCTTCTAACAACCAGTTCTCTGAACTGCTTAGAATGTTAACAACTGGTTCTAGTGAATAGGTGCGAACTGGTAGAATCCCACCCCTGCTCCTGCCCTATCTCCTTCAACCACACATTCCATCACAGCATTTATGCTCCAAAGCAACCTTTTGGAAATCAAACCAAGGACCATGTGCTTAGCTCTCTTCCAAAAGAGAACGCATTGTCTTTAGACAGCATCTGCCCCACTGTTGAACAGCTGTGGCCATTAAAGAACTTTGCTTGATGTTACCCCAAATCTGTCCCCCTGTGGTGTCCATCCTTTAATTCTGAATAAATGAACAATGGAAAATAAAGCTGCCCTTTCTTCCATCTGACAGCCCTTCAGATGTTTTAAGACAGCTCTCATAGCATCCCTTAATCTTGTCTTCTCAAGTGGCGGTACATAGCCAGCTCTTTCCACCATTGTTCCTTTGATTGATTTCAAACACTTTAATATCTTAGATGCTTATCTCTGGACCTTCAGAAGTAATCACTGAACATCACACCTTCAAGTTACTTAGATCCCTTTGCTGTCAAGCCCAATAGAGGTAACAAAGCTACTCCACTATAGCTGGGCCAATATTCATTTCAGAACTTCTGTTAGAAAGTGATTCCCTCAATATAATAATCTGTTTCAAAGCAAAATTCTGAACTGAGTTGAAAAATAAAATTGAACCAGATGACTCCAGATTGAATTGAAATACCACATACCCCTGTCAGCATTTTGATGGACTCTTGTACATGCAAAAGCATTTTTTCTGAACAGAATTCTTGGAACTGACTTGCAAATCTGAATTGGATTGTCTGAATCAACAGGGAAATTTCAATTAGACTGATGTGATTTTTCAAATTGAGTTACCAATGAAATTGTGGATGATTCACGCCTCCCCAATCTCCACTAGGCATAAAGGGGGAAACAATCTTTTTCCTCACCAAAAATACCCCAAGACACAACAGCACTATTATTTTTGTCCATGTAAATGTGAGTTGCAACATTTATTATGAAAGGTTTGCTTGTAACAATGTGATGTCAACTCGTGAAGCATTCCTGACATACTCTTGAGTTGCCATAGGCAAGGGGGATGGGGAATGAAACCTCACAGCTGCATCGAGGAACTTGCATTTCACTCAAAACAAAGCACATTCCAGCTGTCAATATCAAGGTCATCTCCACAGAGACCACAGTGGCCGGAAGGAGTGACTTCTATAACCCTCAAAATTGCTTTGTTGGGGAATGTGACTGATGACACATCTTGAGGGGTGGGGGAAACAGGGTCAGAGCCAAAGTGTGACTTAAGTGAGGTCAGAGTTGGCTTCCCTTGGTCCATGCTGACATGAAGCTCCTAATAAATAATTGGATTTCTTTTGAAGCTTGGCCTGAGGCTCATGATTTAATTAGGGCATCGGTTGGAACCCTGACAGTGGAAATAAACTGTGTTCTGTGATGCAGTTGAGATGGAGGGGGGTTTGAACAAAATATTCTAAAGAGGATCCATATACACACATATAAGCACATACAGGCAGTCCCTGACTTACAATAGTTCATTTAGTGACTGTTCAAAGTTACAATGGCATTGAAAAAAGTGACTTATGACCGTTTTTTACACTTACAACTATTGGAGCATCTCCATAGTTACATGATCAAAATTCAGATGACTCATATTTATGACAGTTGTAATATCCTGAGGTCACATCATCAACTTTTGCAACCTGCGGATAAGCAAAGTCTGCAGAAAATATTATTTCAGAGTGGTCAACCACCTGGAATGCTCTACCCTACTCCATTGTTGCAGCCTCAACTCCTCACAGCTTCAGCCGCAAACTGTCTACTGTGGACCTCACTGCATTCCTAAGTGGTCCTTAAAGGGGGCGTGCATAAGTGCACCAATGTACCTACCATCCCTGTCTTACTGTCCCCATTTATCTGTATTAACTCCCTTTGTTCATGTTTATGTTCATACCTATACTTGTTATCTTGCACATGTTTGACAAATAAAATAAATAAAATAAAATAAAATAAAATAAGTGTCAATGGGGAAGCCAGATTCATAACTTACTGCAGTGATTCACTTAGCAACCATGGAAAGGAAAGTTGTAAAGTGGGGCAAAACTCACTTAACAAATGTCTCACTTAGCAACAGAGGTTTGGGGCTCAATTGTGGTCATAAGTATACGGTCTACCTGTATATGGTTGTGGAATATAGTAAGGAGGAGCAGGAAGGGACTGCATTCCAGAGGAGTAAGAGGCAACTCAGCCTAGATATTATGTGTGGGAGAAAGGAGGTGAAGACAGCCCATCTCTAATAGTTCCCAGCATATATTGTAGGTGCAGATTACTATCATTAGGTTGTCCTTGATCTGGTGAGATTTTGTCTATAGGTGTGAAACAATGAAGAACTTAGCTCGGAAGAATCGTAATTAATTTGCGGCCTAGTCCATACAAGAAAACATATACTAGCTTTATCACCCCTCCATTTTATCTCCCCTGCCAATTTTCTCTTCCTAATGTTCATTTCTCTCCACACACTCTCCCCCACTTTTTTCTGTCTTTCTTGTTATCAGGCATGGACATAGGGCTCTTATAGTGCTGTCTCGCCTCTTTAACTTTTTAAAAGAGTTGAACTGCAATATAGAGCAAAGCCGTACATGTGCTTTGCAACTTCCTATCTTAGAAGAGGCTCCATGAGAAGGACTAACAAGGAAAGCTTCTGAATTTAATTTTGTGACAGAAATATGATGCTAAAGATGTGTGGTGTTGCATTTGGAAGCTGTGTGTCGTGAGGTGCAGTGGTGGGGAGGATTTGCAGGATTGGACACTGCATCCAAGCCCGTGTTTGATCCCACTCCTTCCTAAGAAATAAATTGCTGTCGTTCCTTTAACTACAAAATGGGAACAAAGAATTCACCTTTTGGATCCTGAAGGACTCAGCCTCAAGGTGTGCTGGTGTAAGATAAGACCAAGCAGGAACAAATACAGCCAAGCTGACTTACATGGCCTCAAATATGTATGAAATCAAATGCAGAAGTGACTGGCAGATAACATGAATGTTACAAAAGGGAGGCGGAGGAGGAAAAGGAGGAGAAACTGAATGTTCAATAAAGTTCACTTGTTCACACAGGCCTATACAAGTGATGATGTACAGGTACTCCTTGACTTATGACCATAATGGAGTCTGCCCATTTAAGTCATAAATTGTGATAGTCATAAAACAGGTGATCATAAAATCAATTGGATATATATATATATATATATATATATATATATATATATATATATATATATATATGGATCTTTGGTTGTTCGGGTTTTCTCCCGCGTAAGATTCAAAGTAACTAGGCAACGTTTCGATGAAGTCTCATTCATCATCTTCAGGGTTCTGTCTTTGGCTCTGTGCTTCTCAGAGTGATGTGAGATTGCAGCTGCTTCTTCCCTTTAACTGCTAGTGGGGGTGTGACTTGATTGGGTGGGGGCTTGGCTGTGTTCTGATTGGGTGGGGGTGTGTTCTCATTGGTAGGAGGTTTGGCTGTGTTCTGATTGGTTGGGGGGTTGGCTGTGTTCTCATTGGCTGGGGGTGTGTTCTGTTCAGGTGTGGGCTTGGTTGTGCTCAGGTTAGTCTTAGTTGCTGGGGGATTTGAGCTGGTGAGCTGTGATCCTGTTGTTTGGCTACACCACTGTGCTGGGTGGTGGTGTGAGAGTGCATGTAGATAGCTGTTTGTATGTGTTGGTATGTCCTAGGGAGCCATTGGATTTTTTGTATACTAAAACATCTAGGAAGGGAAGCACAGATCAATTCCGTAGCCGAGACACTCATCTCCAGAACAAAATGCTTAGCCAACGAACAACACCTAAAAACCGAACTACACACTCTCACCAACGTACTAACAGCCAATGGATTCCAAAGAAAGAAGATTACCCACCTAATCCAAAAAGAAACCCCAACCCAAATCCAAGACAGAGGACAAGAGAACGGCAAAGCCCTCCTCCCATATATAAAAGGCACTACAGGCAAAATCAGCAAGATCCTCCAAAAATACAACATTAAAACAGCATTCTGCACAAACAGAAAAATATCCACCATCCTAAGAAACCCTAAAGACAGAATCGAGTTAGAAAACCAAGGAGTATACGAAATCCCATGCACCGCCTACCCCACCACATACATCAGACAAACCAACAGAAGAATAAGTGCACACATTAAGGAACACAAGAACTCAATCAAAAAAAAAGAACCAACCTCTTCCCTGGTCCAACACCTCAAAGCCACAGGACATAAGATTGACTTTAAGAATACCAGAACTATCACCAAAACTGAACACTTCAACAACAGAATAACCAGAGAAGCCATAGAGATAGAAAAACGCCCACACAGCATGAATAAATGAGATGATACCTCCCACCTAACAGCCATTTGGAAACCCGCCCTCATTAACAAACGAGTACCTAACATGAAGAATGACACCAGACCCATACCCACGAGGGCCACACAAGATTCTACCACCACATTTCCACATAGAAAGCAGACTCACACCCACACAGATGATGAGACATGACCATGGACCAGAAACCATACTGCAGCTACGTCACTACCCACTTCAAACCCCTCCGACCCATACATGAAGCGAACTGTCGCCCACCATGAAGATGTGGCACAACCACGAACGCGAAGCCAAACAGCGGGATCACAGCTCACCAGCTCAAATCCCCCAGCAACTAAGACTAACCTGAGCACAACCAAGCCCCCACCTGAACAGAACACACCCCCAGCCAATGAAAACACAGCCAACCCCCCAACCCATCAGAACACAGCCAAACCCTCAACCAATGAGAACACACCCCGACGCAATCAGAACACAGCCAAGCCCCCACCCAATCAAGTCACACCCCCACTAACAGATAAAAGGAAGAAGGTGTGGCCAAGGTAGGTATGACCTAGTTGGCCTCCTGCACCAAGGCAGGGGGGAGCACTTTTGCCTTCCCCAGGCTCTGGAGGCTTTCTTCGAGCCTCCAGGAGAGTGAAAATGGCCTCTCTGGGCTCTGGAGGCTCTCTGAAATCCAGAAACAGATGGGCCCATTTCTGGTTTTCCCGGACTTCTGGGAGGCCTGTTTTTTGCCCTCCCCGAACCTCCGTACATGCCCTGCACTTACCTGCATCCAAAATGGGCAGTGTGGGGACTCCTGGGAGGGGAGGGGAGGGGTAGGTGGGGCCAGCCAGGAGTGGGATTTGGGGGATTCTCCAAACTGTACAGAATCTTAGGTAGGGGCTCTCCCGAACCCAGGGGTGGGATTTTACCAGTTCACACCTATTCGCTAGAGCCGGTTGTTAACATTCTAAGCAGTTTGGAGAACCAGTTGTTAGAAGAAATTACTGGGCTAATCCTGTAAGGAAGGCAGGAAGGAAACATTCTGGTGTTGCTTACAGAAACTGCCTCTCTGTTAACCCTTATTACATTCTTGGCAGGACTAGACTTCCTGTCTCTGGAACTTCTCTGGAGTTTTTTTCCCCTCCTTTGCTGGTACTTTGCTTGTGTGGAGTGACTATTCAAAGTTACAATGGCACTGAAAAAAGTGACGTATGACCGTTTTTCACACTTACGACTGTTGCAGCATCCCCACAGTCATGAGAGGTCAGGCAAGGAGATGCATGCATCAATGTGAATGATATTGAGTTGGCCACACCCAGCCAATAACATGACCACCAAGCCATGTCCACCCAGTCACATGCCCACCAAACCATGCCCACAGAACTGGTTGCTAAAAATTTTGAATCCCACCACTGCCTGAACCCCTGCAAACCCCTAGCAGCCCACCCCTTGCCTAAATTGAAGAAATATGTAGAGCTGGGAAGGAATAAGCACAGAAAAGAGAGATGGATTTTGCATCTCCTTAAGTGAGAATCTCATTTTCTTCCATGCTCAAAAGGATCATTTCTTGTCATGAAACACAAGCACTAAATTTGCCCCAAACCTTTCGTCCAGGGGTCAGGGCCTACAACCATTGGTCCAATTTGAAAAGTCTTCTGCAAATAATCCATTGAGAGACCTCTTAGAAAATCACATTCTCCTGTGCCAGCATTAGTAGATAGAAAAAATGGGAGTGAAGGAGAGAAGACGGAAGTCAGTTTAAGAAATGGAAAAGGCACAGGATGGGGAATGCAGAACAGAGGGGGGAGTGGAAGAGTGTCAGGGATAATGGATAACCCCATCACTGTGAGCAAGCAAATGGATATGTCAGAGACGGAGCAAATACTTAACAGATCTGCAGATGATATAAAATTGGGAGGAAAAGCCCCCACCGCCCAAGACAGAAATAACATTGCAAATGACCCAGATAGAATACAGAAATGAGAAGCAAGGACATTTTTACAGAAAGAAGCGCAGAGTTCTTTGCTGACAGAAGAAAAGTGAAATGCACAGACATCAGGTGGCTTAGTAAATGGGGTTTGAGGGAAAGGTCGTGGACTAGTAGTTGATGATGTCATTGCAAAGGAAGCCAAGGCATTTTTCTTTTTCTTTTTGGATGGATCAACAGAAGTATATTTTTTCAGCTCCCAGGAAGCAACACTGGACTTACAGCCACAATTGAACCCAATGTAGGACCATTGTCAAGTCAGCCTTGCCCCATTTTACTACCCTTGTTAAGTGAATCACTGCAGTTGTTAAGTTAGTAACACGATTGTAAAGTGAACCTGGCTTCCCCATTGGTTTTTTGCTTGTCAGAAGGTTGCAAAAAGGGATCATGTGACCCTGGGAAATAAAAACTGTCACATGTGGTCAAGTGTCTGAATTTTGATCATGTGACTATGGGGATGCTGCAACACTTGTAAGTGTGAAAAATGATTAGAAATAACTTTTTTTTTCATTGGCTGTTGTAACTAAATAGCAATAGCACTTAGACTTATATACCTCTTCACAGTGCTTTACAGCCCTCTCCAAGCTGTTTACAGAGTCAGCCTATTGCCCCCACCAATTTGGGTCCTCATTTTACCCACCTCAGAAGGAAGGAAGGCTGAGTCAACCTTGAGCCTGGTGGGATTTGAACTGCCAAATTGCAGGCAGCTAGCAGACAGCAGAAGTAGTGAATGCTCCAAGTTTTTAAGAGGGGAATTGGACAACCATTTGTCTGAAATGCTATAGGGATTCCTACCTGAGCAGAGGATTGGACTAGGAGGCTTCTGAGGTCTATTCTATTCTATTCTATTCTATTCTATTCTATTCTATTCTATTCTATTCTATTCTATTCTATTCTATTCTATTCTATTCTATTCCATATTCTACTCTACTCTACTCTACTCTACTCTACTCTACTCTACTCTACTCTACTCTACTCTACTCTATTCCATTCCATTCCATTCCATTCCATTCCATATTCTATTCTATTCTATTCTATTCTATTCTATTCTATTCTATTCTATTCTATTCTATTCTATTCTATTCCATTCCATTCCATTCCATTCCATTCTATATTCTATTCTATTCCATTCCATTCCATTCTCTTCAAAGCACCTGAAGGCAGGACAAAAAGCAATGCATGGAAACTAATAAAGGAAGAACGGACCTAGAACTAAGGAAAAATTCCCTGACAATCAGAACAATTAATCAGTGGAATGACTTGCCTGCAGAAGTTGTGGCTGCTCCAACACTGGAAGAAAAAATTAGATAATCATTTGTCTAAAATGGGTTTCCTGCTTGATCAGGGGATTCCACTATCACTATTAATGACTATTTTCTTTAACTGTTGTACCTTATGATTCTTGAAGAATGTATCTTTTCTTTTTATGTACATGAGAGCATATGCACCAAGGCAAATTCCTTGTCTGTCCAAGCACACTTGGCCAATAAAGATTTCATTCATTCATTCATTAGAAGTCCTCCAAAGCCCCTTTCAACTTTGTTATTCTGTTCATCGATCCAAAATGTGGATCTTGCACCTGCAGGAATAATGCTAGAAAGATGATGATGATGATATAGTTCAAATTTTTTGTAGCCCAAATCTGATAGGCCTAAATGAAGTCATGTGAAGTGAAATGTCCCCAAGAAATGGGAACATTTAGCCCTGAACAGACAAGACCCCCAAAAAGATGCAGGGGTGTTTTTCAGGAACTAGAAAGGATGGCTCATAGAAGTCAATGTCTGGTCATAATTATTCCAGAAAATGGGACACCGACTAATGAGTTTTACAGGAAAGCAAAAGTCCCACTGGGAATTAAAACCAAAACCCTTTCCTGCCAGTAAAAACAAATCCACATTGCAACCAATTATCCAGCAAAGTAGCCAGCTCTTCTTTCAGTGGACATGTTCAGATTGACACCAGGCACTTATCTGAATTGGATGCTTTGATTTAGATTTCCTCCCTGAGTAAAAGATTGGGCTCAATGGCTCTTAAAAACTGCTTCTTTATCTCTTTCTATCATCCAGCCACTGCTTTCCAGCCTTGAGTGTCATGTAGCTCTCTTTAGGTAAATCCCAAGGGAATAGATCATACTGTTGAAAGGGACCTTAGAGGTCATTTACCCCAATCCCATCCTCTAAGCAGGATCCACGAGAGCGAGCCTCATAGAAGATTATCTGCCTTCTGTTTGAAGGTCTCTAAAGAGAAAAAAAAATATGCACCGCTTCATTTGATAGTCAATTTCACTGGCTGTGTTCTGACCTCGGCTTCACAAAATCACGAAGCAGACTCCTTGTCCCGACAAAACCCCTTTTTATTAGACTAGTGTAGATTTCTATCATTCGCATCCAGCAAAGTCCCGGCAAACAAGTCTTTCAAGGATGAATTATAACCACAGACCTTATCAGGCTTGGAGAGATGCCAGATTGATATCTTCCAAGCGCAACGCTGTACAAGAAAATACTTGGCAAGGAGTCTCTGAGAGTCACAAACAAATCTTCACATTAATTAAATGAACTAATTGTCTTCTGCAAAACTCCACTCCCCTTTCACTCCTCTTTATTCCCTATGGGAGGGCCCATTCACCATCCACTTGTGCCTTTACTCCCGAGTTGACGCTTGTTCCTTAACTGTTCTCTTCTCCTGGCATCTCCAAGCATGCGTACATCGGGAACAGGCTCCACCTGTTCTTCTTCCCCACTGATCTCAACTCCAAAGGCAGCTGATAACTATTGGATGGCCCTGGCCCCATTTCTGTCTCCAATGCAGAGCTCTCATCAGAGCCTTCCCCATACTCCAGGACTGAACCATGTCCCTCCCCAACCTCCTCACTGTCCATGTCTGGTGGGCCACAACAAGCTGATACAGATTGTCTTCAACTTACCATCACAACTGAGATCAGAATTTCTGTTAGTAAGCAAGCAGTTGTTAAGAGATTTTATTACCTTTTTTGCCATAGCTGTTAAGCAAATCCCTGCAGTTATTAAATTAATGTCATGGTCATTAAGTGAATCTGGCTCCACCACCCCCATTGACTTTGCTTGACAGAACCCAGCTGGGATAATCACAATTGGTGATCACATGATCCAGAGATGTTGGAATTGCTCTAACTATATGCCAGTTGTCAAGTGCACAAAGTATGTATGTATATAGCATGTCTATTTGTATGTTATGTATGTGTATACTTCTGAGAGCAGGCAACAAGAGTTTCATTTTTAATATGTGCCAGAGTGCCCATAGTTTTAAAAAAATGACAATAAAGGTTATCTTATTGCTATTAATATTTAGAAAACCTGATGATCTAGGAAAGCATTCAGAGATTGAGATGTTGATGGTGTGCCTATCTACTGATAGTTGTGTGTCCTTGTCTATCAATGGAGAGGAATGCCCATCTCAAGAGGAAAGTAGATTGTAGCATTGCTCTGTTTTGTCTCCATAGGATTTCTGTGCTAAGCTTTCCTCCTTCTCTCTTTTTTATCTTGTAATGATATGCGAAGATGACCTTGGGAGACAGGAAGAAAAACTGCACAATAGACAACCTCTCCACTGATGGTGTAGATTCCACTGATAGTTGTGTGTTCTTATCATTGTTGTGTACTTGGATTGTGTCTATCTATCTACCTTGTTTGTGTGGTTATCTATTTCTGCTTGTGTAAGCTGCTTAAACTCATTTTGAATTCAATGGCAGGCAGGCAGGCAGGACTGATTCTAGTAAACTGTTTTCTAGTCTCTCCTTGAAAAACATCCAGTAAGTGGGAACTCACTAACTTTGTGCGTAATTGGTTCCACCATTCAATTGTTTGTTGATTTATTTGTTTATCAAATTTATTAAAAGCTGATTCTGGGCAGTGTACATCAACTATAGCTGTTCTTTCCATTAAGAATTTTTTTTTACTATCAACCAGAATCTATAACTTAAATAAGCCATTATTCCTTATTCTATTCTCTGGGGTGACAGAATCTTGGCCTTTTTTTTTTTTGCATTTAGCTTTCAGCTATTCAAAGTGTTTTCAGGTCTTCAAAATAGCAATAGTATGTAGACTTATATACTGCCTTACAGTGCTTTACAGCACTCTCTAAGCAGTTTACAGGATCAGCATATTACACCCCCCCCCCCCCAGAAATCTGGGCCCTCATTTTACCCACCTCAGAAGGATGGAAGGCTGAGTCAACCTTGAGCCTGGTGAAATTTGAACTGCCAAATTGCAGGTAGCCGGCAGTCAGCAGAAGTAGCCTGCAGTACTGCACTCTAACCACTGTGACACCATGTCTTATTGCAAGTACATTGCAATAAACAAGGACATACATTCAATTTTGCATTTACTAAGATTGTTGGATGAGCAGGCACAAAAATAGCCAGGGTGGTGGTTAAAGCCTTGGGAACAGGCCTCTTGTCAGTCAACAGAAGTTCTGATTTACCACCAGCTTATCAGGTGAATATTATTAGGAGGTGAAGGCTTGGCAGCACAAGGAAACAACAGCCAAGGACAATAGCCACCATCAACACCCCAATCAACATCTAAAAAGCCACACATAACAGGTGCCATATAAATACCACACACAGAATAGCCCAAAGCACACACTCTGCAAGAGAGACGTTCCCTGAGGATGGGCTCCAGCATGAAGATGAAAGCTTGGAAGACTAAACCTCTGGTCCTGATGACTGATCCAGATTGGATCCTGTCCAAAGTGTGCTCCAGGTTAAATCTAACCACTTATTTCAATAGCTTGATTTTCTTTCTGCCTTTCTCTAAAACTCGTTTGTCTCAATCCTTCTTAATGGGTTTTAAAGGAAATGTACTCCCCCCCTCCCCCAGTTGTGGAATGCTACTGGTTTGGACCGGTTGAGCGGAACTGGTAGTTAAAAAAAAAAGCCTCCCACAATCAGCTGAGAGGAGGGAAAAATGCCTCCCGGCCATCAATCCTCCCACCTGCCCCTGCACTTTTCTCTTCTTTATCCTCTCAGCTGATTGGTGCTGCAGGTCTCCGCTGGTGTGGGGAAAGCTGCGCGTGGATGATCACTGAACTAGGAGTGGAACAGGTAGGATCCCACCGCTGCTTTCTCCCCTTTCTGTCTTTTCCATTCTGAATTCTTCTTCTTCTTCCCAACAACAAGTGGAAGAAAATTTAAAAGAGTGGAATTATGGCCATGTCTGCTTCTGAAATAATCCAGACAAGAAGCACATCCAGATATACTAGCTCTAACATTATTGTAAGGTTACATTAACTGAAACGCACAAATCTGAAAGTACATCTTTCCCTCTTGCCTCTGCAGTCCAAGAAACTAGAAACGGTTCTTCTAAGACACTTGTCAGCCCCCAGTCATTTTGCACACTTATCTTATCTTTGCTGTCTATTGTGCAGCTCTTCCTCCTGTCCCCAATGGTCATTTCCATACACCATTACAGGATGTGATAGACAGAAACAAGAGAAGGAAGGAAGCATAGCACAGAAAATCCAAGGTTGTCTAAAGAACAGTGGCACCAGAGTTTTTCTTTTGACTCAGCTCTCCAAACACGACAAGCCCTCTGTAGCTGAAGCAATGATTCCTTATTTAGAATCACCAGCATCCCCGCAAAAAGTTTCTCTCTCGACAGAGGCTACTGTTCGGTTGGAAGATTAATAGTTGTCTGCCACATCTATTCATCTCTACCCATGGCCTTTTATCCCCAGAGTTAGGGTGGGACTACATTAGCAGCGGTGGCTCTTCCTTCCCAAGAATCGGCCCACGGATTTCCACTGCTCTCCAATTCCTCTGCCTTCTGTGTATCTACATGTCAGGTACTGGACCCAGCTGCTTCTCCTCTTCCTCATCAGCCACCTCCAAACCTGGGGGCTGCTGACTTTCCATCTGAAGGCTTATGGATGCCTCTGTCTCTCTCTCTCTGCCTCCATTCCGTTTTCCCTCCTCTGATTCAGCTGCTGCAGGGGCCAGTGGCTGACTGGCCACAACAGTTTTGTGTAGCTGATTAACACAGCAATGCTACAATCAATGCTACAAGCCATAGAGATAGAAAAATGCCCACACAGCATGAATAAACAAGATGATACCTCCCACCTACCAGCCATTTGGAAACCCGCCCTCATGAACAAACGAGTACCTAACATGAAGAATGACACCAGACCCACACCCACGAGGGCCACACAAGATGCTACCACTACACTTCCACGTAGAAAGCAGACTCACACCCACACAGATGATGAGTCATGACCACGGACCAGAAGCCATACTGCAGCTACATCACTACCCGCTTCAAACCACTCCGACCCATACATGAAGCAAATGGATGCCCACCATGAAGATGTGGCACGACCACAAACGTGAAGCCAAACAGCAGGATCACAGCTCACCAGCTCAAATCCCCCAGCAACTAAGCCTAACTTGAGCACAACCAAGCCCCCACCTGAACAGAACACACCCCTAGCCAATCAGAACACAGCCAAACCCCCAACCAATGAGAACACACTGCCACCAATCAGAACATAGCCAAGCCCCTACCCAATCAAGTCACACCCCCACTAGCAGTTAAAAGGAAGAAGCAGCTGCAAGCTCACATTACTCTGAGAAGCACAAAGCCGAAGACACAAGCCTGAAGATGACGAATGAGATTTCGTCGAAACGTCGCCAAGACACTTTCAATTTTATGTGGGAGAAAACCCGAATAACCAAAGATCCACATACAAATACCCGCGAAAACCTCAGAAAACATATATATATGTATATGTATATGTCCAGGGGTCAGGGCCTACAACCATTGGTCTAATTTGAAAAGTCTTCTGCAAATAATCCATTGAGAGACCTCTTAGAAAATCACATTCTCCTGCCTGCCAGCATTAGTAGATAGAAAAAATGGGAGTGAAGGAGAGAAGACGGAAGTCAGTTTAAGAAATGGAAAAGACACAGGATGGGGAATGCAGAACAGAGCAGGGAGGGGAAGAGTGTCAGGGATAATGGATAACCCCATCACTGTGAGCAAGCAAATGGATATGTCAGAGACGAAGCAAATACTTAACAGATCTGCAGATGATATAAAATTGGGAGGAAAAGCCCACACCGCCCACGACAGAAATAACATTGCAAATGACCCAGATAGAATACAGAAATGAGCAGCAAGGACATTTTTACATTGTAGCATCTCCACAATCATGTGATCAAAATTCAGACGCTTGGCAACTGATTCATATTTATGATGTTTGCACTGTTCAGTGACCATGTGGTCCCCTTTTGCAACCTTCTGACTAGCAAAGTCAATGGGGAAGCCAGATTTGCTTAACAGCCATGCTGATAACTTAACAACGGCAGTGATTCACTTAACAAACTGTGGCACGAAAGGAAGTCAATATAGAATGACTTTGATAACCATTTTTTCTTTACTTCTCAGACAAAACGGGCACACACACAGAGAGAGGCATGACTTTGTGAAAGTGAGTTGTCACAGTTAAAAGAAGAAAGTGTAAAAACTTATATGTAGATTTTGATCCACTTTCTGAAAAACGGGGTAGAGAAAAAAAATTGGAACAAATGCGTATGTGAAAGTCATTTTAAACACAATCTGAATGAGTTAAACAGATCTCCTCATTTCTGTTATGCACATTTAAATAAATTATGCTCCGATATTATTTTTCTAATTTTTTTTGGGGGGAACACCGAAAACAGTAGCACATCTGAGACACTTTTTCATCTTCATTACGAAACGTTGTTCTAGGCATTCTGTTTTCCTAAATAAGGCAAAGCAATTTTTGCTTTTGAAGTTCTTGTGTCCCCCCTGAAAAAATGAGGTTGAAATCTCTTAGTTATCTACTTTGGAATGCAAATTTATCTGATTCATAATGTTTGGATGTATTATGCATTAGGCATAATTTCCCTGAAAACCCATCCAGATCAGAATGATGGAGTGTCACAGGCATTTCATTTTTAGTTTGCCTTTCCTATTGTGTATATTAAAACTCACTTTTTCAAATGGCAAGTGATACATAGCCAAAGCAACTTGCTGAACCATCAGTTACCAAACCTGTTTACTCTACAGCATATATTGTGTGAAGCCACTCTTGTTTCTAACTTTGGAAATGGCTGATTAAAGAAAAAAAGATTTCTGAAACCATGCCCAGGAAACTGGGAAAGAGCACAAGTACAAATCCATTCTCCAAGTCTCTTCTGGATTTTTACCATCCATATTTAGATTTTCAGAAGAAGCCAGCAGTGCATTTGAGTGTGATAGGAGCTTTTTGGCAGCAATCCACTGGAAAGCTATCTTATATAGGTAATTCTTTTGTAATTTTATTTATAGTTTTTTTCTTTAACATCAATAAGTGCTTGGTGAACAGTGTATAGTCTGGGTTAATATATATTATACACAATACTAATAACAATAATAATGCTGTTTAGGTATACATATGAATCATCTTTCAACTTCTAACATTTACATATACATAGTAATTATAATGTATTCTATTACATCTTGGTATACATAATACTATTTTCCCAATTTCTACTTTCTACCTCTATTTTCTAACCCTTAATAAAGCAATTACCATATTAAGAAGTATTCTATATCTAACCATCATCTCTTGGTTTTTTTAGTATTTCAACTCTTACTGACTTTTTGACAAGTCTCTTGTGCTCCTCTCTTGGGATCTTGTATCTTCTTACTTATATAGGTAATCCTTGACTTACAATCACACCTGACACCAGAAAATTCATTGTTAAGCCATGTAGTCATTAAAGAAGGCATCATGTGACCACACCAGATTTTTTTTTAATCTTTTCTGCCACATTCATTCAATGAGCCATGCAGTTGTTAACCAAATACTTGAGGTACTCCACTCTTCTACTCAAAATAGAATTCCCTATGCCTCCAGGCTTGAAATTTTGGGATTGGACAATCTGGAACTACGCCACCTGTGGTCTGATCTAAGCATAGTACACAAAATTGTCTGCTACAACATCTTGCCTGTCAATGATTTCTTCAGCTTCAACCACAATAATATACAGGCAAACAATCGATACAAGCTCAAGGTAAACCGCTTCAAATTCGATGGCAGAAAATACGACTTCAGCAACAGAATGGTCAACGCCTGGAATGCTCTACCCGACTCTGTTGTTACAGCCTCAACCTCTCACAGCTTAAACCTCAAACTGTCTCCCATGGACCTCAGCCCATTTCTAAGAGGTCCTTAAAGGGGGCATGCATAAGCGCACTAGCGTGCCTACCGTCCCTGTCTTACTGTCCCCATTTATCTGTATTTACTCCCTTTGTTCATGTTTATGTTCATACCTATACTTGTTATCTTGTACATGTTTGACAAACAAACAAACAAACAAATAAATAAATAAATGTACTTGTTGGATTTGCTTTGTCAGATCACAAATCACAAATCACAATCATGTGACCACAAGACACCACAACCATTGTAAACACGAGCCACTTCCCAAGTGCCCAAATTGTGATCACATGATCACAGGGCTGGTAAAATAGTGGGATTTTGAGGTCAGGTCATTAGTCAACACCACTGTAACTTTGAACCATCATTAGTTGAATGGTCATACGGAGAGGATTATCATTATTATGAAAGCTGTTGAAAGTCACTTCGGATAGCAAAAAGATATAACTGAATTAATGAATCAGTGAATGAATCTATGATGGACTTCCTATTCTACCAGGAAGAATGTCCACCACAAGAGGAAAGTACAGTCAGTCCTCGACTTATGACCATCATTGACCCCAACATATCTGTTGCTAAGCAAAACATTGTTAAGTGAATTTTGGCCCATTATATGACTTTTCTTGCCCCAGTTGTTAACTGAATCACTGCAATTGTTAAGTTAGTACCATGGTCGTTAAGTACCTCTCTGGCTTCCCTATTGATATTGCTAGTTCAAAGCACCTGAAGGCAGGACAAAAAGCAATGGGTAGAAATTAATCAAGGAGAGAAACAACCTAGAACTAAGGAAGAATTTCCTGACAGTGAGAACAATTAATTAGTGGAATGGCTTGCCTCCAGAAGTTGTGGGTGTTGCAACACTGGAGGTTTTAAAGAAGAGATTGGACAGCCATTTGTCTGAAATGGTATAAGGTCTCCTGCCTGAGTAGGGGGTTGGACTAGAAGACCTCCAAGGTCCCTTCCAACTCTGTTATTCTATTCTATTCTATTCTATTCTATTCTATTCTATTCTACTCTATTCTATTCTTTTTTTAAAATAAATTTTTATTTGAGTTTTCCACATTAAAAACAAAAGAAAAAAACATCTTTTTTTAGTGAACAGCATGATTCCAGGTTTTCACATCTCCATACAGACATGGCTTAAATTACATATTCATCTTTCATATTTAATTTCATATCTTACCGCTATTTTATATATTCTCTATTATTTTGCTCAAATGTTTCCCTCAGGCTTATTTTATAGATTTTCAGTTCATTTCTTAACCAATTTCTTATATCTTTAAACAATTCTCGTATCTTCATATTCATTATATTTATACTTTTATCTGTCATGTTTATAATTTCATCACATATTCTTATTTCATCATTTCAAAAAATTCCACTTTAATTCAAACATTTCAAAACAAAGATTTCCCCTACAATTACCAGAGTGTGCCACCTCTATAGTTTATAATTGATTCCATCCCATTAGTCATTCAACCATTATATTCCATATATTAATCAAACATAGTTAATAAATTTCTCATAATTTCTTTATTTCATATTTATTCCATTTATCTCTGTATTTAGTTTAACAAAAAAAACAGGTATTCCAATAACAAAAAAATCAGTTCCAGTCTTCCATTTTAATAATCTGTATTTTCCTATTTTCTAAATAATTTATTACTTCTAGTACATTTATACTACACCTTATCACCTTGCACGATCTTCTCCCTTAATTCTTAATTAACCATTATCTCTATGTCTTTTAAATAAACAATTTCTTTTTCATTTTTATTTGATTTCCATATTTCTTTATTTCCTGGTTCTGTTTCTTATTATTTTTTTCCCCTTCATTTTCCCCTTCCTTTTCTTACTCCAGTTTTTATCCCTCTCTCTGTTTAAAGCTTCCTTCCACAATTTCCTTTTCTGCTGTTTCCTTATACTTTGTTTGGTTTTCAAAATATTCCCCTTTTTAATTACCTCCTCAAGCCTCCAGTTTTTAATTCCGATTCTTTCCCCTTTTCCCTTTAACCCTCATTGCTCCACTTATTTGTTAACGATGGTCTCTTTAATCAACACTTCCTCTCCTTCTGGTACTCTGAAATCACCATTTCTAAAAATTGTAGGGCAAAGCCAAACGATTTCCCTCTTTCTTGCAGCTTTTCTTTCACGTCTCTTAGTTCCATTTTCAATTCCAAAAAAACCAAAGTTTTTAAAGTTTTTTAAAAGTTTTTTCTATCCAATAATTTAGTTCAGCCAATGTCTAAAAGTTATTTCCAACCATTGATTTTTATCAAGTAATTCAATATCCAAGATTTATGTGTATACCAAAGTCACCAAAAAATCCCAAAAACAGTTTCTTCTTGCTTTTTCCTTTATTTCAAAGTTCAATGTTCCATTTTCACTTACCAGGGGTTCTATGTTATTGTAGAAAGGTTTCACTTACTTTGTATCTGTTCTTTAAGTGAACTAGATTTAAAAAAAATCACAAATTATTCCTTTTACCACTAGATGGCACTCTCTGTTATGTCCAAATTTCACCCTGTTTCCTCCGCTTTTTCTCTTTAAGGGCCTTTTAAAATTCACAGTTCCGATAGATCCAAATATCAATTACTGTGTTTTATTTTTTCCTTTGACATGTTCAAGTTCAGCTTTATATTTGCCTATTTAGTGTCAGGATAATATATTTACCAATTTAAACAAATATCTTCTTCAGGCTTCTCTTTCAAAGTTCAAAGACACTTTCAGCTGTCAATTTTTCCCCTTTTTTCTTCACTTCTCTGTCCACCGCTGTAAATAGCTCTCTTAAAAATTCCTTAAAGTATAATTCCAGGGTACCTTGTATTTGGATGTTGCACCTGATTAGGCCGGTTGTTCAAGCTGTCCTCTTCTTCACCACTCCTGCACAATCTTGTCTCGGTCAGCTCTTCTTCTTCAGAGTGGCCATCTTGACCACCGCTACAGCCGTCTTCAGAGGGGAGTGTTTGCCAAGCCAAGGATGGGAGATGCAGTTCCCCTCAACCCAACTGGTGGTTTCCCCCTTCTTCACCGCCCCTACAGGGTGGTTCTGGCCCCAGATGCAGTTGATCGGAGCCCTCCGACGGGAGAGCACAGATCAAAACCATGGACAGTCACAGTCTTCGGTCCATCAGTGAGGATGACATCACCGGAAGCCTTCTATTCTATTCTATTCTATTCTATTCTATTCTATTCTATTCTATTCTATTCTATTCAGAAGGTCTCAAAAGGTGACTCCAGGACCCCAGGACACTGCAACTGTCATGTATAGGATTCAGTTACTAAGCATCTGAATTTTGATTACATGACCATGAGGATGATGGCCATACATAAGAAAAATGGTCATAAATCACATTTTTCAGTGTCACTGTAATTTTGAACAATCACTAAACAAATGACTGTAAGTTTAGGACTATCTATAATTGTGTTCTAAAAGAGAAAGGCAGAGCAGACTAGTTTGTATTAAATGCAAACTGAACAATTTAAGCATATAGGAGCTGTGCTGGAGCAGTGGTTAGAATGCAGTATTGCAGGCTAACTCTGCTGATTGCCAGCAGTTCGATTCTCACCAGGCTCAAGGTTGACTCAGCCTTCCATTCTTCCATAAGTCAGTAAAATGAGGACCCAGATTATTGGGGCAATGCGCTGACTCTAAGTTGCTTAGAGAGGATTGTAAAACACTGTGAAGCAGTTTATAAGTTAAGTGCTATTGCTATATGAATATTGGTAAAGTTAAAAAATATTCACTAAGTTGAAAAAAAATCTAGTAACTCCATGGTCAACGCCTTGTGGCTTTTACTTAGCAAGAGGATAAATATGATTTCCTACTGCATTTGGGGAGATATTATTTTCATTTGCCCAGTTTGTTTCCCATCCAAATTCTAAACATGTTTGATCCTACTTAGCTTTCTTAGATCATCTGTAGCCTCCTGCCATCTAGCTAGACTGAAAGTTTAAACTTCAAAAATTTAGCTGATGTTTCTTCTCACCAGTGCATCGATGTGATACAGGGCTTTTTAAAATAAAAGGGGGGGAAACAGGAATGTGTATGTGTTTATGTATTACACCATGTTTTCCAAAAAAACAACTTGTCAAAAGATTTTTAGAATATTCGCTGTGGCTTGTTAATTATACCAGATGTCTCTTACAGAGAGCGAGATACATATCTCACTTTCCTCCACACTTATTTCATGGCTGCAATACGCAGAAGCATTTTTCTCCTAATCATCCATTAAGTATGAGCAAAATAAAGAGAGAAGTCCAAAGGAACGCCTGTTAAATATAGGAGACGTTACAAAGACCACAGCTATGAAGCAATTGTTAAATCACAGGGCACTGGAGTAAACAAACAAAAATTGTATCTGAGAAGGACAGGCATTTCAATTACTTTCTCTCTCTGGTTTCAGGGGGTAATCTTGGAACAGATCTGCCATATTTGTCTAGCCTATTGTCTATCTGATTTGCACATCAAGGGCAAGAACAGGCTCTGATATACAAGAAGACACAAACCTGCAGAGGTGACTCCTTGTCTTGATGGACTGATTAGCACTACTCATGTCCCTGGAATGATAACACAAACAGGCCAACAAAATACTCTTCTTCTAAGTTTGATACAGCTTTATTCATTCTAAGTTGGTGTTGTGCTGCAACAGATGGAAACTGAAATATTTGAAGTGACCTGACCTATAGATGAAGGAGTTTTGGAAATGAATCCTTTGCTTCATTTATCTTGGGGAGACAAAAATGTTTTGAGGAGAATAATTCCATTATCATCTTCACTTATGTGGAAATGGAAGGGTGAGGGCTACTACCAGTGGTGGGATTCAAAAGCTTTTACTACCAGTTCTCTGCATGTGGCTTGGTGGGCATGGCTTGGTGGGTGTGGCAGGGGGTGAATACTATAAAATCCCCATTTCCACCCCGCTCCAGGGGAAGGATACTGCAAAATCCCATTCCCTCCCCACCCTACTAACCTGCTTTCTAGCTCCATTCTCCTGTGCAGGGCAATGCAAGAAGACCCAGATAATCATGTGGGACTCGGGAGGCAGAAAATAGATGGGGGCGGGGCCAGTCAGAGGTGGGATTTGCCGGTTCTCCGAATTACTCAAAATTTCCGCTACCGGTTCTCCAGAATTGGTCAGAACCTGCTGAATACCACCTCTGGCTACTACAGAAAATATTATTTCCTGCTTTCTGTAGACGTGATCCCAATTTGAGCACTTGGCAACTGTCACACATGATGCTGGCAGCATGCTACAGTCACAAGATCACAATTTACGACCTTCCCAACTGGCATCCGATTGTAGAAAGTCAGCACCCACCTACCCTCCAAGAGAATGAAATGTTTTGGGGGATATTAAAAAGGCCAGATAGAATATTTCCCCTAACGGAGAAAATGGGGAAAACTCTTAAGGGAGGCAGATACCAGCCCCAGTCTCCCTGCCCCAAGCAGAAACTGAGGAGGCCAGCTTTTAGAAATGCAGATTTGGTCATCCATTCAGAAAAAACTGGGTCAGACAGAGACTCCAGATAAGCAACACAATTAGGCAAGCCAAAGATTGACAAGATTAGTTGTAGACAAACACCTAGAATTTGCCTTTCCCCTTTTGCCCATACAGCCAGCCATGACCCCCTACATGAGCCAATAGAAATTAAGAAGGTATAAAACCCACCCACTCTCAACTCCATTTTGTCAGCTGTCCCACAACTGCATGTTATGTGTGCTGGTTCTGCTCATCAATAAACGGACCATTCTTTCTTAAGCGACCTCCATTTTATTCCCAGCTTAGAACTGGACCTGGATTTTTCTTCCAACATGATGATGAGCAAATTCACTTAATGATTGCAATAGAAAAGGTGTTTTCCCCTCCAATTATCCTCTGTCAAAGCAGCATCCCTGTGAAGTAGGTTAGTCTGAGAGAAAGTGACTGGTCAAAAGTTATCTAGGGAGCTTCTATAACTGAGTGAGAACTTGAACCAGGCTGTCCCCAGTCCTAGTCTAGCATTTTTACCACTACACCAAACTGGCTGTGTTCTCACAGTCCCCTATTTTTATTGCTTATTACTCTGCAGTGAAAGACAAGACACTTTTATGCTGCCTCATAACCAAGTACATTGCAACAACATCACCCCTGTGGCATTTGATTTTCACCTGTGTTTTCTTTTCTGGGAAAGAAATTGAACTTTCTTCTCTTTCACACAAACTGTGGATATTAAAAGAAAATGTGTTCAAGAGTTTTGACACAGCTCTGATTTGAAAGCTAATGCACCATCCTTTGATAGTTCTTTATCTTTCTTCCACTTTCATAATCTTCAAAACCTTTTCATGGGCCCTCAAGATGCTTTCAAACATTTTCACCAACTGAATTTTATAACATCCAGGAACGGAGAAATCATTAAATATCTCCAAAGCAGTTATTTAAGAGGTTCATTAATTTAATTAATTTAAAATTAAATAAATTTTCAATTGTTTTAGGTCTTATAGTCTATCACTTTCCACTTTTTCAAGTGGGCATTCAAAAAAGGACCAACATAAACAAACTGGCTAAGTATGGTTATAAGATGGTATGTGTAAAACCTGCTGTTCCATCAAATGTTCTGGAAAGCTCTGGGTTTTCTGGAACATTCCATTTTCCTCAGGCCTCATTAATCTGGCCATTTCAGTTCCAGAAATTAACATTTTGATCCTGACTAGAATACTTTGAAGCACTTTCAGTTCAGAAAATTAGCTTCACAAAAACTACTGGATCACCTCAAGATCATTTTGGTCTACAAGACAAATAGAAGATTGGAGATTGATTGCCATGCATGACAGGAATTGCAGATATTTAATCTTAGTCTTTAAAAGGACTGTGTTTCTGATAAAGTATGCTTTCAAAGAGCAAATTATATCAGGCTATAGGCTAGATTTGGGCTATAGGCTAGGTTTGGAGGTTGAAAAGAATGCCTAAAGAAAGCAGTGGCAAATGTTTTCCACAACTCTGCCAAGAAAACTCTGGTCCATGAAATAATCAAGCTTGGTCAACATTACAAATAGTCCTCAACTTACAACAGTAATTACGGTCATAAGTGGTGATGGTCACAAAATGGATCACCATGTAACTGGACCCATTTTTATGAGTTTTTTCTAGTGGTTGTTAAGTGAGCCCATTGTTGGCTATGGGATACCTTCTGGTGAAAACCAGAAATAAGCATCATTTTTTTCAGTAAAATTACAGTAAATCATGGAGACAGGACACTGCAAACAATTCTAAATTCTAAAATCTAAGAAGCGGACCAGTTGTCCAAGTGTCCAAAATGCAGTCACATGATGGTGGGTGGGAAGATATAGCAGTTGGAACATTTGAAATGGGTTGTGAGTACTTTTTGGGTGGTCCATTGTAACTTTGAATGGTCACTAAGTCATCAGTCATAAGTCAAACACTACCTATACCCATGAGCCCTCTCTGTGGACACAAGAGCCGTCACCACAGCTCAGCTCTGCTGTGCATGTGCGCGTACGCCTCCCGCCGGCCAGCTGGTCTTTGGGTCTCTGCCCCACATACGTGGGGGAGCACATGCAGGGGACGCATGTGCAGGGGAGTGCTCACATGCATGGAGGTGAGGCGCATGCACGGGGGACGTGCACATATTGCGTTTTGTGGATGCACGCATGCACACACGCTTTGAGTACTTGGTGCCAAAAAGGTTAGCCATCACTGACCTATACTGTATCATTTCCATCCATTAATTATGTGCCAATATCTAGGTAGCTCTCCCCCTGTGGTGCACTTTAGAAAGTGTGCAAGCATGAACCAAACTGGGCTAGTAATCTTAGGCAGCCAAACTACTACTCTGTGTTAGGATTGTACTCTCCGGGCTATTGTAACACTGCCATACGCCAAATAAATATAATAACTTCAATCAATCAGAATATAGCTGGAAGGGACCCTGGAGGTCTTCTAGTCCAACCCCCTGCTCAAGCAGGAGTCTCTATAACATTTCAGACCAATGGCTATCCAGTCTTTTCCTAGAAACCTCCAGTGATGGAGCACCCATAATTTCTGAAGGCAAGCTGTTCCACTGGTTAATTGTTCTCACTTAATTCCAGGTTGCTTCTCTCCTTGATTAGTTTCCATCCACTTTTGCTTGTCTTGACTTCTGGTGGTTTGGAAAATTAGTTGACTCTCCTCTTCTCTGTGGCAGCCCCTCAAGTACTGGAATACTGCTATCTAGTTACCCCCTAGTTCTTCTTTGCTCTAGATTGGTCATAGCCAGTTCTGCAACCGTTCTTCATATGTTTTAGTCTCCAGGTCTTTAATCATCTTACAGTAGTTGCTCTTCTCTGCATTTCCAGTTGCTTGTCCTGACAAAGCACCTTCTCTTTCTCTCTTTTTTTTTTTACACTTTGGAGGTTTGGCAGTTTCTTTACTCTTTCTCATAATGGTGTCTTACAACGTAGTTTATTATTGACGGCTGTCCAAATTTCTCCAAGCACGCTACACCAAGAAGACCGTGTCCCTCCTGCTGGCTCTCCTTGAAGTGTAGAAAGCCAGAGGGGTGGAAACTACTGGAGGAATGCTTGTGAAATGAAAGACACACCATTCACCTATTTATACCCCCTAACCATTTTGTAACGAGGTAAGTGCAACGCAGCGTAAACATTCTGCGGATGAGAATTTTAACCGCATTCTCTGAGAGGAAAAAAAAAAAGGCTATTGGCTATTTTAAAAAAAACCTATTGTCTTTCCATCAAATCAAATAAGAACGTTATGTTAAAAAAAAAAGAAGATGCAGATAGAAACTAGTTACTTTAAATAGTGGAGTTCTTTGCGTGAAATAGATCACGTGGTCACTGTAAATCCAACAGAGGCTACAAATATCTAGCCAGGGGGCTTTCTCAAGTACTAGAAACAGACCTTCAATTTTCAAGAGAATGGAAATGCTTGTAGCAAGAAAGGATTCAATTAGAGGATTGGAATTACATCTCCCTCCACCCCATATATCTGCATGCAGATTGCACTTTAATTTCTGCTTGCAATTAGCAGGGTATAACGACAAGGAGATTCAAATCCAGGTTCCTGAAAATCTAATTTTGTATAGCTCCTGTGTTCGCACCTTGCTTTGAGAGAAAGGGCAGCATCAATCCATTAGACAGTCCCTCCGCTTCGACAAAAGGACACTGAAAGTGGCATTTAAACCTGAAAATTGTGAAAAAGGGTAGAAGAAATGGGAATGCTGAGCAAGATAGAATCAGAGTCAGAGGGGGTTTGGACAAGCAGAATGTTCTGGGTGACAAGACCAGAATTAATTGTTTTGATCGCGGAATTATTTCCGTTTTTCTTATCTTGCAAAGTGACCGATCCAGGGAAAGAATTCCTTTTAGTTCTAATTATCAGGCATGAGTCTTCTTATCAGGTTCATTTACTGTGTCTTTTTTTTTTCATCATTATGCACAGTTCTGGTCTTATGGATGGGCCTTGGAAAGAGCCTATATTGCGCAATCATCTTCCTCTAATGAAGGACAACACAGGAAACATTCCATAAGGTAATTTTCATAGCCTCAAGGCTCTAAACCCACAGATAACTCCCTCTGCCCCAATTTGGCCATGCTAACCCTGCACCAACTATTCTAATTCAAAAGCAGCTAGCCTTTTCCACAAAGAAAAGGAGATCAAGCTATTTTCCAAAGCACCAGAA
Organism: Pseudonaja textilis; assembly: GCF_049901715.1. Taxonomy (NCBI): domain Eukaryota; kingdom Metazoa; phylum Chordata; class Lepidosauria; order Squamata; family Elapidae; genus Pseudonaja; species Pseudonaja textilis. The sequence goes on from NC_141990.1 coordinate 13,542,465, forward strand.
GGCATATCAAGAAACAATGGGTGGAAACTAATCAAGGAGAGAAGCAACCTGAAACTAAGGAGAAATTTGATAACGGTGAGACTAATTAACTAATGGAACAGCTTGCCTTTGGAGGTTGTGGGTGCACCATCACTGGAGGCTTTTAAGAAGAGGTTGGGCAGCCATTTCTAGGGAATTGTATAGGGTCTCCTGCTTGGTTATATTAGAACACCTCTAAGTTCCCTTCCAATTCTGTTATTCTGTTAAATAAACCCTTCCCTCTCTGCTCCAGACAAGTGAGCAGTGATATCCTCTCCAAAGTCATTCTCCATGACGTTTTGTATTTCTGTTAGCGACAGTTCTTCTCTAATAAATGTCGGTCTGATCTTTCGGTCCTTCCTTGGTTGTAAGAAAACTTTGTTGCATGTCATCCAATGTTTCCATTCCAAAATGTGGTAAGATTGAGTGCAGAGAACAACAAAAATGACTGGGGATTTGGAGGTTAAGCCATATGATGATTGACTGGGGGAACTAGGTATGTCTAATTTAAAGAAGAGAAGGACTAGGGCTGCCATGATAGCAGTCTTCTAATGTTAGAGGGATTGTCACAGAGAACAGGGGGTTGACCAAAGCACCTGAGGGCAGGACAAGAAATAATTGATGGAAACTTATCAAGGAGAGAATCGAACTAGAACTAAAGAGAATTTTTTATGTCAGTTATGACAATTAATCAGTGGAATAGCTTGCCTCTGGAAGTCATGGGTGCTCCAGAACTGGAGGTGTTTAAGAAGAGCTAGACAGCCACTTCTCAGGAATGATTTAGGGTCTACTGCTTGAGCAGGGGTTTGGACTAGATAGCCTCCAAGGTCCCTTCCAACTCCGTTATTTTGTTCACTACCTGTATGCTTTCTTTTCTGCAAGTGAACAGGTTGGAGATTGGCTCTGCATATTTCTTTAAGAAAGAAGTTAGAATGTTGCCACAAAGATTTCTACTGAATGTATGGTAAAAGAACTAGTGAGAATAGGAGATGAATATTGCATGTATTTTGAGGAGATTGATTTTCTCATTCTTCCTTTCCATTATTTCTACAACTGTTAGTGCCTGCTTCAACAATAAATGAGAGCTGCTGATGTTGTGAAGGTTTATCTGTGCTTTCCTGCTACAAAGGTTCTTGAGATATTAGGCACTTCCTCAAGAAAATTGACACGTCTCTGAATGAAGATTTTGAATCTAGTTACTAAGTTTATACGCTGCCAGAATAACAAGGAAAGAGAACTGAGTGGGGTTGTGGTTGGCTGGGTTAAGAATCTCAGGGGAACAAAACTAAGAAGTAATAAAAGATATGCATTAAGTGTCCAAGACTGAACATTCATTGGCTTACAGAATAAATAAATAAATAAATGAATACTTCAGCTTCAAACATAACAATACAAGGGCACACACTAGATACAAACTCAAGGTTAACCGCACCAAACTTGACAGCAGAAAATACAACTTCAGCAATAGAGTGGTCAATCTTTGGAATACTCTACCTGACTCTGTGGTTTCTTCCCCAAACCCCAAAAACTTTAACCTTAGACTGTCTACTATTGACCTCACCCCTTTCCTAAGAGGGCTGTGGGGGACGTGCATAAGCGCACCAATCGTGCCTACCATCCCTATCCTATTGTTTTTTATTTTTCTTATAAGTATCTATCTCATGTATTCAAAACTATATTTATTCTTATACCTGTATCTTGTAAGCGATTGACAAATCAAATAAATACTAAAAAAAATACCAAATGAAATACATGCACAACGTACGGAGAACGAAAGAGAGAAGAGACATTTTCTTAAAAGAAGAAAATTCTGTCCCTAACTCTAATAACATCAGTATTTTGCCCCCAGTGTAACTTGAATTCTGTAAAAGCTTTTAAAAAGTTTTTTTTAAAAAAAGCTCTCTACCATGGGGAGACTTAGTTCAATTAAAAGAGGGAAGAATGGGATGGGATTGCTTAGGAGAAAGGAAGGAAGAAAAAAAGGAAGGAGGGAGGAAGGGAGGGAGGAGAGAGGAGGGGAGGAGGGAGGGGAGAAGGAAAGGAAGGAAGGGAAGGGAAGAAAGTGAAGGGAAGGGGAAAGGAAAGGAAAGGAAAGGAAAGGAAAGGAAAGGAAAGGAAAGGGAAGGAAAGGAAAGGAAAGGAAAGGAAAGGAAAGGAAAGGAAAGGAAAGGAAAGGAAAGGAAAAGAGGAAAAAGCAATAGCACCAACCCCAATATATTTATGTTTTATGTTTTATTATTATTATTATAGTGTAATGAATTATTGGTGAAAATCCTGAAATATTTCAGAGAAAACTTGAGGCATTTCAGAAGGAACATTTCTGCCACTACAGTTCTTAATTCGAGTCAGATGAGAATTAAAGTGTAAAACAGATTACAACTGATACAGAATCATACCATGGTCCTCTACATAATCAAGTTGAACATACACCAACAGTTATCAAATCCTGTTGTGAGGGCTGAGGGTTGGGGAAAGGAAGAATGGTACCCATCCGGGATACAGAGCATAATATTTTACTTTGTCATTGAAAAATAACATAGGAAAGGTATTGAAATTGGGGAGACTTTGAAAAGCAACTGGGGAGGGAAAATTTTAAGCGGGGGGAAGCTGACCAGATTTCATGGGCATTTACAACCAGAGGCATTGGCTGGATGTACAGTTAGTTCTTGTTTCGCTATCATAATTGGGACCAGCAACTTGGTCATTAACCACCCATCTCTTTGAGGGTGATGGGTGATTCAGAAATGTGACACATAAACAAACAAATAAATAAATAAATGAAGTGAAGTGAAGTGAAATAAAGTTGTTGCTGTGTGAAACTGTGATTGTACATAACCATCTGACCGTCACCTTCCCTTTGATTACAGATCTGCAAATATTGTAAATCTGAAGATTAGTCACAAAATAGTTACCGATATATACTTTTAAGTGTATACTTCTTCATCACCATCATAACTGTGAACGATTGACAAACCAAGCAGTTGTTAAATGAGGACTACCTGGATAAGACAGTGGTAGCAACTGTGGAACTGAAGCCTCATCATTATTTTTACATGAGGTGTAATACATTTAAGAAATGCAGTGGCACTTCAACAGTTGACTTTTCTTGCAAACACAAACACAGGCACCAACACAAAACACAAATACACCACACACACACACACACACACACACACATACACACAATGCCCCTGTTGGCAACTCTAGCTGGAGATGAATACCATAATAGGAAATAGCCAGGTTTGAGCCAAGGAAGATAAGCAGAGGAATTTTTATTATTATTATTCATTGCACAGTCAGCCAGATGTTCAGACTGGATTTGGCATTTTTGTCTACCTATCGAGTCCTTACCAAGGACCTGGGATAGGCAAATCTGGATGTTTGACGGTGTTACAGATGTCACCGCAGGATGGAAGGTGTTCCAAGTAAAGCTATCTTCTGCAATTGACTGGTGGCAAATTTGTCAGTGCCTATGGTGTTCAAGTGGTGCTCCAGTTGCTTTGGGACTGCGCCCAAAGTGCCTATTACTACTACTACTATTATTATTGTTATTATTATTATACACATAAATGACAGTATACACAGCAAATGAGATAACCATGCTGGGTTTCATTTCACAAATCACTAGTCGAACACTTCCCAAGTGTTTAGGACTGCGTGATGTATCAGCAGATTATGCAAGCCAATCCCAGTAAGGTGGCCTTCTGCAGCTGACCAATGGTGATCTTGTCAGTACCAATTGTTTTTAAGTGCTTGCCTAGGTCTTTAGGTACAGCACCCAGTGTGCCGTGTAACACTGGAACCACCTGCACTGGTTTATGCCAGAGTCTCTGAAGTTCAATTCTCAAGTCCTGATATCTGGTGACTTTTTCAAGTTGTTTCTCGTCGATTCTGCTGTCACCAGGTATGGCAATGTCAATGATCCACACTTTTTTCTTCTCCACAATCATGATATCCAGGGTATTGTGTTCCAAAACTTTGTCAGTCTGTATTTGGAAGTCCCACAGTAGTTTTGCATGCTCATTTTTGACCACTTTTTCAGGCTTATGATCCCACCAGTTCTTTGCTACAGGAAGATGGTAGTTGTGACACAAGTTCTATCTGACCATCTGGTCACCAGTTGTGACGATCTGAGTGACTGTGTTGTGACGTTGTTTGTAATCAGTCTGAGCAATTGTCTTGCAACAGCTCAGTATGTTGTTGTTGTTGCTGTTGTTATTATTATTATTGTTATTATTATTTACTACTACTACAAAACATAGAGTGGGGTATTAGGCAGGATATTTCAGCCTAGCTTTATTTTCTCTTTCTGCTCATTCATTATAGAGAATCATTTTCTCTTTTTCTTGTTTCCATTGTTCTTTTCAAGCTGCATTGTACAAGAACCTGGGAAATAACATGAATTTTGAATTTCGTCAAGAAGTTTGGGATGAAGGTTGGATGTGATGATCAGGTGTTTTAATTATGCCATATTTTTTTTCCAAAGTTGAATGTATGTGTATGTGTGTGTGTGTTCCTGAGCAATAAACCTAGTTGTGTGTTGTGTCTCTGTCTGTGCACAGAAACTGATTCCCTGACAAAGCAAGCAGCTGTTCAGATACCCCCAGAGCATCACTAACAGAGTCTATGATGGAATGAAATCAGTGATGGATATCGCAGCATTGCTCACAGCAGTCATTAAACTATTTTATCTGGGAAAATGCAAAATACATGTTTACTTTATCTGGTCCTTAACTGAGCTAATATGCATCTGAAAAAATTACCAGCCCTGAATGTACAACAAATATCCTTCCTTGCTCCTCTTGAATCCCATACTTGAGATGTTAATCTGTGGTTGGTTTCTGCTTAATAGGGAAGAAACAATATGTGTGAATTTAAGAGAGAGAGACGGAGACGGAAAGGGAGTGTTCACAAAGTCAATAATCCAGTTAATTAAAGATCGATCAGATGGCTTTATTCTTGTCTCGTTTTTGCTTAGGTTTTGGAGGTTGCTTTTGATGGTTTAGGGCAAACCCCACCTTTGGAATTAGTTCATGGTTCAATACAGTATATTACACGAACTCAGAAAAACAGTTTTAGTATGCAAATTAAATGTTTATCCCCATGGAGCCAAAGAATTCTAAACTGTAAAATGTAAGATGCATTTTCACAGCAGCATGCTAGATATCCCCATTGTTTGTACAATTATTATTGTTAATATCTGTTTTGTAAAAGTTTTAATGTGGGAATGTTTTTAACTTAGAGCTCAGCAGGATCTGTAGACTTAGAAGAGAATCTGTAGACTTAGACTTAGAATAACTTTATTGTCACTTTGAATATGCATCAATCAGCATACATTAAAATGAAATGTTATTGCATACAGTTCTCAAAGGGTCTCCACCTCTAACATACACTACATAAACAGGGCAAGATAAATAAATACATATACATACATACATGCATACATGCATACATACACTATTATGCATATACCCACATATATTATATGACACAGAGAAACAACACAGTCTCGTACAGAAGTATATACATGTACATAGCGACAAAAACAAATCTTCCGAGTTTACCAGATGGATGGCATGGGGAACAAAGCTATTACAGAAGCTGGAAGTCCTGCTAGAAATACTTTGAAACCTCCTCCCGGAGGGGAGCAACAAAAACAGACCATGAAGTGGCTGTGTGGGGGTCTCTAACAATGCTTCAAGCACATAGCACTTATAAGCAGTATCCTGAATACCAGGAAGAGAGCTTCCTATGATGTTCTCAGCTGTCCTTACCACTCTCTGTAGGGACTTTCTATCTGAGGCACTGCTGCCATCAAACCAAACAGGGATGCAGTTCATTAAAAAGCTCTCAATCGTGCCTCTCTAAAAAGTGGCCAGGAAAAAGTGGCAAGCTACAGGGTTACCAAAATAGTAACGATCGATGATATCATGACACGAATCATCCCAAAATTACATCACAAGGTCTGATAGCAGGTATCAAATATTAAGATCACGTGAAGTGTTAGGCAGCTTTAGACTGCACTGGTAAAGACCACACTTTCTGGAAAGTCCAGTCACCTCTTGAAAAAGCACCTTTTGGGGCAATCATGACCTGGATGACTGAGAATCTACATATACACCTTGGCAGACAGGGCAAAGAGATGCTGCCTAGAACTAAGGAGAAATTTTCTGACAGTTAGAACAATTAATCAATGGAATGACTTCCCTCCAGAAGTTGTGGGTGCTCCGATACTGCAGTATTTTAAGAAGTCATTTGACAACGGTTTGTGTGAAATGGGGTAAAGCAGGGCTGTCAAACTCAAGGTCAAGGGGGCAGATCTGGCCCACTGGGTGCTTAGATCTGGCCCACAGGGCCGCCATGGAAACAGCAACGGACTGCCCCGCAATGCCTCTGCCAGTGAAAAACAGAGCTTGGGACGGCCACATACAGTCATCCCAAGCTCTGTTTTCACTGGTAGACGGTTGCAGGAGGCCGTCACAGTTGAAAACAAAGCTTGGGAGCCCATTTGCTAGCCGAGTACTTAGGCCCCTGTTGTAGTTGAGCAATGAGAGGCTAGACCAGGGCATGGATGCAACAAGACTTTATTGGAGCAATAAAGGACTGAACGTGTTAGCCTTGCCTGGAGCAGGCTCACAATGAACAGCGGCTGGCTGGACCCTGCAGCTGGCTTTTATAGCCGGCTGTCGAGGGAGGCCAGCCAATGAGGGGCAGCAAACGCCCCCGCAGCATGAACGGACCTGGGTGGGGACTTTGGTAAGTTCCAGGGACATAACACCCCTTCCCCCCAGATGCGAACACGCATAGTCATTTAAATAAGCGGGCGGTCTGTGCTGGCGCCCCGAGCGTCGTAACTCCGGTGAGTTACCAAGTGTCTCAGTGTTCAAGGAAACCGGTAGGGTTGGTGATGGGGTGCAGCCTCGCTCTGCGGTTTGCGCTGGTACCGGTACGGTGCTTCTGGTCGGTGATGTCGTGGCCCCGTCTGCTGGTTCAAGTGGAGGACCCATCGGGCAGTCCTGGTCTACTGCCTGCTCCCTTGGTCCGGGTGGTGGTGGCGAAGGAATCCTGGCATGGTCTTCGATAAGCGTTTGGTGTGGCACCTGGGGGTCGACCTGAGCCCACGATCCGGCACTGGCGAAGGTGCCCTGTCGCTTCCTTAGCTGGTCCAGGTGTCTCCTCCAGATGCGGCCGTCTTCCAGCTGGACGCGGTACGACCTGGGACCGGTGATGGCTACTATCACTCCAGGAATCCAAAGCGGGTCTCCGGCATAGTTTCTTGCGAAGACATGTTCCTGCAAGACAAAATCTCTGACCCCCGTCATTGAAGCGAGAGGGGTATCAGGGCAATAGTGAGGGTGGAGCCTATCCAATACAGTCCTTAGGCGTCTACCCATCAGAAGTTCAGCTGGGGATTTGTTGGTGACCGTGCAAGGGGTTGAGTGTTGGCTTAGCAAGAAGCGGGAGAGTCTGTGATGCCAATCTTCCTTGCTGAATCTGGCTAATGCTTCTTTTGTGGATCTAACGGCTCTCTCTGCCAGTCCGTTGCTGGCAGGATGAAAGGGGGCCGTGAAGATGTGTCGGATGCCAAGATTGGTGGTGAAACGACTAAATTCTGTTGAGGCAAACTGGGGGCCATTATCTGAAACTAAGGTATCAGGTAGCCCGTGCGTTACAAACAGGCGGGTCAGAGCCTTGGTAACCGCTTGCGTGGTGGTCGTGGATAGTTGGGCCACATCGATCCACTTAGAGTATGAATCTACGACCACCAAGAAGGTTTTGCCGTGTATAGGACCCGCTAAGTCAATGTGTAGCCTTGACCAAGGCGCGTTGGCGCTCTCCCACTTTGTGGGGGTGGTGACTGGAGGGGATGGTCTGGATTCCTGACAGGGTTGGCATGAGCTTACCCACTTGACGATGTCGTCATCCAAGCCAGGCCACCAGACGTAACTCCGAGCCAATGCCTTCATCCGGACGATGCCCGGGTGGCCCTCGTGTAGTGCCTCTAAGACTGGTGTGCGAAGTGAGGCCGGAATGACCACCCGGGTGCCCCACAACAGGCAGCCCTGTAAGCTAGATAGTTCCTGTTGACGGGTCTTAAAAGGTGTGAATTCGGCTGCGAGGTTAGAGCCCGCCCCCCTCCTCACCCAGTCCAGTACCTGGGCGATAGTTTTGTCCGTCTTGGATTTGGTGGCGATGTCGAGGGCGGTGACAGGGAGGTCAAGCTCGGTGACATCGAAGATGGCATGGACCGGGGCCGGGTCTTCAGCTGGAGCTGGCAGGGGGCAGCGTCTGAGGGCGTCTGCGTGGCTTAAAGTTTTTCCTGGGCGGTGGATGAGCTTGTACGAATAGGCCGCCAGGAACAAGGTCCACCTCGTCATTCTGGGAGACAACACTTGTGGAGTCTGCTTGTCTCCAGATAGGAGACCCAGGAGAGGCTTGTGATCCGTGATTAGTTCGAAGTTGTGGCCAAAAAGGAACTCATGAAATTTCTTAACAGCGGCCACTGCGGCTAAAGCCTCCTTGTCGATTTGACTATAGTTACGCTCTGTTGCTGAGAGCGTTCTGGAAAAGAAAGCGATTGGTGCCTCGGAGCCGTTGGGTAGTCTATGGCTTAGTACGGCTCCAATCCCAAAAGGGGATGCATCTGCAGCCAGTACCAATGGGAGGTGTGGGTCAAATTGAATAAGGACCGCGTCTGATGTGAGCAGTGATTTGACTGCGCGAAAAGCGGTGTCTTCCTTGTGTCCCCAGTGCCAAGGTGATTTTTTTTATCTAAGAGCCTGTGTAAGGGCTCTGCTACTGATGCCTTGTGAGGTAGAAATGATGCATAAAAGTTCAATAATCCCAAAAAGGCTTGCAGCTCGGCTTTAGTGGTTGGCGTGCGTGCCTCATGAATTGCCTTGACCTTGGATTCTAGGGGGTGAATGCCTGAGGTGTCAATTCTATAGCCCAGAAAGTCCACCTGTTTAGTGGCAATGGCACATTTCTCCCGTTTTAATTTGAGGCCATGCTGTCTGAACCTGTCTAACACTGCTCTGACTCTCTGGAAGAGCTGGGGCCTGTCCCTGGCCGAGACCAATATGTTGTCGAAGTAGGGCACTACGCCAGGGAGGCCCTGAAGTATGCGCTCCATGAGGGATTGGAAAATGCCCAGGGCCACACTTACGCCAAACTGGAGACGCCTGCACCGGAAGGCACCCCTGAGGGTCAAAATGGTCTGCAGTTCGGCTGTTTGGTTGTCAACAGGGAACTGTTGATACGCTTGTGACATATCCAATTTGGCAAAAATATTGCCAGGCTCAAATGTATGCAATAAATGTTGAATGACCGGAACTGGGTACGCGCTAACTTGTAGAAAGCAGTTAATTGTTGTTTTGTAATCCGAACAAATTCTCAGGCTGCCATCTTTTTTAAGGGGTGTGATAATTGGCGTCTCCCATTTGGCGAAGTCTGTCGGCTCAATGACCCCTTGCTTTAATAATTTATCCAGCTCTGCGTCCAGTTTAGGCCGAATGGCGAATGGGACTCTACGAGGTTTCAGCCGTACTGGGACCGCTTGGGGGTCAACCGTAAATGAGATGGGGGTACCATTATAACACCCCAACTCATCGCTGAATACGTCTGAGTAGTCAGTGAATAAGGAGTCAGTGTCAGAAGCCGAGACAGCATGGACTCCTGTTAACCCTAGGCCGAGGTAGGGGAACCAATCAAGCCCCAGAAGACTAGGGAGGTTGCCGTTAACTACCACTAGAGGCAGGTGGCCTTTGAAAGCTTTAAAATTAACCAGGAACTTGCCTTTGCCAAGTACTGGAATGTCCTTTCCTGATAATCCCTCAAGGTGATCTGGCACTTCTGGAGCTGGTTGCTGGATAGTCTGGGCTGGATTTTCTTGAGGGTGCTCCAAGAAATGATTGAGAGCGCTGACCCCGTGTCAACCTCCATTCGACAAGGTTTACCTTCTAATAAAATGGAGAGTGTTATTTTACTAATAGAGTGACAGGTGTGGTTAGCATGGTAGCAAGTGTGACAATTTAGTACTTGCCTTTGTGGCCCAGAATGGGAAAAAGGAGGAACCTTTTGTGCTGAGTTGTGCCCGGCCTGGCAGACTCTGGCGATGTGGCCTTTTTTGTGGCAATTGTTGCAGATGGCACCCTTGAATTTGCACGAAGCTCTCGAGTGAGGTCCGCCACAGGATAGGCACAGGGTGATGTGTTTGGGTGTGCTGATGCTTTCTTGCCTGGTTCCTGCCTGTGGTTGTTTGGCATGAGCGAGACGGTGGATGTCTGTTTGATCGTTGGGATCATCTTCGTTGACTACCTCTTCTGAATGAACGGTGGCACAGCTTTGTTTGGGAACGGGACCTTGAATTTCGGTGGCTGACTGTGTTGCCAGTTCTGCTGCCAAGGCTTCCTCGACGGCCTGGGAGAGGTTGAGGTCCTTCTTGGCGAGTAGTCGCCTTTGGAGGTGAAGGTCTTTGACCCCGCAGACGAGCTGGTCGAGGAGCATGTCATCTAGATAGTTCCCGAACCCGCAATGAAGGGCTGCAGTCCTCAAGGCGGCCATATACTGGTTGACGGTTTCCTTTTCCGCTTGCTTCCTCATCTGGAAGGTGAAACGCCTCGCAATTTGTGAGGGTCTGGGGGAGTAATGATTGGTGAGGATCTCTAGCAATTCTGCCCAGGGGACATTCTTTAACTCACGTGGTGCAACGAGTGCTGTGGCGGTATCAAAAACGATGGCTCCGCAATAACTGAGGAAGAATGACTTTTTTCTGTGCTCCCCAGCATCAGCCAGACCAATGGCATCGATATAGTGATTAAAACGATTTTTGTATGACTCCCATTTTTCTTCATCCGGCTTGAACGGTGGGAAAGCTGGGTTGGAGTTCATGATGAGGACTTCTGCTGGTTAGGCTGCTGTGAAATCTCTCTGGGACAACAAAATGGCACTTTGTGCTCTTGCTAGGTTAGTGATTACAGCTCTGGAGAGGCTCCACAGAACCTCTCTGCTCTCTCTCTCTGGGCTAACAATGTGGTAAGGCTGCAACGGCTGTTGGCAGCGCTTTGAATTTCGCGCTCCTGGGGAGCGTAGGCGGTAATGGCTAGCCGCCTCTGATAGCGCTTTAAAATTCGTGCCTGCGTAGGCGTCAGTGACTCGGAATAACAGCACCGCGCTGTATTCCGTCAAGAAATTCAAACGACAGCCGTTTGAATTTCGCGCTCTTTCGTGTTGAGCGGCTGCGGCTCGCAGCGCTCCACTTTCCCCTGTAGCTTGCTAACCAAGCGGCTACAGACGCTTATTACTTTCGCTCTTGCTGACCGAGCTCTCCAATGGCGCGGCTGCGGTTCAGTGATTTTAGTGATTTCAGCTGTTGTGGGTTGCCTCTGGTAGCCATCCCATCCTCGTCGCCAGTGTTGTAGTTGAGCAATGAGAGGCTAGACCAGGGCATGGATGCAACAAGACTTTATTGGAGCAATAAAGGACTGAACGTGTTAGCCTTGCCTGGAGCAGGCTCACAATGAACAGCGGCTGGCCGGACCCTGCAGCTGGCTTTTATAGCCAGCTGTCGAGGGAGGCCAGCCAATGAGGGGCAGCAAACGCCCCCGCAGCATGAACGGACCTGGGTGGGGACTTTGGTAAGTTCCAGGGACATAACAGCCCCCACAGGCACCCTGACATAAGTGACGTTGAGCTGGCCATGCTCACTCTGGCCATGCCCCCCCAAGGTCAAACACAACCCTGATGTGGCCCTCAATGAAATCGAGTTTGACACCCCTGGTATAGAATTTACTGTCTGACCATGGGGTACTGTTCCTTCTAACTCTGCCTAGAGAATGTCAGGTAAGAGACAGCAGATCCTACAGCTGGATAATGGGCTGGGCAAAGGACTAAGAAAAGACCCTCCCTAGTTTCTCAAGCTGCGGGAGAAATTTTGTTTCAGACTTGCAAGAGATTCTGTTAATGTAGTTTTCACAAATAAAGTAGAATTTGTTGATCTATTCGCGTTTCCTGTCTGGTTTACCTGGTAATGTTGACATCAATCAGTCTTGCAAGTCTGAAAGTAAAATTCTCCTACTTATTTTCTGATAAAGAGAAGAGAGGAAAGTGATTTTTAGATTCACAGTATAAGTCATATTTAATGAAAGAAAATATTCTATGAAGGATTAAAGTCTCAACACAGGCTTAGCAACACAGCATTCGTCACACTGTTTAACAGTTTCCCATCTTCTATTGATTGGGGGGAAATGCTTCTAAGCATTTTTAAGCTGTGAAATCTTGAGAGGTTTGGCTGTTTTGCCTGACAGCACCAAAGGCCTGTCTGAACTCATGTGACAATTGCACAATTGCCTTACATTACTCTGGTAGGCTCAGTTGTGAGATTGCATTTGTCAGAGTAAAAAAACAACAGTCAGATAAAATGCTTTGTTCTTTTTTATTAGAAAAACTGAGTAAAATACTGCATATATATATACCATATATATATGCAGTATATATATATATGGTATTCAGCTTTGTTCGGGTATTTTCCCACGTCATTATAGTTGTGCTTTTAAAGTTGTAGTGATGTTTCGGCAGAATCTCAGCTGCCATCGTCAGGCTTCTGTATAGTGTTCATCTGTGAGTCAGACTTTCACAGCCATTTCTGTTTTAAATTTGGTGCTATCCTACTGCTGTGTTAGAATGGTTTTTTCTTCATCCTGATTGGTTGGGAGTCTTGGTCTGTGTCCATTGGTCTTGGAGTTTGCTGTGTTCTGCTTGATTGGTGTTTCTAATATCTTCTGTCTGTTTTGTAGCTTTTTTTGTCTTGATTGGCTGGCAACATTGTGTTCCTGTATTGGAGGCTTTTAGTGCGGCTTGGCTCTGAGTAAACAGACGGCTATCATTTATTAGGAAGCTAGGTTTCATCTGGGTGCCTGTTTGGGGTGTGTTTGAGCTGGAGGTATATAATCATTTTTATCTTGGTTACTTCATTAGATATCTGACTGTTGTAATTCTTGTTATGTTGGCTGGGATTTCTGTGGAAGTCTTATCATCTTAAAGCTGTTGAGATTGATAAACAGTGGACTAGACAACAGAATAACAAAGTTGGAAGGAACTTTAAAGGTCTTCTAGTCCAAACCCATCTCAAACAGGAGACTCTACTGCACCCTTCCAGGCAAGTGGCTGTCCAATCCCTTCTTAAAAACCTCCAGTGATGAAGCACCCACAACTTCTGGAGACAATTTGTTCCACTGGATAATTGTTCTCACTGTATGGGGTTTTCTAAACTCTACAAATTGTGATTTCATCTCATCTATTTGTTTACTTGATTATTTCTTTCTTTCTCTGAAGCACTTACATGCCCCCCCCCATTCAAGCAACATCACTCTGGACAGTGTAAAGTGTACAGAAATGCCCAAAACACAACGAGCAATCATCTATAACATTAACCATTTGTTAAAACAATAAAATAGCTACCAGTTCACTGGAACCGCAACTATTCTTGCTGGGGATATTTAAAAAGAATTATGGGAGAAATATAAAATATACAGTGTTACATATCTTAACGGCAGCTAGAATTGCCTATGCCCAGTGTTGGAAGCATAAAAATGTACCACCAGATGAATTGATTATCCAAAAAATAATGACTTGCGCTGAGATGGATAAATTAACTCTGATGTTCCAAGAGAAAGAGAATTCTGAGTATTACAGGATTTGGGGAAAATGGTATGACTGGATTGAGCTAAGATAGATGGAAGATAGAAAGATTAATGATAAGCAATGTATTAGTTAAATTCCTACATTCACATAAAATGTATATATTTGTAAATAATGTACAAAATAGTAGCATAAGATGAATGCCACAAATTGTTAATGTCAAGATATGTACACTTTTTGTTTGTTTTTAAAGTTATAAAAGATTAATAAAGTTTATTTTTAAAAAATAGCTACCAGTTCCTTGGGGCCTTATCGATTTGTTTCCGAGGGAAGGCTTCCAGTCTGTGGAGATTCTTGCATTGTAGGCAGAATATAATAAAGTAGTTATATTGAACTCTGCATGTGTGGGGCTGGTTGTTTGTGCCTGTCACATCTGTTTTCCACAATTGGGCTAAACAACTGCCATCAAATCCCCTTCAGAATTTACATGGGAGTCTGTGGGCTGAGACTGGCAAGAGTTTATTGAAGCAGCTTCAAGGCATCTTGGAATAAGCAAATACTACAAACTGAACCTCTGACATTTTCTAAGCTTTGGAGTGTGCTTTTTATTGTTAGTGATTTACAGTAACCTTTGAGGTTGCACAGTAATATAAAACTTTCCAACTCCTGGCAGAAAGATAGATAGTCTGCATCAGATCTAACAAGACAAGCTGTGTCTATCCCATAACATTTATTTTTTCCCTCTTTTTATACTGCAGCTCAAAGAGAGCTGTGCTATTTGTATGTCTACACAACCCACACTTGCATTTGGCACATTTAAAAATGGGTTTTCCATGCCTCCTTTTGTAGCCAATTAAGGATCATAGAAAACACTTGTGCTGTTTCCAGCTTGCCAAAGTTACTACAGCTCTATAACTGCCTTTCAGATAGGGATGTTCATCTATGGGTTTATTTCAGAGGTCATATTCAGCAGGTTCTGACCAGTTCTGGAGAACCGGTAGTGGAAATTTTGAGTAGTTTGGAGAACTGGAAAATACCACTTCTGACTGGAGATTTTACAATATCTTCCCCTGACACGCCCACCAAGCCATGCCCACAGAACCAATAGTAAAAAAAATTGAATCCCACTACTGGTTGTATGTATGTATGTATGTATGTATGTATGTATGTATGTATGGTATGCAGCTTTGTTTGGGTGTTTTCCCACATCATTGTAGTTGTGCTTTTAAAGTTGTAGCAGCATTTCAGCAGAATCTCATCTGCCATCATCAGGCTTCTGTATTGTGTTCGTGGAAGAAGAAGCCTGATGATGGCAGATGAGATTCTGCCAAAACGTTGCTACAACTTTAAAAGTACCCGTGAAAACTTTAGAAAACACACACACACACACACACACACACATATATATATATATATATATATATATATATATACACACACACACACACACACACACACACACAAAGTTTTATGAGGTTGTGTTTTTTCCCCCCAAACAAACATAAAACATTGCAGAACTAGAACTGGGCATGTTTACCAATGAATCATCTCCATTCAATGACCCCATAATTCTTTGCGGGGTGGAGTCTGGGCAACTGAATGGAGCTAGCAGAGTGTTTTAATGACCGGATGCCCTTCCTGTCGCTAATGCGGAATTTTGTTCAGCAGTTACGTTCTCATTGTGCCCAGAGAGAGAAATATATGCCTCTACCTAGGATCAAACTCACAATCTCCTGATTGTGAGGTGAGACCTCCATCACTAGGCCACCACACCACTCATGTTTATGAATGAAGTATAAAATCAACATGGCTTGCAAATACCTTGATTTGGCCTCCCTTAGATTTCACTTTGCCTATTCTTGAAGTAGCGACCTCGGCATCGTCATTAGTTTAATGATAAACTAGGAGTTAGAAATAGCAACTACCATTTGGGAAATTCTTTTTTCTTCCCTTGTTCTTTGTTAGTTAAACCGTTTCTAACATTTGGAGCCTTTCGGAGGCTGATGGAAGAGGACTGAAATTATTGCTGCTCCATAACATGGAAAAGTGAACAAGTCAAGCTGAAAAATCTCCATCCTGAAAAATCTCCATCTTGATGTGGCTCCTTTGCATTAAAGCTAGACGGGCATCCACCAAATTTGAGCCCTCAGTTTATCTTGTTAACATCGATTGCTCTCTGTCTTTAATACCTGGTAACATTTGCTCATTGTGCTAAGTCACCGTTAGCTTGACCCTGGTTTATTAAAAATGGATTTGTCTTGCATCACATCATCTCCTAAGCTTTAGAAACCAGAATGACCATGTTTATAAAACACATTAAATCAAAATCAAAGAAAATCACAATGGCCTTGTGCCCATAGCACACTGAAACCAACTCAATCTCTTTTCCTTCTGGCGTTTTCTCCTGAATCCTCAACAGAAGCTTGAAGAAGAACAGGAGCAACAGATAAGGAGTCAAAGGAAATTGGAGAGAGATTTCCAGTGGTGACATCCTCATCCATGAGAAAGAGGGGCCTGTAACAAAGTATATCAAGTCTCACCAAGATATGGAAGGGTCTCCAGAAGCTTTCTCCACCTGACCTGGAAAGATACCAGCACTTTAAGAGGCAGAAAGCCAAGGGGGAATTGTAAGTTAGTTCTCAAATAAGCCTTGAGAAAGACAATTCTTGTTGTGCAGCCTTCATTACTGTCAGGTTGCTTCCTAACAATCAACCCCACCTACCTGGGCTACAGCTAATCCTTGTTTAACAACTGCCTCATTTAGCAACCATTCACAGTTATGATGGTGATGAAAAAAGTAACTTTGCAACCAATCCTTGCATTCACAACTTTTTCAGATCTGTAAAGCAAAGGAAAGTTGAAATTAAGATCTTAAGTGCTCTCTGAGCTTGGTGGTTTTCTCACAGACATTTCATTACCAAACTAGGTAACATCATCAGTGCATGGAGGTAATGAAATCTGCACGAAAACAACCAAGCTCAGAGAGCACCAAGGATCCCACAGCTCAACCCTGAAACATAAATATTTTCTTCTATCAACCCTGAAGCTGGCCTGGATGTGGCCATTTTCTTTTCTCTCGTTTTCCTGTAGGGATTTTCTTCACATGGCTTCAGGCTTGACACTGGAGCTTAGGGCCAGGGAAGTGGGTGTAGAGACAACAGATAACAGATAATCAGAGTTGGAAAGGATCTTGTAGGTCATCTAGTCCAACCCCCTGCCCAAGCAGGAGACCCTACACCATTTCTGACAAATGACAGTCCAATCTCTTCTTGAAAGTCTCAAGTGATGGCGCTCCCACAACTTCCGAGGGCAAGCTGTTGCATTGATTGACTGTTCTCCCTGTCAGAAAGTTTCTCCTTATTTCCAGGTTGAATCTCTCCTTATTCAGTTTCCATCCATTATTCCTTGTTTGGCCTTCGGGTGCCTTGGAAAATAGCTTGATCCCTTCCTCTCTGTGGCAGCATCTCAAATATTGGAACACAGCTATCATGTCTCCCCTGGTCCTTCTCTTCACTAGACTAGCCGGGTCCAGTTCCTGCAACCATTCTTCTATGTTTTAGTTTCCAATCCCCTAATCATCCTCTTTTCTGTACTTTTTCTAAAGCCTCAACATCTTTATTACAGTGTGGACTGGATGCAGTACTCTAGGTGTGGTCTTACTAAGGCTTTATAGAGTGGTATTAGTACTTCACTTGATCTCGATTGTATCCCTCTGTTAATGCAATTTAGGATTGCATTGGCTTTTTTGGCGGCTGCCAAAACTGAGGTGATGTAGCCAAAATAAAATTCTTTCTTCTGGGAACCAAGGATGTTGCCACAGGTTTTTGGAAAGTAGAGATTGAAGACTGTTATGTCTTTGGAACTGGTTGGAGTCCCCAACCAGGTCCGCTGTTTGAGCGGGAGCACCAGCCGCTCCCATTGGCTGGCACCGTTTGACAGCCGGTTATAAAAGGCGGCTGTCGAGCAGTGCCAGCCCGTTGTCGCTAGCTAGTCTGCCTAGTGAGAAGGCAGATGCGGCAACCCTTTATTCATAGTAATAAAGCCTTTTACATTGCACCCTGGTTTAGCCTCGTTCCTCCGCCGCTCTACAACACTGGCGATGAGGATGGGATGCGATCAGAGGCTACCAGTAGTGCGATTCCGAAGAGCTGAGGCCACCGATGCTCACAAAGAGCGCGTAATTCAAAAAGCCTCCGGGCTTGAGCTGTAGTCACTAGAGCGAAGTCACGGGCGCTGAAGCCGCAGCCGCCGACGCTCAAAAAAAGGGCGCGAAATTCAAAAAAGCCTCCGTAGCCGGAGAGGCAGACACCGCCGGATAACGCAGCCGCAAGCGCTCTTCTAAGAGCGCGAACCTTGAATCAAGACTGAAGAGACGAGCACTGCCGTTTCCAGAATGAATGCCAATCCGCCATTCCCGCCATTCAAGCCAGCCGAGGAAACGTGGGACTCATAAAAATCGTTTCAGCTACTTCCTCGATGCCATCGGTTTAGCAGATGCTGCTGAGCACAGGAAAAAATCCTACTTCCTCAGCTAATGTGGGGCTGCGGTTTTTGACACCGCTACAGCACTAGTCGCCCCTCGCGCTATCAGGAGCGTCCCGTGGGATGAACTCCAAGAGATCCTCTCCAACCACTACTCACCTAAGCCATCCCAGATAGCCAGAAGATACACTTTCCGAACCAGAAAACAGGCTGAGGGAGAGTCAATTAACGAGTATGTGGCAGCTCTGAGGACAGCTGCCTTACAGTGTGGTTTCAGAGACTACCTAGAAGACATGTTACTAGACCAGATCGTCTGTGGGGTTAGAGACCTTAGGCTGCAAAGACATTTGCTAGCAAAAAAGGACTTAAACCTAGCCTTAGCCGTGGAGGAAGCCCAAGCTGCTGAGCGCTCTGCCCAATCAGCAGCTGAAATTCAAGGAACTCCTGTAAAACCCAGCAGTTCCACCATCCCTTCAGAGGAAGTTTCCATTATTCATTCAAGTTGGTGCATCGCCCTGGAAAAAACTTGAGTCACGCCGATGCCCTTAGTCGCTGCCCCCTACCAGTCCCAGTCGAAGACCCAGCACCTGTTCATGCCATTTTTGAAGTTAACGAACTTAAATTGCCGGTCACAGCCGAGGACATTGCTGCGCACTCAAAAAAAGACAGAATAATTGCCCAAGTTATGGACTGGGTGGGAAGGGGGTGGCCGGAAACGCAATACACCGCTGACTTTGCTCCTTTCAAAACCCGTAAGCAGGAATTGTCGAAACTACAAGGATGTCTGTTGTGGGGGACAAGGGTAGTCATTCCAGCCACTCTTCGTGTACCCATCCTGAAGGTACTTCACGAGGGCCACCCGGGCATCGTAAGGATGAAGGCTCTGGCCCGCAGCTACGTTTGGTGGCCCGGCATGGATGCCCAAATCTCCAACTGGGTAAGCTCATGCCAACCTTGCCAAGAAACCAGGGCTGCCCCACCAGCAGCCACGCCTACCAAGTGGGAAAGTGCTAGTGGTCCTTGGTCTTGCCTGCACATCGACCTGGCTGGACCAGTACATGGCAGGACCTTCTTGGTTGTAGTAGACTCTTATTCCAAGTGGATAGACTTGGCCCTACTACCCTCAACAACCACTCAAGCAATTGTTAAGGCTCTGACCCGCTTCTTCGTTACCCATGGGCTCCCTGACACACTGGTGTCTGACAATGGCCCCCAGTTCACGTCATGTGAGTTTAGCATGTACGTTGCCAACTTGGGCATCAGACACATCCTTACAGCCCCCTTTCACCCCGCTAGCAACGGGATGGCTGAGAGGGCAGTCAGGTCAGCAAAAGAGGCACTTGCCAGGTTTGGCCAGGAAAACTGGCATTCCAAACTGTCACGTTACCTCCTGAGCCAACATACGACGCCATGCACCGCTACTAATAAATCCCCTGCCGAACTCTTGATGGGGAGACGCCTGAGGACCACCCTGGACAGGTTGCACCCCCACTATTGCCCAGACAACCCTTTGGGATCTGACAGTTTGGTCAGGGACTTTGCCTTGCATGACCGGGTGTACGCCAGGAATTATGCAGGGGATCCTCTGTGGGTACCAGGTCAAGTTGTGTCAGTCACAGGTCCTAGATCCTACAGGGTCCTCTTGGAAGATGGACGCCTGTGGCGTAGACACATGGACCAGCTCCGTAGACGATGGAAAAGCACGACTGATACCAACCCAACCCGACCTCCTAGCACTGAGGACTCCCTGCTGGTACCAGCCTGTCCAGTCGGGAGCTCCCTGCAGGATCCGAGCTACCCCATCGACCAGGAGGCTCTGCTGGAGGGTCCGAGCGGTCAACAAGAGACATCGAGCCAACAGCCAAGCGAACCAGCCTGCCAGCCGGACCAAGCGACTCACCAAGGTCAGCCCGAAAATGTGGACTTACCAAATTCACAGAGCACCACACCTGACCGAACCCACTTCCCGACAACCTCTGAGATGATTCCTGGGGGCGAGGACTTGACGCCAGCCAGCAGCTTGCCCGGTTGCGACGTTCCGGCCACCAGCGCAGACAACCAACTTACCTGAAGGACTACGCATGCTCCCAGCTGGGGAAAGGAGTGTTATGTCTTTGGAACTGGTTGGAGTCCCCAACCAGGTCCGCTGTTTGAGCGGGAGCACCAGCTGCTCCCATTGGCTGGCACCGTTTGACAGCCAGTTATAAAAGGCGGCTGTCGAGCAGTGCCAGACCGTTGTCGCTAGCTAGTCTGCCTAGTGAGAAGGCAGACGCGGCAACCCTTTATTCATAGTAATAAAGCCTTTTAAATTGCACCCTGGTTTAGCCTCGTTCCTCCGCCGCTCTACAACAAAGACAACCAACCAGTAGAGTGTGTTCTGATTGGATCAGGTGACTAATGATTGTGGGGTGGGGTTCTTACTTTTACTTTTACTTTTACTTGGGTGTAAAACCAATGGGAAAGTAGAGTCGGTTTTCCACCGATATGATATGTCACAATAAAATGTTCTTTAAGGAATATGCCTGCCTCAGAGTTCTCTTTGTTGAGGAAGTATTACTTGGAACCTTGACAAAATCCTAAATACAGTTGCAGTTTCACTTATTAACTGCTTCACTTAACGACCAAGTTACCAGTCCCGACTGTGGTAGGTGAACAAGGACCGCCTCTCTCATTGCCTGGCTCTGTTCACAGCCTGCTTGGTAACAAAACTTAAATCTACGAGCTTAAGCTCAATTAATGACCTAGAAGATTAGCTTGACATTTTAATCGCTTGCAAGGCCCGAACTCATTTTCAGCCTGCCAGGTGGGAGTAAGTTTGAGAGCAGAGGGAAGTAGGTTGCATTCATTTTGCTTATTTTACGGGTGGAAAAAAAAATCAGTAAAACTTATGCCACCGAAGATGAATGCTGCTGCGTTGGTAGCCTGATTGGGAAGAGGTTTTTTTTTTTTTCCTGGGGCGCAAATGGGGTGTAATTAGCCATAGATCACATTCAAGGGCACTGATTGTAACAGTGTAATCTAATGATATCAGATTACAGAAGTGGAGGGCACAGGATCTATAGATGGCTGTCAAGAAAGCTGTTTCTATTATTGAACGGCTATAGATGGCTGTTTCTATTATTGAACGGCTCTTACTACCCAGAAAAGTCTTCTAAGGATCTGTCAAAGGCCCTTATTTGACCTTTGAGCCCATTAGCTTCAAAGTCGTGTTCTCTGTATAAAGAACTGTTTTTTTTTCCCATTCTCCTGTGTGACAGTTGCTCACTTAAACTGATGATGATTGTAACGTTGCAATTGAAGAGAATATTAGTAGGTCAGAGCTGAACTGTGGGGTCCGTTGGTGTGCTCAGAGCTTGGTTGTTTTCTTGCAGATGTTTCATTATTGCTAAACTAAGGTAACATCATCAGTGCATACATGAAGTTAGGTGATTATAATGTGCTTCCCTCTTCAGTGGGTCAAACATTCATAAGACTTCTTATGTTCTCTATTACATTATGTGGAGAAAGAGAGACAGAGGGAAAGATAGATAGATAGATAGATAGATAGATAGATAGATAGATAGATAGATAGATAGATAGATAGAAAGAAATAAAGAAGGAAGGAAGGAAGGAAGGAAGGAAGGAAGGAAGGAAGGAAGGAAGGAAGGAAGGAAGGAAGGAAGGAAGGAAGGAAGGAAGGAAAAGAAAGAAAAAAGAAGGAAGAAGGAAGGAAGGAAGGAAGGAAGGAAGGAAGGAAGGAAGGAAGGAAGGAAGGAAGGAAGGAAGGAAGGAAGGAAGGAATGCTGACATGATTCAGTTACCCCTATTTCAGTATCACAGATTCATTGGTTGTCTTTTTCTGTTGTACAGGTAGTCCTCGAATTACAACCATTCATTTTGTGACTGCTTGAAGTTACAAGTAACTTATGACTATTTTACACACTTATGAATGTTTTCAGCATCACCATGGTCTCGTGAACAAAATTCAGATGCTTGGCAACTGACTCACATTTATGATGGTTGCAGTGTCCCGGGGTCATACGATCCCCTTGTGCGTCCTTCTGACAAGCAAACGGAGAAGCCAGGTTCACTTAATAACTGTGTTCCTAAGTTAACTGCTGCGATTCACTTCACAACCGCGGCAAGAAAGGTCATAAAATGGGGCCAAACTCACTTAACTACTGTCTTGCATAACAACCGAAATGTTGGGCTCAATTGTGGTTGTAAGTTAAGGACGATTTTGTACAGCAATAATAATGTATGTATGTATCAGTGGTGGGATTCAAAATTTTTTTACTACCGATTCTGTGGGCATGGCTTGGTGGGCATGGCATGGTGGGCGTGGCAGTGGAGGGATACTGCAAAATCTCTATTCCCATCCCACTCCAGGGGAAGGATACTATAAAATCCCCATTCCCTCCCCACCCCACTAACCTGCTTTCCAGCTCCATTCTCCTGTGCAGGGCAACAAAAGAAGACCCAGCCAATCAGCTGGGACTCGGGAGGCAGAGAATAGATGGGGGCGGGGCCAGTCAGTGGTGGGATTTTCCGGTTCTCCGAACTACTCAAAATTTCCACTACTGGTTCTCCAGAATTGCTCAGAACCTGTTGAATACCACCTCTGGCATGTATGTATGTATGTATGTATGTATGTATGTATGTATGTATGTATGTATGTATTTATTTATTTATACTTTATATGGCTGCCTACTCCTTCTAGTGACTCTAGTAGTATGTCCGTCAAAGTATATCAGTCCCTAGCAACAGATTGGACAGAAGAAAGAGGAAGAAACAAGAACCAGTAAAGAATCACTCTGTCAAGGACCTAGAAGTACTTGTCTCAAATGATCTAAGGCCCAGAGCTCACTGTAACAGCATTGCCAAAAAGGCTTTAAGAGTTGTTAACTTTATTTTGCAAAGCTTCTTCTCTGGCAACAATGAATTGTTAACTAGGGCATACAAAACCTTTGCCAGACCAATTCTCGAATGCAGCTCGTCCACCTGGAAACTGTACTGTATATTGGACATTAACACAATTGAGTGGGTTCAGAGGTATATCTCGAGAACAGTTCTCCATTCACAATAGAATTCCCTATGTCTCCAGGCTCGAAATTTTGGGGCCTGGACAGTCTAGAACTGTGCCGCCTGCAGTCTGATCTAAGCATAGTTCGCAAAATTGTCTGCTATACCATCTTGCCTGTCAATGACTTCTTCAGCTTCAATCACAATAATAGACAGGCAAACAACCAATACAAACTCAAGGTAAACCGCTTCAAATTCGATTGCAGAAAATACGACTTCAGTAACAGAGTGGTCAACGCCTGGAACGCCCTACCCAACTCCATTGTTACAGCCTCAACCCCTCACAGCTTCAACCTCAAACTGACTACCGTGGACCTTAACCTAATCTTAGGTCCTTATCTTGTAGATGTCTGACAAACAAACAAATAAATAAAATAAAAACCACGAACCAGTAAAGAAATGAAAACCATGATTGCAACAGGATCTGGGCAATAACATTAGCTTGGCTGTTTTGGTAGAAGGTCAAGTAAGGATCTTCCAGGAGCAATCAAACAATAGATTAATCTAATACTGCTAACCTTAGTTCATTTGTTTGCAACTGAGAATGCAGACGGAACTCATTTGTTCAACTTATTGCAGTGTGTTGCTGCATACTGTCTTCAGGGATGGTGCATGATAGATGAAATATAAACATTTCAAATAAAACACATTTCTAATCTGTTTATTTCTCCTTGAGGTGTGCAAAAGGTCTCACCAGTTGCTCACCAATATGTGGGATGGAAGTGAGAGTGTACTTTCTAATCACACTTTTGAATGCTCAAAGAAATCTAATTGGGCTTTTCTGATTAGCAGAACACATACATCTTCTAGAAGACCAAAGTGAACCTTAGATTCAGAGGGAAGAAAACAGTAAGCATTTATTATCTTTTACTTCTTTGGAGTGATAGCTAATTAATTCCTACGATTTAGAGAATAATACCAATTTGATCTCAGACCAGCTAATATTTCTCTAGAGATGTTTATATTTATATCAATGATGTATATTTATGCAGAAACCCTATCAATTTCTTTGAAGGTTTAGGACCGAAGCTTATGTGACTCTTGAGAAGCAATCTGAGAAAAAAACCACCCATTTATTTTTAAAGATATAGTAAACATTGAAACGATAGGAGACAAGACTTAATCATAATATTTTCTTTAACGAAAGAAGCCACTTATCGACAAAAAGGATGGTCCAGGAGGAAGAATCAGATTTCAATTTACAAGCTCTTACTAAGATACCTCAGAAAGAAGAATCACTTTGTTGTAATCATCTCACCAACCTTAATTCCAAGCTCTATGTTTTCTCCACCATAGACATCCATCCCTGGATCGAGAAGACCGATTTCCCCAAAGAACTTCCGGTTTACCACAAAAGAACATCCAATCATAGCTGGAGTCCTGAGGAATAAATGGAAGAAAGTAAGAAAGTGATTTGTTATTGTGGTTTGATTATATCTTGAGCCACGGTGTCACAAATGATTAGAGTGCAGCACTGCAGGCTACTTCTGCTGACTGCAATTTGGCACTTCAAATCTCACTAGGCTCAAGACTGAGTCAGCCTTCCATCCTTCCAAGGTGGGTAAAATGATTGCTGGGGGCAATATGCTGACTCTATAAATTGCTTAGAAAGGGCCATAAAGCACTGTGAAGTGGTATATAAGTCTAAGTTCTATTGCTATTGCTATCTTTCCCAAGAGATACAGGTCTAATTGTTCATGGAGAGCAATAGCAATAGACCTTAGACTTATATACAGCTTCACAGTGCTTTACAGCCTTCTCTAAGCAGTTTACAGAGTCAGCATATTACCCCAAACAATCTGGGTCCTCATTTTACCAACCTCACAGGATGGAAGACTGACTCAACCTTGAGCCAGTCAGGATTGATAACTACTGGCAGTTGGCAGAATTCACCTGCAATACTGCATTCTAACCACTGTGCCATCCACAACAGAACACCTATTGTGATAGAAGTTTAAATCAGCAATAGACAATCTGATGGTTGTGAGCATCCTTGTGCCTACAGACCCCCTCCTTTGATGCATAAGATGCTCCCTGCTAATTTGAGAAAGATTATTCTACTTAAGATTCTTTTAATTAATCTAATTACATTTTTGTAATTAAAAGAAAGTAATGGACAATGTGCCAGCTTTTAACACTATCTCTATTTGCAAGGATGCCTCTGGGTTTGATGAAGATGCCAGAAGAACGCTCTGAAGACTTCTCAGAGCTCAGTGGTGTGTTTAGAAGGATATCCAACCCAAGTATCCAGGAAAAGACCAAATTAAGTCTGGATGGGACAGTTTATTCCTGAAGGACTTGAGCTTGACCAGCTGGCCTTCAAATAACTACTGTGCTTTATACCTGGCAGGCTCCATCAAATTAGCTATTTTGAGATTAGCTGTGATATGCCTACAAATTCCAAATTTACCCTCCCAGCTCCTCCTCCCACCTCATTCTTTTAATCTCCTCTGAGTAATTGATTCTTTTGTTCTACTACTGTTATCCTGAAGATATTTCTTTTCATGCTCGATGGATATCAAGCTTCCAGAAAGCGAACGCTCATGAGCGTCAATTTTTTGTCCACGGTCTCTTTTGTTTGTGCAAAGATTATCTTAGACACAGACATGCTAACAATTTACTAGATCTGGATGAAGCTCCGATTCACTCAAGTCACCCTTTTGAACTGGACACCACAATTAATTTGATGCACTGAATGGAACCGCTGAGCCAATACACTTACAGGCGAATCTTTTCATGGTATCAAGAGGATGTGGACTGAATCAAATTGTTTGTTTGATTTCTACCCTGCCTTTCCTTCAGGATCACAGAGCAGAATACATAGGTGGTCCTCAACTTACAACAGTTTATTTAAAGACCACTCAAAGTTACAACAACATTGAAAAAAGTGACGTTATGACTGTTACTTATAACACTTATAACTGCTGCAGCATCTCCATGTTCACCTAATCAAAATTCAAATGCTTGGCAACTGACTCGTATGTCAACTCTGAAGCTGGTCTGACTGAGGCCATCTTGGAGGCTTCAGTGTTGCCATTATGGTGCTGAGGGATAGGGAGGGTGTGGGATAGAGATAGTTGGGGTTTTGTAGCCAAAACAAAGTAGATTCCCCTGAGAACCAAGGACATTCCCACAAGTGGCTGAAGAGAGGAGGAGTGAAATTTCCAAGCAACTGGACAGCACCTTAATTGGACCATGGGACTGATTGTTGAGGAAAGGTGGGAAAAAAACTTTTACTTTCAATTAGGTGAAAACCGTGGGAACTTTTAGAGTTGGTTTCCACCAGCCTGTGCCAATATGATATATCCAATAAACTTTGAGGAAACTGCTTGCATCCGAATTCTATTTGCTATGGCTGTATTACTTGGAACTCCGACATCATATTTATGATGGTTCCAGTGTCCTAGAGTCACATGGTCACGTTTTACAACCTTGTGACAAGCAAAGTCAATGGGGAAGCCACTGAACAACCATGTTACTAACTTAACAACTACAGTGATTCACTTAACAAGAGTGACAAGAAAAGTCGCGAAATGGGGCAACACTCACTCAACAAATGTCTTACTTAGCAACAGAAATTATGATTGTACATTGAGGACTACCCATGCACATTAGCACTCTCTACTTTTATTTTCCCCCAAAACAATTCCTGTGAGACAGACGGGCCTAAAGGAACGCAACTGATCCAGCCACTGGTTAAACCATAGTCCACCCATTCCTAATCCAACGTCTTCATAACTGAACCACACCAATTCTTGAACTGAAACAGAGGGTCTCTGCTCCAACTCTTTTTCTAAGTCTGAATTAGGACCAGGAAATGGTATAGAGTCTTGAGCAGCGGGCTGGACTAGAAGACCTCCAAAGTCCCTTCCAGCTCTATTCTGATTGATTGATTGAGGCTGAATTTAGCCAATTGAACTATGTACAGGAGGGATGTCAGTTAATATGATGCAGGTTTGTTTCAGATTTTGAAATTAACCAAATGTTATTGTCGCTAAATCTCAGTGCCTTGCAAGGAATAGGCAACTTGTGTTGCTCAATGCAAAGAATAGGCAACTTTTTCTGAGACCAGCAGCTCCTTGCAATATCAGCAAGAAGTCCACTGAAAGGGAAAGGAAGAGTTGTCTTCTTGGAGCTGAATTCCCATCTAAGTGTCCACAGTCCTTCTTTTTGCTGAAGCCCAAACTGCTGATAAATTACTTAGGCACCTATATTGATGAATCTCTCTTTGAAAACCAGCAACTGTGTTAATTCAGGTAGGTTCTATATCATTTTCAGATTTTAAGGAAGAACCAGCTCATCCGGAATTTATGTTGAATTTGGTTTCTGTAATAGTATGTGTGAGAAAGACCTTGGCAGACAGGGCAAAGAGACACTGTTTAGAACTAAGGAGACCTGGAACAACCTACAACTAAGGAGAAATTTCCTGACAGTGATAAACAAGCGGAACAACTTGCTTCCAGAAGTTGTGGTCTCTCCAACCCTGGAGGTTTTTCAGAAGAGATGGGACAACCATTTGTGTGAAATAGTGTAGGGTTTCCTGTCTGAGCAGAGGGTTGGACTAGAAGATCTCCAAGATCCCTTTCAACTCTGTTCTTCTGTCTAGGGAATGTCAGATAAGAGATAGCAGAGCCCAGAGCTGGATAATGGGCAGGGCAAGGGGTTCAGAAGACACCCTCCCTAGTTTCTCAAGCTGTATAGGAGACTGTGGGAGAATTTTTCTTTCAGACTTGCAAAATTTTCCTAATGTAGTTTTACAATAACGTAGAATTAGCTTATCTGGTAGGGTTTCCGATCTGACCTACTTGGTAAGATTGACATCTCTCTTGGTGTTTTCAAGGTCTTCTTCATAGATACTTAAAATTCTTGAGTTTTTGAACAGCTTTCCTCCTTCTGCTACATCTGGATTATATTACCTCTCTTTCTCTCCTTACTGCCTTTGGTTACTCTACAAAATCATGATTTTTTTTTTTTGATCGTCTACTTGATTTTAAAAAGTAAACTAAGGTAGATCAATAAGAGGCAACCTGGGTTTCTGGGCAGGTTCTACAAATTTAGTTAGATGTATAGTTATAGAAGTGCTATTGCGATTCAGTGGTGGGATTCTATCAGTTTTCCTACCGGTTTGGTGATTGTGCACTTCTCACATGTTCTGCCGTGCCAATCAACTGAGAGGATTAAGAACAGAAAAGGGCAGGGCTGATCCTGCTCTTTTCTCTTCTTCCTCCTCTCAGCTGATTGTCAGAGCTTTTTTTACTTCCAGTTCAGCCGAATTGGGCTGAACCGGTAGCATTTCACCGCTGTTGCTATTGCTCTCCCTCTTGTTGTACGATCCCTCTTCTGTAGCATCCCCGCTCATTTTAAAGTACACATATAGACTGGGTTCAACCAGGCTCAATAGCAGTAACTGTGAGAGGGATCTTGGAGTCTTAGTGGACAACCAGCTAAATATGAGCCAGCAGTGTGCAGCAGCAGCCAAAAAACCTAATGCAATCCTAAATTGCATTAACAGAGGGATACAATCAAGATCAAGGGAGGTACTAATACCACTTCATAAAGCCTTAGTAAGATCACACCCAGAGTACTGCATCCAGTTTTGTTTACCACATTATAAAAAAAATGTTGAGACTCTAGAAAAACTACAGAGAAGAGCAACCAGGATGATTAGGGGACTGGAGGCTAAAACATATGAAGAACGGTTACAGGAACTGGGCTTGGCTAGTCTAGTAAAGAGAAGGACCAGGGGAGACATGATAGCGGTCTTCCAATATTTGAGGGGCTGCCACAGAGAGGAAGGGGTCAAGCTATTTTCTAAAGCACCTATAGAGCAGACAAGGAATAATGGATGGAAACTGAACAAGGAGAGATTTAACCTGGAAATAAGGAGAAACTTTCTGACAGTGAGAACAATCAACCAATGGAATAGCTTTCCTTCAGAAGTTGTGGGAGCTCCATATCACCATCACTTGATACTCTCAAGAAGAGATTGGACTGCCATCTGTCAGAAATGGTGCCGGGTCTCTCACTTGGGTAGGGGGTTGGACTAGATGACCTACAAGGTCCCTTCCAACTCTGATTATCTGTTATCTGTTATATTTTCTCCTTCCTGCTGCTAACCCTAACCCTCATCCTAACCTTGGGCTGCCCCTGGCAAGGCAAAGCTTAATGATAATGTAAACCTTTTGCTAAGATTGCCAGCGTCCCAGAACCATGGGTAGCCTTCCATTTATGACCATAACAGAGCCTGCCCATCACAGTCTTAACTTGGGATGGTCGCCTACATGAATGACCAAATCTTATGAGCTTTTTTTTGCAGTGGTCATTACATGAACATCACAACCATTACATGAACTAATGGTTAGCTGGGTGGGCTGTTTTGCTAAAACCTGAAAATAAATGCCACTTTTCTGCAAAGCCATCCTAAAGTGCAGTCACATGACCTCAGGCACTGCGAACGGCCCTAAATCTGGCCTGATTGCCAAGTGCCGTCATGTGACCATAGGGGGGAGGGACTTTCAGAACTTCAAATCCAGATCCCACGTACATCCAGAGAGATTTGTCATCACATCAAACAGTCACTAAGCGAGCGGCCGTAACTCAAGGACTGGCTCTTTTTTTTTTTTCAATACCTCTATCCATTTTTTTCATTTGCTTTCCCCTTTGAGATCAGAGGGCTTCATTTGGTGCTGCTAATATATTTGATAAATATGTTCAAGGATACAAATCTGGAGCTTAGCTTTAGAGAGAAAGATAAAATCCTCGACTCATTTTCCAAACTTCGCCGTCTACTATTTAAGAATTCCGTTTCACTGTTTATAAGTCGTAATGTCTAACAACCATTTAGCCGAAGCAATTCATCTTAGAAAGATAATAATGTTGAAAACTCCTGCTTCTTGAACAGCTTCGTTA
This sequence comes from Pseudonaja textilis, assembly GCF_049901715.1. NCBI lineage: Eukaryota > Metazoa > Chordata > Lepidosauria > Squamata > Elapidae > Pseudonaja > Pseudonaja textilis. The sequence continues at coordinate 13,572,573 of NC_141990.1, forward strand.
TTTGTGATTATGAGGAAAAAGTAAGATAAAAGGGGAAAGATGCTTGTTTTTGGTTTAATATAGCTTTATAGAAAATTTTATACATGAGAATGGGTCTAATTGTTATGGCCCGCCAGCAGAGCTGGTAGCAGACTCAGACAGCGAGAAGGTTGGGGAGGAGCATGGGCCAGTCCTGGAGTCTGGAGAAGGCTCTGACAAGTGCTCTGCATCGGAGGCAGAGATGGGGCCATCTGATAGTTATCAGCTGCCTTCGGAGTCAGCCCAGTGGGGCAAAAGAACAGCTGGAGCCTGTTCCCAGTGTGCACATGTGCAGAGCTGCCAGGAGAAGGAGTTAAGGAACAAGGGTCGACTCAGGAGTAAGGGCACAGGTGGGTGGTGAATGGCCCCTCCCATAGGGAATAAAGATGAACGAAAGGGGAGTGAGGTTTGCAGGAGACAATAAGTTCAATTCATTAGGATAAAGATCTGTTCCTGTTGCCAAGTAATTTCTGCTACAGCATGGTGTTTGAAAGATATCGGCCTGGCAACTCTCCAAGCCCGATTAAGGCCTATAGTTGTGAAATCTCATGAAAGACTGTTTGCTGGGACTTTGCTGGAGAGGAATTCACTTTAACCTAAATAAAAGAGGTTTTATTGGGATGAGGAGTCTGCTTCATGATCTTTTGAAGCCTAGGTCAGAACACTAACTAAAACTCAAAGCAAATGAAAAAGAGTGGCAATAGCAATGCCATTTAGGCTTATATAACACCACGTAGTGCTTTAGAGCACTTTCTGGGTGGTTTATTATATAAACTCTTTTTTTTGGCATATTGCCACCAACAATCTGGGTCCTTATTTTACCGACTTCGGAAGGATGGATGGAAGGCTGAGTCAAACTTGAGCCGGTCACGATCGAATTCCAGGCTGTGGACAGAGTTTGCTTTGCAATACTGCACTTTAACCATTGTACCACCAGGGCTTTTCGTACCACCAGGACTTTTGGTGAAAGAAAAGGGGAAAGGGGAAAGAAGTAAGGGGGAAATAGCACAAAAGTGCTTGGTTTTTGGAAGCCAGCAAATTAACAGAGGTTCAGGAGGAAAAGAAATCTTCCTGCTTCGGATAAAGGCTAAATTTGGAAATCATCTTAACCTTGATGCTATTTAACCTGGAATCATTAATCAGTATTGATGGTTTGAGGTTCAGTTCTCCCATCCTTTCCATTCTGTTCACCTCAGTTAATCTCCTGTCTCATCTCCTAACTGAGATTATGTTAGACAAGAAGAATTTTGGGGGCAAACAACCGATAGTGACAGCTGGATTCCTACTCTTACTTTACCCAGTATTTGGTTGCACGATGTAACATATTGCATCCCTTCTACTAGTGTGTGCAGAACCACAGGGGTATTGCCTCCACACAGCTATTCAGACATAATAAAACCCCATTGCAGCATTTCTTGCTAAAAAGCTTTATCATTCTTGAATAATCTGTCTGCCCACCCTCTCTCATTCCTTCCCCCCACCCCCCCCCACCTCTGTAAATGTCTATGGAGATTCTCAGTCATCCAGGTCATGGTTGTCCCAAAGGTGCTTTTTCAAGAGGCAACTGGACTTTCTTGTTTTGCTTTGAAAATGTTTCGCTTCTCATCTAAAAAGCTTCTTCAGCTCTGACTGGATGGTGGGGAATGGAAGTATTGATAGATAGATGACAGATAGATAGATAGATAGATAGATAGATAGATAGATAGATAGATAGATAGATAGATAGATAGAGATAGATAGATAGATAGATAGATAGATAGATAGATAGATAGATAGATAGATAGATAGATAGATAGATAGATAGATAGCCACTGAGGGCAGGACAAGAAGTAACAGGTGAAAAGTTATCAAGGAGAGAAGCAGCCTAGAACTAAGGAGAGATTAACATGCCAGTGAGAACAATTGATCAGTGGAAGGACCTGTCTCCAGAAGTTGTGAACGCTCCAACGCTGGAGGTTTTCAAGAAGTGACTGGACAACATTTGGTATAGGGTCTCCTGCCTGAAGTTGGACTAGAAGACCTCCAAGGACTCTTCCAACCCTGCTTTTCTGTTTCATTGGTGTGGCTTTGGGGCACTAAAGGTTTACCAACTCTGAGCTAAAGAGAGGCTCTGCAAAAAGTCCAGATCAAAACAAATAAACCCACCAGCACAAAATATTAGTCACCTTCCTCCATTTCTCGTTAATAGAATAACACAGTTGGAAGGGACCTTTGAAGTCTTCTAGTCCAGGGGTCGCCAACCTTTTGGACCTCAGGGACCACCAAACTCATAATTTTAAATCCCACAGACCACTAATATGAATTTTGACTGACGGCGGCTTGCTGACATTGGTGGGAAAGTTGGTCCCATATTCCAGAGCTGCAATAGTCACAGGACTGGCCCTTTGGTCATCCCAGAGCAGTTCCTCCAGTCCGGTGCACCCAGGTAGAGGAGCAGCTGCTCCGGGATGACCAAAGGGCCAGTCCTGTGACTACTGCAGCTCTGGAATATGGGACCGTCTTTCCCACCAATGTCAGCTAGCCATCCCAGGGTGGATTTCCCTCCCCCGCCATTGGTCTTACCTTCCAGTTCCAACTCGCATGGCTCTACTCAAGGTAAGGTTTGCACTTGGCTGAAGGGTGGGGCCCAGTGAGTGGGTGGGCCATGTGGGTGGTGCATCCTTGTGTTCCCGCGTAGCCTGGATTAATTGCTTTTTGGGGGGTGATTTTGGGGGGCATTTTTCTGCCAACATTTTCTCATGGACCACCAGTGGTCCCCAGCCCTCTGGTTGGTGACCACTATTCTAGTCCACCCCCCCTGCTCAGGCAAGAAACCCAATACAATTTCAGACAAATGGTTGTCCAGTCTCTTTTTAAAAGCCTCCAGTGTTGAGCACCCACACCATCTGAAGACAAGGCCTTCCACTGATTCTCACTGTCAGGAAATTTCTCCTTAGTTCTAGGTTGCTTCTTTCCTTGATTAGTTTCCATCCATTGCTTCTTGTCCTGCTTTCAGGGGCTTTGGGGAATAGCCTGGCCCCCTCTTCTTTGTGGCAGCCCCCTAGATTAGACCTTGCACAAAATGGTCTGAGACAGACTCAAAGCAGAGATATATTATAAACAGAGGAGATTTGGGTGGGTGGCAGGCAGGGAGGGGAGAAGAGCTAAGTTGTTATTATCATTTTAATTGCCCTTCATTCAAAGTCTCACCCATCACAAGGAAGGAGATGGGAAACTGAAAGGAAAGAAATTATATTAAGACTTTGATGTTTAATACCCCATCTCTCCCCCCACACACACACATTTGCAAAAACACACTGGATGTATAAATCCTTGTTGTTGTGCTCCGATAACCTAGCTTAATTGTCTGTTTCAAATGGGCTTTCTTTTCTTACTCCCACCAACAGTTTGGGTATCTGAGAAACTAATTAAAAATGGGAGAGATTGCATAAAAAGAGCCCGTTAAGTGTCTCTTCCACCCTCAATTCTGCAGGAGTTTAACAAGCCTTAAGAGCTTAGAAAAGAAAAAAGAAAGAAAAAGAAAGAAAGCAGAGGATGAAACAGAAGCCTTTCAAGCTAATGCTTACTGCTGAAATTATTATTTTTTTCTAGAGGAAGCAGGTTTCAAGTTCTTCAGATCCTCAGCTTATTTATAAGCCATGTTTGAATATTGCTCTTTCAGAGGTCAGGATGCATTTGACCATGTCTTTTCTAATCTTTGGTTCTGGCACAAGCCAAGATCAAGCTGCAGAAAGATCGACCAGTTTCCAAGCAAAATAAAAACCTCCTTATTGGCTTCATCTTGAAAATGTAAATCAAGGGTGAGAAATTTATAGCTTCTGGATTGCAAGCAGCCCTTGCGTTAATGTTTGTCTGCATTTCCTGCATCGGATGAGGCGAGCACATCTTCCTCCTTCTGTCCTGGCCACTTTTTCCAGAGGCACGACTGAGATCATTTTAACAAACGGCATCATTGTTTGGTTTGGTGGCAGCAGTGCCTCAGATAGAAAGTCCCTACAGAGAGTGGTAAGGACAGCAGAGAAGATCATAGGAAGTTCCGTTCCCCTTATTCAGGATACTGCTTATAAGCACTATGTGCTTAGAGCTCGAAGCATTGTTAGAGACCCTACACACCCACTTCACAGTCTGTTTCTGTTGTTCCCCTCTGGGAGGTGGTTTTGAAGTATTTCTAGCAGGACTTCCAGCTTCTGTAATAGCTTTGTTCCCCATGCCACCCATCTGGTAAACTCGCAAGATTCATTTTTCTCGCTATGTATATGTATACATTTGTACTAGACTGTGTTGTTTCTCTGTGTCATATAACAAATGTGGGTATATGCATACTTTTGTGTTTATTTATTATTTATTTATTTAGTCATGTTTATGTAGTGTATATTGGAGATAGTGATCCTTTGAGAGCTGTATGCAATGAAATTTCATTGTAATGTATGCCGATTAGTGATCATTCAAAATGACAGTAAAGTTATTCTAATCTAATCTGATCTGATCTAATCTAATCTAATCTAATCTAATCTAAAAAAATAATCAAAATTCTTCAGCCTTAGGTCTATACAGCATTTTGGATTCAATGTCAAAAAAGTGCTTTGGATCGTACAGGTAGTCCTTGACTTATGACCACAATTGGAGCCCCAAATTTCTGTTGTTAAGCAAGACAGTTGTTAAGTGAATTTGGCCCCATTTTACGACCTTTTTTGCCACAATTGTTAAGTGTATCACTGCAGTTCTTACATTAATAGCTGTGATGACTCAGGGTGGGATACAAAATAAACAGTCACAAAAACAGGTGAAGCCTCTTTTATTCCTTCACTTTGCTTCAAAGCTCCAAATATCTCTGACAGGAGACAAAAAACTCCCCCACAAGCAATTACGAAAAGGAGGAAATGCCATTTAAACTAAAAATGCCTATAAATCATAAAGAGTAAAAACAACACAAACCACACTGAAGCAATTAAGGGAACCAGGCAAGATAAGGGCTTGAAGACATCCACAGATATTGGAACACACACTGGGAAGGACGCCAAACTCAGAGAGGAATGATAGACTAGAGATATTTCCATGCTTTGTTTCCAGCACTGACCTATATGCATGTCTGTCCTTTTAACCAGTTCTCACAGCTGCAGCCCATGAAGAGGATCAAGGCCCTTTCTTCCCCTGTAGACCACACTATTCACATCTCTCCCTTATCCTCTCCTCCCTGCGTGCCCTAGGATGGAGAGGGAATGGGCTTGCCCAGCCAGCCTCTGCCCTTCCCCAGCTTCCTCCACAACCTCTGAAGCCACACTTCCACTCCTTGTCGGTTGTTCCTCCTCTCCCTTGGAGTCAGTCTCCAACAGGGGCATGACAATAGCACAGTTGCTAAGTAAATCTGGCTTCCCTATTGACTTCGCTTGCCAGAAGGTTGCAAAAGGGGATTATGTGACCCCAGGGACACCGCAACTGTCATAAATTTGAGTCAGTTTCTAAGTGTCTGAATTTTGATCACAGGACCGTGGGGACACTGCGATAGTCATATGTGTGAAAAACAATCATAAGTCATTTTTTCCAATGCCGTTGTAACTTTGAATGATCGCTAAATGAACTGTTGTAAGTTGAGTGTTGAGGTATTCCCCATTAGGAGAATGAGAGAATGAGAGTGGTGATGAATAACACACAACCAGTACACAGATACACTGAATAGTAAAATGTAAGTTTTACTTCCAGTAAATGGGTAAACAAAGTCCAAATCACACACGGTTAAAGCAGTTAGTATTCAAAAACAAGCAGTCCAGGGATAATCCAAAAACGAAGACCTTTTCGTTACCAGTATCATAAACAAAGTTCAGTAAACGGAGTTTGCGAACATTTGCAAGACTCACAGCAATTCAAACAGAATGATGATCACGCAAAAAGGCAAAAGGGAAGCAAAGGAAATGCAAAAAGGAACAAACCAGGTTTCTGGCTCCATCTTATGGCCATTGGAGGAATCTCAGCCAATCACAATTACAGCCTTCTCTTAAAGATACAACAATATTAAACGACTATCCTGGTTTATATATTGCCAACCCAACTGTTAGGTGACTATCATTTCTAACATTGAGGACTACCTCTTTTGGGGTGCTCGCGTAACCCTTGTACGCAGCTCTATAAAACAGAGGTCTTTTTCCCCCTGGGGTTTTGCAGCTGATCTGTGCAACTGCAGTGCAATTCTAGGAAATGATGGGTTGCAGGGGCATCACATGCAGCTCATAGTACATGCCAAAGAATGGCGTGGCCTTTGAACCTGACATGCTGCCCAACCCACCTCTGCACCTCCCAATTTCTGCAAAAAAAAAGCAGTCCATTCCATTCTTTATGAAGAAAGAGAGGGAAGAAAGAAGGAAGGGATAAAGGGAGGTCACCAATCAGGAGAGAAAAAAGAGATATCAGAAGAATCAGGAGTATTTTTGGCTCCACCTCCACCCCACCCCACCCCACCGGCCACCCCATTTTCTTTTTTGTTTAAGCCCAGCCTTCCACTGCTCCTGATGGATAGCTTCAGAGAAATGTAATTTTCCACAGAAAGTAAAAACAGAAAGTTGCCCATTGGTGGCCTAGATAATTCAAAGCAGGCTCAGAGGTCCAATTTTCTACAACGGTTGGTAGTGCAATAAACAGCGCTGAGGGACACAAGATATTGCAAAACATGTTTCAGATCAAAATCTGTTTCCTAACCTTACTTCCACTTAATGTCCATGATGCTTTAAACCTTTGTAAGGATAAATTGCTCAGGAAGAAGAGGAACCAGCAAAATAAGTTTTGGGGCATTGATCACATGAGGCATCAGTGATTGCGTGAAGTGTTAGTGCCACTTTTTAATACTTTGGTAAAACCATACTTGGAATACTGCATCCAGTTTTGGTTGCCACGATGTAAAAAAGATGTTGAGACTCTAGAAAGAGTGCAGAGAAGAGCAACAAAGACGATCAGGGGACTGGAGGCTAAAACATACGAAGAATGGTTGCAGAAACTGGGCTTGGCTAGTCTAGTAAAGAGAAGGACCAGGGGAGACATGATAGCAGTCTTCCAATATCTCAGGGGCTGCCACAAAGAAGAGGCAGTCAAGCTATTGTCCAAAGCCCCTGAGGGTAGGACAAGAAACAATGGGTGGAAACTAATCAAGGAGAGAAGCAACCTAGATCTAAGGAGAAATTTCCTGACAGAATAATTAATCAGTGGAACAATTTGTCTCCAAAAGTCGTAGGTGCTCCAACACTGGAAATTTTTAAGAAGAGATTGGAGAACCATTTGTGTGAAATCGTATAGGCCAGGTTTTCCTGCTTGAGCAGAGGGTTGGACTAGAAGATCTCTAAGATCCTTTCCAACTCTGTTATTTTGATTGTTAAAGTTCTAAAGGTCTGACTATCCAAAGGGCCACCGTGAACCTACTTGGTTCCTTAGAGTAGTGTTTCGTAACCTCAGCAAATTTAAGAGATATGAATTCCAATTCCCAGAATTCCTCAGCCAGCATGGGTTGGGAAATTCTGGGAGCTGACAGTCAAACATTTTTAAAGTTGTTGAGGCTGAAAAACACCACCTGAGAAGACTCACCTTCCTGAAGAAGATCCCACTACCAGATATCTGATGCACAGGAGAAGGCCTTCTTCTGGATCTCTCCCAAGTTTCTGGATGTCTCCCAAGCCTTAGTAAGACCACACTAGAATACTGCATCCAATTTTGGTCAACACACTGTAAAACAAGATGTTGCTCTTCTCGGCACTCTTTCTAGAGTCTCAACGTATGAAGAATGGTGGCAAGAACTGAGCATGGCTGGTCTAGTGAAGAGAAGGACCAGAGGTGACATGATAGCAAGTGTTCCAATATTTGAAAGAGGAGAGGGAGAGGGATAATATTGAGCTCCTTCTCTGCCAGCCAAAGCACCTGAACGTGAAACCACAGGCTTTTCACTAAGCTTACCATAGTGGAGCTGATTTTAACTAACTTGGTTGTAATTGACTTATATGATGCTATCAGGCGGTTTTATTGTTTCAAGCTACCTTACATCCAATTATGGTGTGCCAACTTAAGAACACTCCCTATGCATTCTATCTTTTCCGCTTCTTTTTCCCCCACCATATTCTTTTCTTTTTCACTTATACTATTTATACTTCTCACAGTATATAATATTCAGCCTGGCAGTTCACAGCTAGCCTAGATAACATGTAAGAAAACTAGGGGATGTTTTCCTTTCTAAACTATCTCTTCCTTGATCTCAGCATTCATTTGCTTGACAAGTCAGGGAACATATGCCTCCTGTCATCTGAGAGATGTTTGTGTGTGTTTTTCTGTGTGTGTATATTATTTCTCCTCTACATGCACACACAGAGACTCACAGAGCTACTTATCACTGCCTGCAGCTTAGGGGTTGGGGACAAAGAAAGAGGGAAAAGGACACACGTAACCTTCTCCAGCTTTGCACCCAGTTGGAAATCAGCAATTAATCACATTTGGAACATTTGGAGACATATGCTTTTAATAAAAGCCAGGAGGGAGGGCAGGAGAGAGAAAATGTATCTGGCGCAGAGACCAAGTACTCTGTGAGTCTCTTCCTTCCTTTCGTAACTCATACAAGGAGAAAAGTGCTCTTTGGCACTAATTTCAGAACAGGCATTCGGAGCTTTGACATAAAAGCTCACATCTTCCATTCAAAAGCCAAGATTGCTCTCCAGATGTTTTGGACAACCCATCCCATCATCCCCTGCCACCGGGATTGGAGACTATACAAAAGATTTTCAGTGGGGCCACTGAGGTCATCCTCCAATTACATCGTCTAGAACAGGGGTGTCAAACTCAAGGCCTGCGGGCCTCATCCAGCCCACGATGTGGTCGGATCCGGCCCATGGAGCTGTCCTGGAAAATGTAAGGGGCTGGCCTGCATCGCTTCAGCCCGGTCTACTCAGTGCGAAGAGGAAACATGCCAACAGTTTGGGGAGTGGCGTCAAGCTAACCATACCCACCCAATTGGCCACACCCAGTGAGTGACATCAAGCTGTCCATGCCCACCCAGTCGGCCCTGCCCCCCGTCCCCCCCACCATCAACCACAGCCCTGATGCGGCCCTCAATGAAATTGAGTTTGACCCTCCCTGCTCTATATGAACTTCAGGCCTGCAACCTTACTCAGATCTTGGATAAACACACATAATTGTTAATGACCAAAGAGAAGCTCTGTTTTTCAAATCTTAGCTCTTAATGGCAGAGGAGTGCCAATGTGGTAGATCTTCCATATTCCATAATTTGGAGAACAAGAGGCAAGAAACCGAACCAGATATCCCCACTGCTAAACCACAGATACAAACTCATGTTCTGAAGACGGAGAATATGACAGCCAGCTCACAAATCCTCATAACCAGAAATTCCTACAATAATTAGGTCACTGGTGTTAATTGTGGGATCAGGCCAGTGTGGCTTCCGCCTGGTCTACTCAATGCACAGAGGAAGCATGCCAGCAGTGTGGGCAGTGGCATCGAGTTGGCCAGGCCCACCCAGTCAGCCACACACACCTGGGCCCCGAGATCAACCACAATCCTTGATGTGGCCCTCAATGAAATTTAGTTTGACACCCCTGGTATAGAGTCTCCTGCTTGAGCAGTGGGTTGGACTAGAAGACCTCCAAGGTTCCTTCCAGCTCTATTCTGATCGATTGATTGATTGATTGATTGAGGCTGAATTCAGCCAATTGAACTATGCACAGGAGAAATGTTGGTTGGTTTGATGGTTGGTATTAAACTCTGCCTTTGCTTTTTTGAAATTTTCTACCCAAGCGCAAAAGTGAACTTCAAATGCTCAGTTTTATTTCAATTCTTCCCTTGAAAGAAGCCTTCTAAAGATGCTGCTCACAGGGCTGAGCTGCCTCTTCGACTTGATTCAGATTTAATGCTCCCCTCTCAAAATGATTAAGATCATTCTCTCCTTGCCCATCTTCCCCTATTTATCTTCTCAACAAATCTGTATTAAGATATAGCTCGGTGTCATTTTATTACCAAAGTATATGGATGAATAGGGATTTGAACTCATATATTCGCATCACCAATTCAGCAGTCACTGTGCTACTTTGCTCACTGCATTGGGTCTAATTTGGCAGTTCAGTTCTCACTGGCTCAAGGTTGGTTCAGCCTTCCATCCTTCTGAGGTTGGTAAAATGAGGACCCAGATTGTTGGGAGCCATATGCTGACTCTGTAAACCACTTAGTGAGGGCTGTAAAGCAGTGTGAAGCGGTATATAAGTCTAAGTGCTATTTGTCATGGCCAATTTTTGCCCATTCGGCTTGCAATGCTTGCTAAAGTTCTTATATACTCCAACTTTCTTTCCTGGAAATTGAACTTTCCAATCATGATTACTAAGTTGCATATGTTATGGTATTTTATTTTATGGCTATAGAAGCCTGTTTATCAACAAATGAGTGGGAACAGCGATATGAACAAAGCATCTCTTTCTTTAAGTTCTCAGACCCAAGAGACAAGGTGTGTTATGTCATCCCATTACATCTATTATTTTTGACAATTGTCAAAAACGCTTCAGGAATATATTAGCGGTCCTTGTTCAACAACCACTTGTCTATGGAGATTCTCTGTCATCCAGGTCATGATTGTTCTAATGGTGCTTTTCCAAGAGGCAACTGTCAACCCTGAAGCTGACCTGGCCAAAGCCATTTCACCACTTTAGCATTGCCACACTGGAGCTGAGGGATAGGCAGGGGGGAATAGAGATAGCTTGGGGTTTTTAGCCAAAACAAAATACTTTCTCTTGGGAACCAAGGACATTCTCACACCTGGTCAAAGGAAGATGGAGTGATGTCACCAGGCAACCAGACAGCACCGTGATTGGACCATGTGACTGACTGTTTGGGGTTGAGGAAAAACTTTTACTTTTAATTAGGTGAAAGCCACAGAGTTGGTTTTCACCAGATCTGTGCCAATATGATATGTCCAATAAAGCTATTCTTTGCGAAATCTACCTGCCTCAGAGTTTTGCTTGACATGGGTGTGTTACTTGGAATCCTGACAGCAACTGGACTCACTTGGTTTTTCTTTCGAAGATGTTTGACTTTTCTCCAAGAAACTTCTTCAACTCTGACTGGAGGGTGGGAGATGGATTACAAACATAAATATAAATCCTTCCATTCCCCACCCTCCAGTCAGAGCAGAAGAAGCTTCTTGGATGAGAAGCAAAATATATTCAAAAGAAAAACAAGGAAGTCCAGTTGCCTCTTGAAAAAGCACCTTTGGGTTAACAACCATTTCATTAGCAACCGGTTCAATATTATGACAATGCTGTACAAGTGCTTCTTATGATCTTTCCTTGTATTTAGGTTGGTTGAAGTGTCCCCACAGTTATGTGATCCCCGTTTGTGATTTCTTTTCAGGCTTCCTATAAGCAAAGATTGTACTGTGGTATTAGCTGTTCTGAAAAGCAACAAAAATTTGGTTTGGTAGGCATCCTAAGGCTTGTACCCATTCAGGGTGTCAACTCAAAAAATATTTCTCTGGTCTTTTAGACTTGCCAGCAGAAAGGGATGGGTAGAAGTAGCGCATTCCTTAAATGCTTCATAGATAATCTCTAGGCGACCGAAGCTTCTGGCATGCAAGATTATTACCGGAGAACATGATTGATGACTCTTGACTATGGATGCGTCTCATTGGAGAATATACATCCAGGGGATGGCGAGGAAATCAGGGTCAAGGGTGAAATGAATGATGTGTCTCAGAGTCGACTACAGCCAGGTACCACTGTCATGTTCACTCCTAATAAATCTTCTTTAAACTCTGAGAGATGTGGCTAGAGACTCATGATTTAAAGGGGGGTGGATGCCAGAGCCCCGACACAGGATCAAAACTGAAAGCTGCTCTAGGCAAAGAGGAAGAAAGAAAAATTTGACCTTTGCCTACTCATCAACTAACAGCCCGTATTCAGAGTGTAGAAAATTGAACTAAGCTTCCAAAATTGTGTTGAGATAGCAATGATGCAAAAGCACAACACTGCAACATCAAGCCTCAAGGTCAAATGCAAAAAGTAGAGAGAGGCACAAGAAGAAAATGTTAACTGGAGAAATTCAGAGAGTTGAAATTTGCTTGGATTCAAGTTGCTGAGATTGCAAAATGCTGCAATCTGATCTCAGGAAACTCTGCTCAGATATTACTAGAGGGAGGAGGAGACCCACCCAGTGATCTAGATTAGGACATGTTTAGAGGTCCATGTGATACCTTTCAGGAGCAGCTTCAACCAAACGTCCCAAGAGTGCTTTTTCAAAAGACAGCTGGACTTCCTTGTTTATTTTCCTTGAAAACATTGCCCTTCTCATCCAAGAAGCTTCTTCAGTTCTCTTACTGAACTGAAGTTACCGAAGAAGCTTCTTAGATGAGAAGTGAAATGTTTTCAAGGAAGGAAAAAAAACCCAAGAAAGTTCAGTTGCCTTTTGAAAAGCAACTTTGGGACATCATGACTTTAATCTCCATAGATCTTCAACCCAAAGCATTTTTCGCAGGACTGAGAAAATTATTATTATTATATTATTATTTTATTGTACTGCCTTCAAGTCATTCTTGATTCCTGATGACCATCTGGACAAATTCTGGGGGGCAAGATTTTCAGAAATGCTTGGCTTCCTTCCTAGGATCGAGAGTGTCTGGCCCAATGTATCAGAGGTGGCTCTATGTCCCAAGGTAGGACTGGAACTCAGGGTCTTCCATTTTTTACCCTGGTGTCTATCCACTACACCTAACTGGCTCCATCTCAATAAAACTTGCTAAAAAAAAAGCTATTTGAGACTGCTTCTTGGAAAATAATTACTTTTGATTTTAGGTTACTTACGAACAACCTGACAGTGAGATAACATCATTATAGGAATGTGGGTCTTTATACACATATACCATGTTTTCCCAAAATGCCACCAAAAAAGACACTAGGTCTTATTTTGGGGGGGATGTCATCCACTGACTAACCTCACTTGCGTATGTCACCCCCAGCCTCCTTTTCGCTGTCAGAGGCCTTCGGGAACTTCTTCTGCGGCCTGCAAGGCTTTCATTAAGAGCTCCAGATTGATCCAGAGCTTTGTTATCAGCTCCAGAGGCCTCCAGGAAAACCTTGCCAGCCTTGCTGGCTGTGGAACAAATGGGCCGGCAAGGCAGGTGTCGGGGTGTGCGAGGCCTGGCTACAACTGTCCAAAGGTAAGTAGTAGGTCAGCTCCATCCCCCATCCCCACCCTAGCTTAATTTTTACCTGTCCACTCTGGAGTGGCAGGATCTTAATTAGGGCTTATTTGGGAGGGTAGAGCTTATATTGGGTGCATGTGTAAAAATCCAGCTAGGACTAACTTTCAAGGTAGGTCATATTTTCAGAGAAACAGGGTAGTTAGTCCTTGACTTATGACTACAATTGAGCCCAACATTTCTGTGGCTAAGTGAGAGATTTGTTAACCGAGTTTTGCCCCTTTTTACAACCTTTTTGGCACAATTGTTACGTGAATCACTGTAATTATTAAGTTAGTAACACAGTTGTTAAATGAATCTGGCTTCCCTATTGACTTGACGTATCAGAAAGTCAGAAAAAAAAATGATCGCATGACCCCAAGACACTGCAATTCTCATAAAAATGAGACAGTTGCCAAGCCTCTGAATTTTGATCACATGACCGCGATCATAAGTATGAGAAACGGCCATAGGTCAGTGCCGTTGTAACTTTAATGGTCACTTGAACGGTCATAAACTGTTGTAACTCAATGACTACCTGTATATTCATATACGGTGTAATCATCCAACTTTCCCATCTACAATGCAGTTTCCACCTTTAGAACACATCTCAAAATTAGCATAATTAGGAAGACATGCACACCTAAGTAGGTAAATTATATGCTGGTGAGAGATAGTTCATATAATTGGTTATTATATATAATCTCTGGAACATTTATTAGTCCGAGAACCAATTTTTGCATATCTCTCTCTCCTTCCAACTTAGCAAAAGGATATGACTTCTGCAAGGCAGAGAGGTCGCCTTCGATATGCCCTCTGTAGGACATCATCAACCCAACATTTATTTTGTTCCAGAAATGCCACCCACATTTTAAAACGTATCATCAGTAGATCTCAAATTTTGCTGTTGTTATTTAAGAGAAAGCCATGAAAGTATCATGGCACTTTGGAGAAAGGAGTTCTTTTTTTCCCCCTGACAATATAGACAATATAGGCCAGGGGTCCTCAAACTTTTTAAACAGGGGGCTAATTTGTGGTCCCTCATACTGTTGGGGGGGGTGGACTGGCTGGGTGGGGACGGCTAGGTGGTCATGTGACTGGATGGGCATGGCCAATTTAGCAGTCCGTTAAACAATACACACAAATTAAAGTTTAATTTGTTATTATGCTCCTAGGGGTGGAAATCAGGTTAGTGAAGGGTTGTGTCTGCCTTGGGGGGAAGGGGGAGGGATTTCTGTTTTTGTCTGTGTGTCTTTCTCTCTCTCTCTCTTCCTCTCTCCCTCCCTCTCTCTCTGGAGGCTGGGGAGGCCAAAAATGGGCCCGTTTTTAGCCTCCCAAGGCCTCAGAGCATCCCGTTTTTGATCTCCTGAGGCCTCCGCGCGTCCCATTTTTGGCCTCGCCAGCCTCCATTTTTGGCCTCGCCAGCCTCCAGAAAGTGGGTGAGGGCAGCCATGTAGATGGGGCGATGTGGGCAGGGCAGCCTTATGATCCCACGTTGGCTGGCTGGGTTTAGTAGGCCCTATATATGGCCCACGGGCCATAGTTTGAGGACCCCTGACCTAGACTGAGGAGGCATGCTGCTGCTCGAGATACTTTGGTTGGCATTGGTGGCACCGTCTCCTTTATTCATAGGCACCAACTGTTGATGTTCCAAGCCAGAGTCATAACGGGGCATGTACGCCAGCAATCTTTGGTTTCTGTCTCTTTCCCTTTACATTTCTCTGGGGTGACTTCAATTGTCAGAGTGACAACTGATGCGATGATGATGAATTCCAACTGATCCATGCAAGGAACATATGTCTAGTCTGACAAAAAGAAAGGCTAGGGATGACATGATAGCAATCTTCCAGGTCTTGAGGGGCTGTCATAGAGAAGAGAAAATTGACCTATTCTCCAAAGCACGAGGGCAGGGCAAGAAGAAATGAAGGGAAACTCATCACCTACCTCGAAATGAGGAGAAATTTACTGCCAAGGGAGGACAGTCAATCAGTGGGGTGGCTTGCTTGAAATTGTAGACGCTCCATGGCTGGAATTTTTCAAGAAGAGATGTTTTTTCCAGAATAGTGTAGGGTTTCCTGCTTGGGCGGCGGTGGTGGGGTTAGACTAGAAGGTTTCCAAGGTCCCTCCCAGCCCTATTATTCTATGTCCTGTGATGACCAAGTGATACTATATTGTTCATGCTCCAGGAGCATCAGGAAGCCTATGCTGGCCTCCACAAGGGAGCACTCACTGTCTTTTCTATTTCTTTTGAGCCAAATGGGAAACCCTGCAGAGATATACTGGGCAAGGCTAAACAGCAGAAACAGATTGAGATGAAGGGAGAGAAGACAGAATTCCTTGAATGATTTATTACTTCGGCATACATATCATCTTGCAAAATCATTGTGTGATATTCAGCACCATAAGAAGTTGCGAATTTTGACATATTCTCTCCCCCCTCCCTCTCCCCCCCTCTCTCTTCCCCTCCCTTTCTCTCCTTCCCTATCTGTCTCCCTCCCTCTCTTTCCCCCCCTCCCTCTCCTTCTCTTTCTGCCTCCCTCCCTCTCTTTCTCCTCTCACCATCTCTCTCCCCCACCCTCTCTCTCTCCTTCCCTCTCATTCTCCCTACCTGTCTCTCCTTCCTTCCCTCTCTCCCTCCCTCTCTTTCTCCCTTCACCCTCTTTCTCTCTCCTCTCTCTCCTTCCCCCTCTCTCCCCCCTCTCCCCCTCCTCTCTTCCCTCCTTCCTCTCTCTCCCTCCTTCCCTCTCTCTCCTTCCTTCCTTCTCCTCTCACCCTCCCCTCCCCCTCTCTTTCTCCCCTCACCCATTCTCTCCCTGCTTCTCTCTCCCGCTCCTCTCTCTCCCGCTCCTCTCTCTCTCCCTCCCTCTCTTTCTCCCTTCACCCTCTTTCTCTCTCCCTCTCTCTCCTTCCCCCTCTCTCCCCCCTCTCCCCTCCCTCTCCCTCCCTCTCTCTTCCCTCCCTCTCTCTCTTTCCTTCCCTCTCTCCCTCCCTCCCTCTCTTTCTCCCCTCACCCTCCCTCTCCCTCCCTCTCTTTCTCCCCTCACCCGTTCTCTCCTTGCTTCTCTCTCCCGCTCCTCTCTCTCCTCCCTCCCTCTCCCCTCCCTTCCCTCTCTCCCTCCCTCCCTCTCTTTCTCCCCTCATCCTCTCTCTCTCCCCCTCCCTCTCCCTCCCTCCCTTCCTCTCTCCTTCCTTCCCTCCCTCCCTCTTTCTCCCCTCACCCTGTCTCCCTCTCTCCTTCCCCTCTCTCTCACCCCACCCTCTCTCTCCCCCTCCCCCACTCCCTCTTTCTTCCCTCCCTTTCTCCTTCCTTCCCTCCCTCCCTCCCTCTCTTTCTCCCTCATCCTCTCTCTCCCTGCTTCTCTCTCCCCTCCCTCTCCCTCCCTCCCTCTCCCCTCCCTCTCTCTTCTTCATTCTCTCTTTCCCTCCCTCTCTCTCTTTCTCGCCCTCACCTTCTCCCTCCCTTCCTCCCCACCCCCTTCCACTATCATGCCTTCCCTATTTTACATTTCTGGGAAGCGGTGCGTTCATAATTCCTTTTCATGATTCCAGATCGTGATACTTGGTTTCTATTCTTAGTAATGAATACAAACTGAAAAGAACAGGAAGAGAGACTTTTTTTTTTTTCCCCAGGAATGAAAAAGCAAATTATAGCGCTGTTTGTTTGTTTGTTTGTTTGTTTGTTTGTTTTTTCTTCTCCAAAAAGTACCGTGATGTGGCTGTGTCTTTTGCTTTCGATCACCATGCATGGTGGGGCATCTTTTGTCTCCTACCGCAATGCAGTTGTGAATCTCTACACCATGGTTCAAAATGAAGCCGCTTCCAGATTACCTTGACATGACAGATTCAGAGCGAACTAGGAATGTACCTGCAGACTAGGAGGCTTTAAAAAAAAAAAAAAAAACACCTGGCAAGGAGAAAAATCCCACTTCTGAGCAGGGAATTGTGGCTGTTCCAAAAATGGCAACCATCTCCGGATGGTGCCATGCTCACCTTAGGGAAATAGGGCAAATGGTCCCACCCACCTTTGCCCCTAGGCCATGTGGGACCGTCCCAGAAGCGAGCGCCATTTTCGGAATGCGCATCCCAAGGGACTGGAAGCAGAGCAGAGGGTCCCAAAGGTGTTTTTCCTTTCCTTTGTCAAGAGGCCATTAGACTTCCTGGTTTTCCTCTGAAGACATTTCGCTTCTCACCCAAGAAGCTTCTTCAGCTCATATACATAAACTTCCATATATAACAAAGGTGTCATACTCAAGGGCTGTGGGCCCAGTGGTGGGATTCCAATATTTTTTTTACTACTGGTTCTGTGGGAGTGGCATGGTGAGTGTGGCTTGGTGGGCGTGGCAGGGGAAGGATACTGTAAAATCTCCAATACCCTCCCCACCCCACTAACCTGCTTTCCAGCTCTGTTCTCCTGTGCAAGGCAACCAAAGAAGACCCAGCCGATCCGCTGGGACTCGGGAGGCAGAGAAGAGATGGGGGCGGGGCCAGTCAGAGGCGGTATTTGCCAGTTCTCCAAACTACTCAAAATGTCCGCTACCAGTTCTCCAGAACTGGTCAGAACCTGCTGAATACCATTCTCGACGTGGGCCAGATCTCATCCGTGGAGTGCTTAGATCTGGTCTGCAGGGCTGGCGTGAAAATAGCAAAGGACCAGCCTGCAGTGCCTCTGTTAGCGAAAACGTTTTGGCCAGCAGGGTGCTGCAGGAGGCATCTATCTAGGCTGCCATCCATCCCGTCTCCTCCCCTCCTGGCCAGCCCACGAAGGAGAACTACAATGCTGATCTGGCCCTCAAAGACATCCAGTTTGATACCCCTGATATATAGGAATCAATTTCAATTTGGAACTCTCCCTTGCTAGCTCACTGGCTTAATCACTGCATCACATGGGCTTACCCCCACCCACCCAAAAAATTGGGGAACAGCTGAAGAATCTTCTTGGATGAGAAGCGAAACGTCTTCAAAGAAAAACCAGAAAGTCCAAGTGACCTCTTGAAAAAAAAACACCTTTTGACCTGGACCACTGAGAATCTCAGAACAGTTGAACTCTCCTTCACATCCCTCAACGCTCTCTCCCCCACCCTCCCATCCTCACCTGGAAGGGTATGGTCTGGAGACAAACAGATTTCTCTGAAAGTAAGTGGGATGTTCTTTTCCTGGACTAATTAATTTTGCACATCTCTATTAAGCAGTAATTTAGTGTGCAAAGAACACCTTCCTAATAACGATCTAGATTATTTAAGTCATGGATGTATTACTTTTCTGGGAGAGTTTTGAGAGTTAAATATTAATTGCAGAGCAGAGTTAACGGCTCATGTGATCAGAATCTATGGGGCTGCCACAAAGAAGAGGGAGTCAGTCGGCCTATTATCCAAAACTCCTGAAAACACAGAACAAGAAGCCGTGGATAGAAACTCATCAAGGAGAGAAGCAACCTAGAACTAAGGAGAAATTTCCTGAAAGAACAATTGATCGGTGGAATGATTTGCCTCAAGAAACTGTGGGTGCTCCAACACTGGAGGTTTTTCAGAAGAGATGAAACAACCATCTGTCTGAAATGATATAGGGTTTCCTACTTGAGCAGAGGGTTGGACTAGAAGACCTTCAAGATCCCTTCCAACTCTGTTATTCTGAATAATCTCCATAGACACAGAGCAAAAGGTGCTTCAGGGGTGTGTGCGGGAGGCCTTGGCTCCTTTTAATCAGAGGCCCCCATCCTTTTGGGCATCAGGGACCAGTTCCATGGAGAGAGGTTTTTCTGTGGACTGGGAAGAGGCGTGATTTCGTGTGCTGCCTGCATCCCACGGATGTAGCTTCGCTTTTTTGTGTGGTCCAGTTTCTGGCATGCCACTGACCAGTGTCAGGCCATGGACCAGAGGTTGGCATCCCCTGCTCTTAACAACCCACACGATCACTTAACACTGCATCAAAGAGAGCAGTGGTAATCATGCTTAATCACCATTACAATCTGTAACAGAAATAGGCAGGGTCCATTACAATTGGGGGTCGAGAACTATCTGTAAAAATGTGGGATATTATGAAAACGTTAATCATACTTTTCTTATATTTTTTTTCCTTACCAAGCATTTCTCCAAATCCTTCTTGCCCTCTAATAACAGACTAATCTTCTGCATGTCTCAGGCTTGAAATGATGCCTGTGAAATGCATGCAAATATATGGATTAGGTATGCTAGGAGAGGCGAAACCTACAATCCTGGAGCATTATGAGCTCCCTGGACCCCATTTTTGTGCTCCTAGCCTTTTTGCAAAATTTGTCAAGCTGACTGCAAACATTAGCGAAATGTTTTCCAACAGTTGGGGGTGTGAATGACTTGGGGGAAAAAAATAAGTGCAATCCTTAACAACAACAACAACAAAAAACCCAGTGTGCATCCTTTTAAAAAAGGAAAAGGTGACAAATGTATATCCTAGTTTTTATTCAGGAGCCCAAAGAGATAAAATAATGTTTCCTTTCTCAAGCTTGACAATTTTAAGATACGCGGACTTCAACTCCCAGAATACCCGAGGCAGCCATGCTGGCTGGGTTATTTTAGGAATTGAAGTCCTCACATTTTACAGTTGGTAGGGTTGAGAATGTTGTTCTGCTGCCTCTTATTTTTCCCCACAACAATTTTATGAGACAGATTGGGTTGAAAGAAGGTAATGGCTAAGGTGACCAACCATCATCCTTTAGGGAGGACAATCCTTCTTTTGTAAGTTCTGTCCTCTCTCGAAAAGTGTCCTCCTACATGTCCTCCTTTTTGATATTTGAAGTCTAATCCGTAAATCTCCATTTTTGATCGATGCTGATCCGATCTGTTGTATGTGATGTGACATATTTGTATTTGACATGACGGTTCGTCAAGGCTCGGTACAGTGTGGCGAGACGCAATGATGAGACACATACACTCCCCACAGGAGAATTGTTTTGAGAGAGTGTGCCCTGCGCAAGAGTGCACCATGCTCAAGAGTGCGCCATGTGCAAGTGGCTTTGTTTTTTTCTTCAATTTATTTGTGTCCTCCTTTTCATTGTAAAAAGGTTGGTCACCTTAGTAATGGCTAGATGAGCTTCCATATATAAGAATCAATTTGAATTTATAGCTTAATCACTGCATCATATTGACTTTCAAAAAAAAAATTGGGGAAGGAAACAGAAAATCTTAATCCAAATTATACAGATCGTATAGCCAAGCTTCTTTGCATAATCCCTTATCCCACAATCAATTACTATCTGCAGGCATATCTATTTGGGAAAACTGGAGGCTATCTATCTTTTGGAGAGAAAAATCAATTTGGTCCTTTCTGGTTTATGATTCCCCATCCTAAACCCTCTTCCCACCCCAAAGACTTTATCTACCAGCGTTCTCAACTCTTACAGACACAGTGAAGGAACCGAATCATAGGGTTGTGTGGGAAGCCAACCCCTCCGAGAAGAATGAAATATTTTGAGGAATATTTTAAAAAGGCAAAATATTATATTTCCCTAAATGAGAAATGGAGAAACATGTTTTTTAGAGGCAGAAAGCAACCCCCACTTTCTGAATAGCCCCAGCAGATATTTTGTGCCCATTAAGAAAGATTGGGCCAGCCTATTCAGAAACCAAACTGAGGAGGCCACTTTTTAGAAATGCAGATTTGGTAATCCATTTAAGACAGGATATTCTGAAACAAAGGCAGAATGGTAGGATTAGCCCTCACTCAAGATCCAACACAGGGCAAAGCCATGAAGCCACAACAAGAATTGCCCAACACCTTTTCAGAGTAGTCCAAGCTTCAACCAAACTTAGCTCAGACAAACATCTAGGATTTGTACTTTGTCTATAGAGCCAGCTATGACCCCTACATAACCTCTACATGGCCCCATGGGAGCCTGACAACAGCCAATAGAATACATGTTCTTGCACAGGAACAGGACGCTTAAGTACAAAGCTCAAAGAAGGTATAAAAACCCCTCACTCTCAACTCCATTTTGTCAGCTGCACCAAACCATGTGCTTGGTAGTTCTTTTCACTGATAAACCTTCTTTTCAATCAGCTTCCATGTTTCTAGTGTCTTTCTCCCTGTTTGGAACTGAACCAGATGGATATTTCTTCCCACAGTTTGGAAAAGGTATTGCAACCAGCCTACTGAGCTTGGTTGCTTTTTTGCATTACTGATGATGTTACCTTGGTAATGAAACATCTCTAATCCCAAAGATGCTTTTTCAAAAGGCAACTGGACTTTCTTTGTTTTTCCTTGAAGACATTTTGCTTCTCATCCAAGTTCAAACTGAAGAAGCTTCTTGGGTAAGAAACAAAACGTCTTCAAGGCTAAACAAAGGAAGTCCAATTGCCTTTTGAAAAGGCATCTTTGGAAGAACCATGACCGGGATGACTGAAAATCTCCATTAAACATGAAACATCTACAAGGGAAAAAAATCAAGCTCATAGAGCAACAAGGACCCCATAATTCAACCCTGAGCTACAAATATTCTTTTATATTGAAAGCATCTTTGACAGATGCCCATCTATGGAAAGGAACTCATCTCTTTCTTCATTCATTGGTTCCACTGTAGAATTGCATTTAATGTTATTTTTCCCTTTCTGTAACTTCATTATTCTGCCTTTTGCCTTCAGGAATGATAAAGTGGACTTGACTTTCTTCTCAATTACCTCCTGGTCTTCTCTTCTCAAGGCTAAACATATCATTTCTCTTCATAAGATTTCATTTCTACTCCCCTGATGATTCTTATTGACCTTTGCTGAACCTGATTTTTTTTCCACTAAAGCCTTCTTAAGAAAGCCCAGAACTGGACACATGATTCAAAAAGAAAGGGCGAGGGTGAAGGTCTGACCTTCTTAGCAGGAGCTCAGATATACATATCCACCCCCTGAAGCTGTCCAATCTATTCAAAAGGCTTTTTGTGCAACAATTTAAGTTTTCTCTTTAATAAGCCTTTCCTCAAGGGAAAAAAATGTCAATTTTCAAACAGCTATCTGCATAATTTGAGTGCATGAATGCCTCAGTGGAGGCATCTTGTCAACTGGCTGGGATTATGTGCCAAGGAGAGGAGAGAAAGCTGAACTTTAAAAAAATGGTGGCTTTAAGAAAAAAAACAGAGTAAAAAATAAGACCATTAACAAATAAGTAAGGATAAAACCACCATAAAAATAAAACTGTCCAGGGGATTCCCCCCAGATCAGACCAAAAGCTTATTTCATCCAGTGTCAATTGTCTACAATGGTCAACCAGAATTTGGAGGAAACAAACAATTAATCAGCAAAATACAAAGACAATAAATTGTATCACCGTCATGCATCACTGCAACTATGAATGTTACCACAGCAACCTGTGTGACACATAAATTCCAATTTAATATGATTGATTCCAGTCAGCAAATCACCCTTGGCTTGATTATTTGAACCAAAACAGCAAGTTAGGTTGACAAAGCCATCATCCAAACTGATCTCTAGGTTTCCCATTTGATTCAGATGCCTCTTCATTGAACTAAATGTCCAAATCAAAAATTCTGTAGTGTCTTAAAATATGTGAATATCATGTGCTCATCAGTTCCTTCTATTGTGATCTAGTACGGTGCCTTTTTAAAGCACCAAGTTCTCATCCTCAGCCTCTGATAGCAGCCTTAGGTTGCATCAACAGAGGTATTTCATCAAGGTCATGGCAAGGAATAATACCAGTGGTAGGATTCAATTTTTTTTTACTACCAGTTCTGTGGGCATGGCTTGGTGGGCTTGGCAGGGGAAGGATACTGCCAAATCTCCAGTCAGAGGTGGGATTTGCTGGTTCTCCGAACTACTCAAAATTTCCGCTATCAGCTCTCCAGAACCTGCTGAATACCACCTCTAGATAGTACCATTCCATACTGCACTGGTGAGGCCACACTTAGAATACTGCATCGAATTCTGGTCACCATGATTCAGAAAAGATGCTGAGATTCTAGAAAGAGTGCAGAGAAGAGCAACAAATATGATAATGTGACTGGGAGCTAAACCCTAAGATGAATGGCTAAGGGAAATAGGTAGGTTTAGCCTAACAAAGAGAAGGGTTATAGGTCACATAATAGCCATCTTCCAATATTTGTAGGGCGTTCACAGGGAAGTGTGTCAATTTATTCTCAAAAGCACTGAATGCAGTACAAGAATAAATAGGTAGACGCTGATCGGAAGGAGATCCAGCCTGGAAATAAGAAGGAATTTCCTGACAGTGAGAACAATTAAACAATGGAACAGTCAGCAATCCGGAGTTGTGGATGATCCATCGTTGGAAGTTATCTGGTTGAACAACCATTTGTCCAGGATGGTGTAAGATCTCCTGCCTTGGGCAGGGGTTAGAGTAAAAGATCTCCCAGGTACCTTCCAACCCTTCTGTGATTCTAAGATGGTTCTCAGCATTCCAGTTTTGGTTCTAGAGTTTCTCTGAATAATCATAACAAAAATTACCAAGTCCTGGGTCTTTTTAATATGAAAGTTAAGGGAAAGTCTTTCCCCCAATTTCTAGGCAGCTATGGCACATTTAAAATCTTCCAAAGTGATGCATATCAGCGGCTTTTGAAGCATAACATGACTTAATGCAACTATCATCCCTCAACCCCACTCTCCAAACCCAACCCTCAAAAGCCTGAAAAATTCCATCTAGTGCATCGCCAATGCTAAGTCATATCATTCAGGGCTCAAAGTTGAAACAAACAAGCCCTTTATAAATTCCCCAGAAGGAAAACAGACTTAGAGCTAATACGCTGAGCAAAATTGAAGAGGGAAGCCAATCTTACCAAAACAGAGAAAGGGGATGAGAATCAGGGGACTTTTGTATAAAAGCATAGACGGATGAAAGTTCTCTGCCACCCCTACTTAAGCCAGAATTTGATCAAAAAAAATTACTGCCAATTGTTATCACAGCGCTGCTGTTCCTTCCCAGGGAGGCTGGGAGAATTAGATATGATGAAATTGGCTGAATGCGACTGAAAGAGAAGATGACCACATGTTTTCTACTCTGCTCAGAATAAATTTGTTATCAAGCTCCGGAATGGAAGAAAAAGACTTTACAAGCCATATATCCATTTCAGAGTCCTATTTTTTTTTAATAGAAAACAATTTTATATAATATTGCAACACTGTCTGGCCATTAGCTAGGGAAGAAATATCAATACATTTCATCAACCTGAACAAATGTCTAATTTTGGAATTCAATCTAAATCCAAGGGTTATCTAATACTATTCTGAAATATTTGGTCATTTTCTGTTCAACTCAAGGGTAACCACCATCTTCCCAACCTTGGTTCTGAACATGGTAGACATAGAGCCCAATTTTTGCATGTTAACCTGGTCTCACTGGGGTTTAATTATAATTTGGCTTCATCCATCCCAAACTTTCTCCACGAGCAGCTAATTCATCTGACTTCAGCAGAGATAAGATTTTGAGATTTCTTCCAATTGCTATTGGGAGCATTGTCATTGATCCCTTTTATCAGTAATACACACTTTATTATTGGTTACTTCAAGTAGCATTTTTCTTTGATTCCTCCTGAATTTGTGTATTTAGTATTGTAATTAGTACAGGTAGTCCTCAACAATAGCACTTAGACTTATATATCGCTTCACAGTGCCTTGCAGCACTCTCTGGGTGCTTTACAGAATCAGCTTGTTGCCCACAATTATCTGGTTCCATAAAAGTTTAATAAATAAATAATATGACAATGATTTAAAAGTACAGATTATTTTCCATGATTTATTTTATTTATATATTTATCTAATTTATGGAGCTGCCTATATCTTGAAGAAATGACTCTGGATGGCACACAACAAAGCATATAACTATGTAACACCATTCTACGCATCTGAATACCGTGGTGGCAAAGTGGTAAGAATGCTGTATTGTAGGTTAACCCTGGATTTCACTGCCAGGAGTTTGATCCTGATCGGTTCAAGGTTGACTCAGCCTTCCATCCCCTTAGGTAAAATGAGGACCCAGATTGAAGTTGTATATAAGTCCAAGTGCTATTGCTATTGATATTGCTAATACCTTGAAATATTTATAAGAGAACAGAATCTCATTCAGATATACCATTCTAGTCTTTTTCACTATGGATCAAAGGCGACATTTCCACTAATCTAGAAATGCAACAGTCCTCAATACATTCATGGCATATCTTATAATTACAGCTGGGAATTTACCTCCATTTGATGATTTCTGTTGGGTGCACACCATCCTAACCCACTAAAGCAATTGTCTGGAATGATTTATCAAAGTCATGGCATGAGTTTCTTGCTAAACTATGAATTTTGCTACAGCTATTTTTAGAGGACAAAATCAAACAGGTTGGGTGAGACAAAAAAAGGAAAGTTCCTAGAATAAAGGCCCATTTCCCCAAGAATTTTAGTTTATGTAATATTGAATGAAACTCTCCTATTGATTTATTTCAATACACAGAAGAGTAAGGGGTGAAGAAAAAAGACCAGATTGGATAATGTTACTTTCAGCAGTTTTAAAGTAATATTAACAACCGGCTCCATACTGGAACATGAAATTCTCCATTTTATTCCCCAACTGTGAAGTAAAAAGTCATTCTATTCTTCTGTTCCCTCAAGCCATCTTATGTGAAGCAAAACTAACTTTTCTTCATCAATAGATAACTGCTAATTCAGCATCTTCTATTTTAATTTCTACATTGATTGAGGAAATCGGGCCATCAAAGAAAACGATGGCTGGATACCACCAAAGTGGACGCTAGCCAGAACACAGAAGAACTCAAAGAAGGAGTGCAAGATCAGATGATATGGGGAGACCTGGCCCATAGAATTGTCAAGAGTCAGACATGACTGAAAGGATACCATCAACATCATCATATATGGATTAATTAAATTTATATGCTGCCCATTTTTCACAGTCTTTGGACTTTATAGATGATGTTGCGCCTTATCACTTCCTGGCATTAGAACCATTATCCAGAATATGTATTATTTTTATCAGTAGTTTGAGTTATCTGAAATGCTTAGGGCTACCTATTCTACAAAACTGGATACAGATTAGATGGCAGCAAAGTTTTTTTCTGTATACAGCTTTGTTCGGGTATTTTCCCACGTCATTGTAGTTGTGCTTTTAAAGTTGTAGCAACGTTTGTTGCTACGTTGTAGTTGTGCTTTTAAAGTTGTAGCCTTCTGTATACAGAAGCCTGATGATGGCAGATGAGATTCTGCCGAAACATTGCTACAACTTTAAAAGCACAACTACAACGATGTGGGAAAATACCGAACAAACCTGAATGCCATACATGTAAGTACCGTGAAAACTTAAGAAGAGAGAGAGAGAGAGAGAGAGAGAGAGAGAGAGAGAGAGAGAGAAGAGTAAGTAGGTAGATAGGTGGGAGGGAGGGAGGGAGACAGAGAGATGATTGATGTAGATATCAAACATTTGACTTGGTTGCTACTTTATACTAAACATTTCCTTATTCATTTGATGCATGATCTTTGAACACAGCATGTAGTACAATAATGTTGAAAGAAATATATTAATTAGTAAATCCTGCTGTGATTGGCTTATGTGGCCTGACTATTTGGTACCCCTGTGTGTATGTGTATCCTTTAGTGTGTGTGTGTTTGTCAATTGTCTTCAGTATTACACTTTGGTCAAAGGACAATAGTGTAGGATTTTAACTAACAAATTAGCCATTGTTTACACTACAGACATGGTTAACTCTATCCAATCAAAGTTGTTCATATTGCTCATATATGGTTTTGTGTTTGTGCATTATTATGCTGAATAAATGGCTAACCAGTTACCTATCAGAAGTCTGGAATAAATGAATTAATCTTAACAGCAATTCTGGGAATTTGTGACTGAATCTTCCTAGATGCACATGGCTCAAAATTTATTCTGACTCATTCTTAAGTACTATCTGGATCAGATTCCAATCATCCTTAGACAGAGATGTAAAGTTGCAAGTCAAAAGTTTGTCTTAATGCTAACTGGCTCTAAAACTAATCTTTTTCCCAGGTGTAAATCTTGCATGGTCTTCCTAAAAAGATTCACTGAAGTGAGAGAGGAACAAAAGTTTCAGCAAATGAACTAATTCCTGCTTTAATTTATTTCCTAAGAAATTAAGCAGAGCCTTTAACAATTAGTTTCTGATGGCCTTTCTGCAAATTAAATTTATTTAAATTAAAAATATTTGTTTCTGAAAGTTTTTGCGTATGGGGGAGGCTTATTTGTGTTGAATTTTTATATTTAATCATTTTCAACTGTTTTCATTGTTGGAACATGTTATTTTATTGAATAATGCACGGAGTCACGTTGGTGGTTATGTAAATCTGATTAAATAAATACATAAATAATCTATCAGGGTTTTAAAATTTTGCTTTTATTTGTAACTACCTTGAGTCATTAAGAGTTCATCAGCACATAAATATAATTATTAACAACAACAACTACAACAACAACAACAACAATAACAACAACAAACCAGCTGGGTGACTTTGGGCCAATCACTTTCTCTCAGCCCAATTTACCTCACAGTGTTGTTCTGGGGAAAATAGGATGAGGTAGGAACATTAAATATGTTCCCTGCTTAGAGTTTTTTATATATATATATATAAAATAATAAAGGTGGGATAACAATAAATAAATAAAAACACAATGGTAATAATTGGTGAGGTGGAAAGATCTTTTAGAAGGTGATCTAACTGAGGTCTATTTATGAAACTGTTTCCTTGAATCCTTATCAGTCTGCAAACTGACTTGCATAAGCACCTGTAACTCAAAATAAGATCTGTTTCATATCTGAAGCACAAAGATTATAATGCACCAGACTTCCAAACCACTGCCAGCTGCTATCTGAGTCTCAAATTCCAACTCCAATGGTCCAAATAAGCCTACCCTGGAGCAAGAGAGAAATTTAGCTCCTGCTGGCAATAAGAAGCAGAGGTATCTCACATTCCTGCAACTGTTTTTTAGACAAATCTGAATCTCCCTAAATAACAGAATCCGTAGCCAACCTCCACACGAAAACCCGGGGGATCAGATTTTGAACTGACAAAAAGATGCTTTTTTAAAAAGATGGTCAGGGAAAAAGAAAAAAAAATAAGCACAGTGACTCATCACAAACAAGCTGTGCTTCTCTGTATTCATTACATTATTCCTAGTCATTCTGACTCATACTGAAGTTCGATCGAGCCTCAGATGGGGCCATGCAACCTTCATTTATAAACTGGTATGGGAGGGGATGCCAGGAAGCTAAGTTATAATTATGCAGCATTGTTCCTGACTGTATCTATGTCCATGGCTAAGAGTGGATTCATTGTATTTTCTACATGGGAAAGAGGCTGGAGAGAAGCCAAGAATTAATAGAGTAGAGTAGAGTAGAGTAGGGTAGAGTAGAGTAGAGTAGAGTAGAATAGAATAGAATAGAATAGAAGTAGAGTAGGAGTAGAATAGAGTAGAGTAGAGTAGAGCAGAGTAGAGTAGAGCAGAATAGAATAGAATAGAATAGAATAGAATAGAATAGAATAGAATAGAATAGAATAGAAAACTCAAATGTGCTTTCATGATTTTTCAACTTCTCTTTAAACCCCTTTAGAAGTCTTTGTTGGAAAGACTGCTTACAAAACATGAACTTTTGAATACAATTGAATACAAATATATGCACACAGCTGGGATGCAGGACTTTGCTGAAGGACTGATCTTCAAAAACTAAGCTAGTTCTGAGTGATTTATTTTCGGATCAGAGACTATTGGGAGCTCCTAAAACTTGGATGGGAGATCACCTGAAATCTGCACTGAAAATTAAGAAAAGGTGTAGATATAAATATACACACAAACAAAAACCACAAACATAAACTGGAAGAAGGAAATGACAAACCACTTCCATATTGTTGTCAAAGATTATATAGACATATCTGTGATTTCAAGGTTCCAACTGGCTCAAAGGAGAGTTTTCTTCATATACTGTAGAAATATCAATGTTTATTATTTTTTAGCAGAATAACAGAGTTGGAAGGGTCCTTGAAGGTCTTCTAGTCCAACCCACTGCTCAAGCAGAAAACCTATAACATTTCAGACAACCAGTTGTCCAATCTCTTCTGAAAAAACCTCCAGTGTTGGAACACCCACAACTTCTAGAGGCAAGCCGTTCCACTGATTAATTGTTTTCACTATAAGGAAAATTCTCCATAGTTTTGGGCTGCTTCTCTCCTTGATTAGTTTCCACCCATTGCTTCTTGTCCCGCCCTCAGATGCCTTGGAGAATAGCTTGACTCCCTCTTCTTTGTGGCAGCCCCTGAGATATTGGAATAGTGCTATGATGTCACCCCTAGTCCTTCTTTTCATTATATTAGACATACCCAATTCCTGCAATCCTTCTTCATATGTTTTAGCCTCCAGTCCCTTAATCATCTTTGTTGCTATTCTCTGCACTCCTTCTAGAGTCTCAACATTTTTTTTACATCGTGGCAACCAAAACTGTATGCAGTATTCCAAATGTGGCCTTACCCGGGCATTATAAAGTGGTAAATAGATAAACAGATAATCAGAGTTGGAATGGACTTTGTAGGTCATCTAGTCCAACCCCCGCCCAAGCAGGAGACCCTAAACCATTTCTGACAGATGGAAGTCTAATCTCTTCTTGAAAGTTTCAAGTGATGGCGCTCCCACAACTTCTGAGGGCAACTTCTGTTCCATTGGTTAATTGTTCTTACTGTCAGAAAGTTCCTCCTTATTTCCAGGTTAAATGTCTCCCTGTTCAGTTTCCATCCATTATTCCTTGTCTGGCCTTGACGTGCTTTAACAAATAGCTTGGCCCCTTCCTCCACATCACGTGATTTTAATTCTATCCCTCTGTTAATGCAGCCTAGGACTGTGTTGGCTGTTTTGGCTAGCTGCAACGAACTTCTGCCTCATATTTAAGAGATTGTCCACTAGGACTTTGATACTAAAGGAAGCATTCTACAGATTATATAAATGGGCTTTCGCCAATCTTTATATAGAATAGGGTTCTGCTACAAGTGTTATTACCTGTATTACTTATTACTTAAAGTAAGCCTCAGTTGTAGTTATTATAAGCCATCTCGAAGACAAACATGTTTAAATCTTTGTAATGTAGTTTATATCTCACTTGGATGGGACCAGTATGTAAAGATCGGTGGGAGATGAAATGTTAAACACAACTTTAAGACATGTTTTATGTATATTGTAGCACTACTACCATCATGCCATATCTATTTCCATCTTATTATACAGTGTGAGCTCTCAAAAGGTTTCATGAGGAAATTTAAGCTTATTGCATCTAGCAAAATGGAGGAAAAAATGATAATGTTGCCTTATTTTCCGATAAAAATGCCACAAGTTATTTATCCAACCCTGGTATTATGCATGCATGGGCTCGGCAAAGAAGTAAATCTTTCAAAAAGGGGGACCAGAGAAAAAGGAGAGTGTGCATGAATGGAACAAAAGTAGATTAATTGAATCCTGAGAATGGGGAGCCTCATTTCAAGCCTTATTTACTATGCTAGCATAATAAATTGGGAGGTAATGTTAGCTCATCTGTCAGCATTTGTTTGCTGTAAAAGCTAAGGCCTCGCCAGTCTAAAGGGTATTGGCTGGCAAACATTTCAAAATCCAGGAAGATTTTGGTGCCTTCTCTGCAAGACACTCAATAAAACTCTGCCCATAATTTGGTGACAAAACCATTTTTAACAGCGCAATTAATAACACGCACACACACTCACACACACACACACACAGAGAGACAGAGACAGAGAAACAGAGACACAGACACACAGAGAAACACACACGCACACACGCGTGCGCACACCCACATCCACACACACAGATTTCTACTGGAAGAAAAGGAGAGGGAAAGGGAAGATGGAGAGAGAGAGAGGAGAGGGAAAGGGGAGACAGGGAGGGGAAAAGGGGGGATTTGAATTATAGATGGTGAGGCTTAGTTACTCCAGTCAGAAATGGGGAAGAATGTGATTGCTTGGAATAAAAATAGAGGGGAAGGAGGGAAGGAAGGATTTCTAAAGGCTAGAAGGATGGTGGCTTTTTGAATTGCCAACAGAAAGCTGTTCCGCAAGAGTAGGGACAGCCAAAGGAAAAGGCACACTTCCAAGGTCTCACTAGATAGCAAGATTTTAGTGAGGAGACCTGGTCCTTGCCCAGTCTATCTGATCTAGTGAATCAAATGGATATTCTTAGGGAAAAACAGTCCCACAAATAATCAGGGTCCCATGTCACGTAGGGCTTTAAAGGTGATAGCCAGCATCTTGAATTGTACCTGGAAGAAATCTGCAGATTGCACAACTAGGGTATAACATAGGCAAACTTATTGGCACACAATACAGCTCATGCTGCTGCACTCTGGACCACTTGTAACTTCTGAATAGTCTTCAAGGGCAGCCTCATGTAAAGCATATTGCAACAATCCAGCAATCCACGATCTCCTCATTTTCAGCCTGGTGCCTTAACCATTACAGCAGCGTCCCCTCAACCTTTCGGGTAGCAAGGTCCAGTTCGGTGAAGTTTGATTTTTTTCCACAGACTTGGGGTAGGGGGAACGTAGTTTCGCTCACTGCCTGCATCCTGTGTGTGCACAGATGGGACTTTGCTCACTTGCATGGCCCAGTTCCTGGTGGGCTATGGACTGGTGCTGTCAGCCTTCAAGACTCCTTTCCTTTCTCTTGCTTCTTTCGGCTGCCATAGTAACGGGGGGAGGGTGAAATAATTGGGCTATGTGGGAATGGGAAATATGCTGGAGATTTTAGAGAATGAGCTGTATAACTTAGAGAAAAATCCAAGTTTATGCCTACTTGCTTGCTTACTGCACAACTGTAGCTCTTTATCAAAGTAGGCCAAAGTCAATGGCCACATGTCTGCATCACCACCTGAAGATGCCCCACATGACATTATACACATCTTTGATTGGATGGGGCATTTAAACTATGGTAGGTGGGAATGTTGCCATCACTTTGTATATGTGTTTTTGGTGCATAAATCCTCAGATCTAGAATCCTTTGATTCCACTACCACTTGATTTTCAGTACAATCCTCAGTAAATCCTCAGATCTAGAATCCTTTGATTCCTATCACTTGATTTTCAGTACAAGTTCCTTTTCTCTATAACAATGGAGTCTAAGAGTGTCTTTCTTGGATTTTGAATGGAGCACCATCTGACAGGGGCTTGTCTATGGACCATGGGATGGGGACCCCTGTACTACAGTCAACTGGCTTTTCGAAGACTATAGGATGAAATTTCTCAACCTTAGCAACTTTAAGACGTGTGGACTTCAACTCCCAGAATTCCCCAGCCATCTTAGGTGTCAGCCTTGGAAGCCATGTTTTACTTGGAAGCTTCGAGGCTGTCACATTTAATGCCTGGGAATTTGGGAGGGGGGATTTCATAGAGAGGTGGAAGATTAGACTCAACAACATTCTTTTTCAGAAAGTCAAGGACATGTTGCCCTGCATCTGGAGGGGAGTGATTGGAGGAATGTCTCCAGCTGGGACAACATTTGATTGGGCCATGTGATAGACTGATGGATGCAGGGGATGGTTCTTTGATTTTCTTTTGGGAAGGGAAAACCTGGAACTCTCAGATTTGAGTTTTCTCAGATGTGCCAATATGACAACTCTAATAAAATGGAACTTTGAGAAAGTGTTTGTCTCAGCGCTTATTGGCTTGGAGTTGGTTTGTTGGAACACCGACATTAACCCGAATCTCTGACATTAGGAACACCTAAGAAGACAGCAAATTCCCAGGTTTTTTATTGCAACTTGAACAGTTCTTGGGCAGGGTTCAGAAATGCCTCTAATTAGACTGAGGTTTGCTTCTGCATGAGAAGCCACTCAGAAATGTAACCAGTGTGCTAGCCGTATGTGTGCACTCATATGGGACTTTTACTTAGCATGGCTCAAAATTCCTTCCCTCTTAATTTCCCTCTAGGTTTAGTGGTGCTGCTTGACTTTGGCACGATCATGAGGCTGCAGAAACACATTTGCTGTCTGCCATCGTTACCAATTTAAGTTTCCCTGGTTTTATAAAGAACCTGACAACAACGGATATCAGTTGTGTTTCAGGATCTCACTTGAAATGTCTGTTTATCATTCTGGAATTCCCCAATGAAATTCTCTGGAGGTCATGGGCTCAAAAACAATTTTTCTTTCAACTTCTAGCCTATGAAATGTATAGAAAGGTGGGGGTTGGGAGGGTTTAATGGGAGAGGCTATTTTTGTGCTCAGTAGGATAAAAAAAAAAAAGAAGGATTGGAAATTAAAGCTATATACAAATGGGATCCGGAAGCAGGCAGATTTTATTAAGAAAGCTTGCAAGAAGTAATGCAGGCAGTGGCCAGGCATCAAAAATATGACTTGGAGAAGAAGAAAAAGAAGAAAGAAAGAAAGAAAGAAAGAAAGAAAGAAAGAAAGAAAGAAAGAAAGAAAGAAAGAGAGAGAGAGAGAGAGAGAGAGAGAGAGAGAGAGAGAGAGAGAGAGAGAAAGAAAGAAAGAAAGAAAGAAAGAAAGAAAGAAAGAAAGAAAGAAAGAAAGAAAGAAAGAAAGAAAGAAAGAAAGAAAGAAAGGAGGGAGGGAGGGAGGGGAGGGAGGAAATGAGGAAGGAAGGGGACTGAAGGAGGGAGGAAGGAAGGAAAGAAGGAAGGAAAATGAGGGAGGGAGGAAGGAAGGAGAATGAGGGAGGAATGAGGGAGGGAGGGAGGAAGAGAGGAAGTTGAAAGAAGAATGATTTGGCAAAGGGGATGATGTTTCTTTTGAATAACTGAACCTTAATCTCAACTTTAACCAAATGTAAAAGAATTAAATAGGGACCCAGTGGCTCAGTAGCTAAGACGCTGAGCTTGTTGATCAAAAAGGTCGGCAGTTTGGTGATTCAAATCCCTAGCACCGCATAACGGAGTGAGCTCCCATTATTTGTCCCAGCTTCTGCCAACTTAGCAGTTCGAAAACATGTAAAAATGTAAGTAGAAAAATAGGGGCCACTTTGGTGGGAAGGTAATAACGTTCTGTGCACCTTCAGCATTTAGTTATGCCGGCCACATGACCACAGAGACATCTGGTTCTTTTGGCTTTGTAACGGAGATGAGCACCACACCCTAGAGCCGGAAACTACTAGCACGTATGTGCGAGGGGAATCTTTACCTTTTACTTTTAAAGGAATTTAGAGCCGAGCTTGGTTAAGGCATGAAAGCTTCCTTAGGGAGGGAGGGAGGAATGAACCATTAAGGAAGGACTTGGAAAAGAGTTTACAGATAGACTTCACATTACAAACAGTCACATAGCAACTGTTTGCAGTTACAACAGACACCCGCTCTGAGCTTGGCTGTTTCCTTGCAGACATTTCAAGAAAACAGTCAAGGACTCCATGTTTCAACCCTGAGCAATAAATATTCTCTTGTATTGGTATCTTATAGAACAGTGAATATTGTCCTGTCTTGCGTGTGTCTTTTTTTTAAACAAAGCATGAAGTTCAACTGAATGGAAATCTTAAGGTCTATTCACTTCTAGCTCCCCATTCTAATACACGCAAGTAGATGGCAATATGATTAACACTTTTTTCTTATTTCATCCAGATTCTTCCTCCTTTCTCTTTTTTCTTTTGGCTTTGATATTCGCAAACTATTCCCAGGCTCAGTTGGAGCAGTCATTCTGAGAATAGTAAAATTCTGGCCAAGCATCTGCTTTCTGAGTTTTGGTATTTGTATGCCAGGACTTGTGTAATATTGATTGCAATCTGGCTTTTCTCCCATATCCCCTTTACATACATGAATTATGAGCCCTTTTTTTCCAGACGGTTATATGCAGTGGCATAATTCAGGGGGAAAGGATGCTATGATTAGAAGGGAGGATTGTTCCCTTTGGTGTCACTTATCTTATTTTTGCAGCTTTCCATCATAAAGCTGGCAACTACCAATGTCTCCATGGACATCTCTCTTGATCTCCAGTAAGGTTCCTTCCCCAACTGGCCACATAAAGGAAATATTTTAATTTTTAGCTTCATAGTTGTGTTCTGATAGTTTATTGATAGACCTCTTATCTCCCCTAGGAAAGACTAATAGGTGAATATATCTTATCCGGAATCCTGATATTTGTTAAAAATTTAAACAAACACTTAAAGAAATAATACAAGTTGCTAGATAGCAGGTCAGAATGATCTAAAAAACAATACAATCTACTATCCAGATTCCTACAGTAAACGTTTCTAGATGAACCCCAGGCAGGGTATTAAGACAAAAGCACTCCCTTCTTCAGCTTCCCCAGTTTAGACTAGTGGTTAAAGCCCAAGACTAGAACCCAGAAGGCTCTGAGTTCTAATCTAGCCTTAGGTATGAAAGCCAGCTGGATGTCTTTGGGCCAGTCCTTTTCTCTCAGTTCAGCCCACACAAGGAAAGAGCATTCTGTATGTTGCCTTGCCTTGAGTTATTTATAAAATAATAAAAGTGGGATTTAAAAAAATCCAAGCAAATAAATAAATCTGGTATTAGCAGATGTGGTGTCTCTATTATTGGAGATGATGTATAGTCTGTATGTCTGGTAGCCATCAATGTCTCCATAAATCTGGCCTTGTAAATCTGTCTTAATTCCCTTGTGACACTATTCCATTTGGAGCCATAAACCAAGTAATGAGCTAGCCAAATTTTAGGGGGAAGCTCAACTACTCAGGATTATGAAAATCAGAAACAATGGTGAAGAACTTTTCAAAGATTTTTTATTTATGTATTTATTTTGATTTGTCAATCGCTTACAAGATAATAGGTATAAGTATATACATAGTTATGAATACATGAAATGGGTACATATAAGAAAAATAAAAGAAACAATAGGACAGGGACGGTAGGCACATTGGTGCGCTTATGCACGCCCCTACAGACCTCTTACAAAAGGGGTGAGGTCAATAGTAGACAGTCTAAGGTTAAAGTTTTGGGGGTTTGGGGAAGAAACCACAGAGTCAGGTAGAGTATTCCAGACACAGTTTGTTGTTTACAAAATTGTAAAAAGCGTGGGTGGAATTGGTGTGTAGAAGGTTTTCCTCTTGTTTAATGTGATAATTGGTGCATTTAGTCTTTATCTGGTGGCATAAATTTTTGTATCGGCTTTTGAAGTTGGCAACATGACCAGATTTGTTTTTCCACCTCTTTTTGGACTGAAGTTTCCTTATTGTTGTGGGTAATCTGGTTTTTTTTGTTGTTTGTTTGTTTGGGGAGTTGTTATTGGTACATATAGTTTGATGACTCTTTTGACTTCAAGTAAAAATATGTTGTAATGGTCTTCAACAGTATTGCATCCAGTGAATAGAGATTGCCAATCAAGGGATGAGAGATCGTTGTCTATAAGATCATAGTTGCCTTTTTTGAAGTTATAGTTGGGGATTACGTCATTGTGATGATTTTTATGTGGGCTTATGTTGAGACAAAAGTCAATCATATTGTGGTCATTGTTGGAAAAGGGTTCTTTAGTTTGTATTCCATAAATTAAATTCAAACTATTGCAGAAGAGGAGATCGAGGCAGTTGTTAAGATGTCTTTAAGAAGCCAATGGCTTAAAAGGGGTAGATAATTTGTCACCCATTGTTTCAGATGTTAGTGGGTTTTGACTGCAAAAAGAGAAAGATTGATTTCCACAGCAGAATTGTTTAAGCAGGTGGGTAGTTGGCATCTTTGAGTGGTTGTGGATTCTCTTTTGAAGATTATTAAACCTCCATTTTGTCAGGCACATAAGTTCAGGTCCACATGTGAAGATCCAGTTAAATAGATTTAAATTGATGAACAAGGAGAGATTTAACCTGGAAATAAGGAGAAACTTTCTGACAGTAAGAACAATTAACCAATCGATTAGCTTGCCCTCAGAAGTTGTGGGAGCATCATCACTTGAGACTTTCAAGAAGAGATTGGACTGCCATTTGTCAGAAATGGTGTAGAGTCTTCTGCTTAGGTGGGGAATTGGACTAGATGACCTACAAGGTCCCTTCCAACTCTGATTACCTGTAATCTGATTTGTGGCTACTCATGCCTATGCACAGGAATACTCTCAAGTAACAGCACCTGATTGAGTTAGATAAGGGTCAACAGAAGTCAAGGACAGTTGGACCTATTTCACTTGTGACTATGTAACGATTCTAGGTTTATCACTACTTTGACTCTGCCCCTTGATTCTGGCACTCTTTCCCCTGTCAAATTCACGTCGTCACGGTAGCATCGTGTGACGTATCGGGACTTTTTTCCCTTTTGCAAAACTGGGCGTGGCCAGTGCTGACACATCTGGCCTATGGGCTGCGAGCTTGACAGCCCTGCCCTACACATTCAATATCATTAAGCATGGAACGGATGGTGGCCTATCATTTCAACAATGCAAGATCTGGTAATCTTTGAGTTTTCTTCCAACATTGCAAGTCAGAGGATAAGCAAATTTCATACTGATGGTCTCTAAGTCCTTTGCTTTTTTCCTCTGATCAGAATATGGAAGTTCCTGATTATCCTACTTTCAATCTAGTTATTTTTATCACAGTGATCAAGCAAGCGGTTTTCCAATCCCCACCTCAAGTTCACTTTTTTGTGAAGCCTTAACTGTTTCATTTGATTCTGGGCACTTTGCCCCAGGAGAGGGGGGGGGGAGGGAGGGAGGGAGGGGGAGGCTGTCTGTTCCTTCACTCAAAGAGAGCAGACTGTACGGACAGCAAGCAGATGGAATGTCTTTCAAATATACCAAGTCTGTCAGGGGAATTATTCTTCTATTTTCTACTAGGACGATTTAGACTGTAAACCCAATTCTGCTCTGTGATATTATCTTGTCTCCTTCCAAGCTATGGCTTCATAGATTTTATTTCATCTCCCTTCCTGCACTTTGGTGGTAGTCTACCGGGCTTCTGATCTAGTTCCAGTGACTTTTTGGAGGTCACTACAGGTTAAGTTGGACATCTTTGCAACCATTTCTCTCCCACAAGGCAATGATCAATAACCTCTTTTCTACATTTGTGTATTATTCCTCTGCTGTGGCATTTATTTGCACAGGTGGAGAGGAAGATATTTTAGGTGGAAATTAGAGGACAGGAAAATGATGGTCTACTTAGAAATGAGGTGCCTGATATCAATCTTTAGGAGCAGAAGTAGAATGTTACTTAAAAGTAGTCTCCTTCAAGTAAAGATGTAATGTAAAAAAGATGTTGAGACTTTAAAACCAAGGGTCTTCAAACTTGGCAAGTTTAAGACTTCTGGACTTCAACTCCCAGCATTCCTGAGCTAACATGACAGGAGGAGGAATTCTGGGAGTTGAAGTCCACAAGTCTTAAAGCTCTTAAGTTTAAAGACCCCTGATCTAGAAAGAGTACAGAGAAGAGCAACAAAGATGATTAGAGGACTGGAGGTTAAACCTATAAAGAACCGTTGCTGGAATTGGGTGTGTCTAGTTTAAGAGAAGAAGGACTAGGGGTGACAAGATAGCAGTGTTCCAATATGTCAGGGGATGCCACAAAGAAGAAGGAGTCAAGCTATTCTCCAAAGCACCTGAAGGTAGGACAAGAAGCAATGGATGGAAACTAATCATGGTCAATGCCTGGAACGCCCTACTGGACTCCATTGTTACAGCCTCAACCCCTCACAGCTTCAACCTCAAACTGTCTGCCATGGACCTCACCCCATTCTTAAGAGGTCCTTAAAGGGGGCATGCATAAGTGCAACAGGGTGCCTACTGTCCCTGTCTCACTGTCCCTATTTATCTGTATTTACTTCCTTTGTTCCTGTTTATATTCATACTTATATTTGTTATCTTGTACATGTTTGACAAAACAAAACAAAATAAAAATAAATAAAATGTCTTAGCAGTGATGGCACAGTGGTTAGAATGCAGTACTGCAGGTGATTTCTGCTGGCCAGTGACTGCCAGCAATTTGGCAGTTCAAATCTCACCATGCTCAAGGTTGACTCAGCCATCCATCCTTCCTGAGGTGGGTAAAAATGAGGACCCAGATTGTTGGGAGCAATAGGCTGAGTCCGTAAACCACTTAGAGAGGGCTGTAAAAGCACTGTGAAGTGGTATATAAGTCTAAGTGCTACTGAAGGGGTCAAGCTATTTTCCAAAGCTCCTATAGGCCAGACAAGGATGGATGGAAACTGAACAAGGAGAGATTTAACCTGGAAATAAGGAGAAACTTTCTGACAGTGAGAACAATCAACCAATGGAACAGAAGTTGCCCTCGGAAGTTGTGACAGTGCCATCACTTCAGACTTTCAAGAAGAGATTGGACTGCCATTTGTCAGAAATGGTGTAGGGTCTCCCGCTTGGGTGGGGGGTTGGACTAGATGACCTAGAAGGACCCTTCCAACTCTGATTATCTGTTATCTGTTAAATCTGCTATTCTGTTATTCCGTTAAATTATGCTCAGCTTCTGATGGCTTTATGGACAACCTTTCAAGGTCAACCAGACAAGGAAACCAAGTTATGAATGTAAATGCTACTTTTATTATAAAGTTACAGTAATAGAACCTTGCAAGTCTGAATGCATGACTTTCCTCCCTCCCTCCCTTTATCTCCAAGAGAACTAGGGAAGGTCAAGCTTGAGACATTTTCTCAAATTAAATTTCTGCCTCAGACTCAAATTTCTTTTCTCAATCCATTGTCTTGGTTGCAGCTCTTCCTTCAGTCCTTAAAGTATTCTTTCTGCACATTACCCCTCTGCGGTTTTATTAGTAACAGCACAGAGTGGTTTGCCAACCCATTTTTCTGGCATAAAATTGTTCCCAACTCTCCATTTTAAAAAAAAATCTGATAAAAAATGGGAATATATATATACATATATGAAATTCCACTCACGCATCATCACAAAATCTCCAGAACCGTAAAGCCTACAAACTTGAAATTTGGCATGTATGTTCCTCTTGGCTTCCAGGTGCCCATTAAGGAAGGATTTTTCAAAATGACCCTCAGAGCATTAGTATTTCGTATATTATTATTAATTTCATATATTATTATTGCTCTGATGCTAAGGAGTTCTACTTCCCCTCCTCACCTGAAAAGAAATCTGTTCCAAATGCAAAACACAAACAGAGGAGTTTCAGTTTTAGTTTCACAGCACCAAGCAACTTTAGTACATAACAGTTGAGCTAAGCCATGCCCAAGCACCTTGCTGCCTCCTTCTTGCTCACACAGCAAATACTGTTTCAGTTTCCAAACAGCTCTCAACTCTCTCACACATTGACAAGACACTAGCTAGATGAATACTGATGGAAGCTGGTAGATAGAATTTTTTTCCCCTCCCCTAAGGAGGAACTAAGCCCGGCCAAATAGTTTCATAGTGAAGCACAGGTATCCAGCTAGTTATGACATAAAGGACCAGAGAGAAACAACAACCACAAAATAAAGGTAAGGTAAAAACCAATCAACAACAATTAACATAATAAAGTTATGGACAATTGGGCCCAAATACCAAAAAAAAAAAAAAGAGCCATGTGAAAAGCTGGCAGTAGGCAGAAGATATACATTGGCTACATATTGTTCCCACAAGAAAAACATTGTCAGAGACAAAGGATTGGGACCATTCATTAAGTCACAGTACAAAATATTTTTTCAAACCTATACACAGGAAGTTAAGTCAACCTTAATTGAATTGGTGCCAGATAAGAGTCAATGGAATTCAAGAGGGGTTGGACTTGGATTGTTTGTGGGAATGTAAGGACTCTAAGCTGATGACATGTTTAACGCCAGCCCCAAACTCTGCCTGTTCTTCTACAAACATCCACATTTAAGTATTCACAATGCCTCTTGAGGAATTCAAAAGTTTGTCTGAAGAGAAAACTGGAAGAGTTATAGAAATACTTGATAATTTGCTCTACTTATGGTTTGTTCTCCGTAGCAGTCAATTGCCAGTCCCCACCCACCCAATTTTCTAACTCTTAAAACATATAAATAAAAGAATAAGAATACAATAGGAATGAGAAAGAGCAGTACGGTGGCCTAAAGGTGCAGCTCTCACCTAACAATCAGAAGGCTGTGATTACGATCCTAGGTAGTGGTAGATATTTCTCTCTCTGGGCACAAAGAGAAAATATCTGCTGTGAACTCCATTTGGTATCAAGAAGGGCATCCTGCCACTAAATGCTCAGCTTCATTCAGTCACTCCAATTTCACCCCGATGCAAGGGATAATAGGGTTGTTAAGAGAAAACAAAAATGCAAAATATAGGCAACATTTTTGGACTGCTGGGTATCTTGAGAATTTTGAGAGAAATCCATGAACATCACCACACATCGCCTGCAATGGTGAGTGTAAGGAGGCATGAAGCATCATTTCTTAAAATACAATGTGGTGACTTGGTTTTCTACCATCATTTCTAGACTTCTGTGATGCTTCCTTGATTCCCTGTTTTTTTTGGTCTGTTATCTGGGAAAAGTGGGAATACTTTCCCATCATAGGACCTTAGATTCCCACCATCATTTATTTTTCTTTTTCTTTTTCTTTTTCTTTTTCTTTATATGTGTGTGTGTGTGTGTGTGTGTGTGTGTGTGTGTGTGTTTTCTTAAGTTTTCGCAGATATATATATTCTTAAGTTTCCGCGGGTACTTACATGTATGGTATTCAGCTTTGTTTGGGTGTTTTCCCATGTCATTATAGTTGTGCTTTTAAAGTTGTACAACATTTCGGCAGAATCTCATCTGCCATCATCAGTTGTTTTACAATTGTAAAAGTCTGACTCATAGACGAACACAATACAGAAGCCTGATGATGGCAGATGAGATTCTGCCGAAACGTTGCTACAACTTTAAAAGCACAACTATAATAACGTGGGAAAATACCCGAACAAAGCTGAATACCATACATACATACATGCATACATACAAACATACATTTGTTTTCTGAGGTTTTCGCGGGTATTTGTATGTGGATCTTTGGTTATTTGGGTTTTCTCCCACGTAAAATTAGAAGTATTTTGGTGACGTTTCGACGAAATCTCATTCGTCATCTTCAGGCTTGTGTCTTCAGCTTTGTGCTTCTCGGAGTAATGTGAGCTTGCAGCTGTTTTTTCTTTTAACTGCCAGTGGGAGTGCGACTTGACTGGGTGGGGGCTTGGCTGTGTTCTGATTGGCTGGGGGTGTGTTCTTATTGGTTGGGGGGTTGGCTGTGTTCTGATTGGCTGGGGATATGTTCTGTTCAGATGGGGGCTTGGCTGTGTTCAGGTTAGTCTTAGTTGTTGGAGGAGTTGAGCTGATGAGCTGTGATCCTGTTGTTTGGCTTCGCATTCATGGTCGTGCCACATCTTCATGTTGGGCATCAGTTTGTTTCATGTATGGGTCGGAGGGGTTTGAAGCAGGTAGTGATGCAGCTGCTGTACGGCTTCTGGTCCGTAGTCATGTTTCATCATCTGTATGGGTATGAATCTGCTTTCTACGTGGACTATAAAAATACCAGAACTATCGCCAAAACTCAACACTTCAGCAAGAGAATAATCAGAGAAGCCATAGAGATAGAAAAACGCCCACACAGCATGAACAAACGAGATGATGCCTCCCGCCTACCAGCCATTTGGAAACCCGCCCTCATTAACAAACGAGTACCTAACATGAAGAATGACACCAGACCCACACCCATGAAGGCCACACAAAATGCTACCACCACACTTCCACGTAGAAAGCAGATTCACACCCACACAGATGTACAAACAGACTCCCCCTGATACCTCCAGCTCAAACACACCCCAACCGGGCACTCAGATGAAACCTAGCTTCCTAATAAATGATAGCCATCCATTTACTCGGAGCCAAGCTGCACTAAAAGCCTCCAATACAGGAAACACAATGTTGCCAGCCAATCAAGACACAAAAAACCCTACAAAACAGACAGAAGATATTAGAAACACCAATCAAGCAGAACACAGCAAAAACCAATAAACACAGACCAAGACTCCCAACCAATCAGAATGAAGAAAAAAACATTCTGGCACAGCGTAGGCTAGCACCAAATTTAAAACAGAAATAGCTGTGAAAGTCTGATTCACAGACGAATACAATACAGATGCCTGATGATGGCAGATGAGATTCTGCCGAAATGTTGCTACAACTTTAAAAGCACAACTATAATGACGTGGGAAAATACCCGAGCAAAGCTGAATACCATACATATAAATACCCGTGAAAACTTAAGAATATGTGTGTGTGTGTGTGTGTGTGTGTGTGTGTGTGTGTTATGTAGAGTCTCTAGAAGCATTCTTGTAATTAATTTCTTTTTCTTTTTATGTTGGAGAAAAATCAATCAGACAAAAATGTGGGAGAATATTATAAAGTTAAAAGTGATCCACTTAGCTTCTAAGCTAAGATTTGGTTGTATAAAGTTAAAATCAGCATAAGGAGAAGAGGAGGTGAAGGAAGTTTTGATGATTAGTAGGGACATGAAAACTATTTAGAACCAAAGTAAATATCTACCACACCATGCACCTTTTTATGAAAGCCATCCAATAAACACAATAAGAACAATCAAGAAAATAATAACTGGTGTCTGTTCTCGATATTTTTGTTTGTTTGTTTGTTTC
Source organism: Pseudonaja textilis (assembly GCF_049901715.1). NCBI lineage: Eukaryota > Metazoa > Chordata > Lepidosauria > Squamata > Elapidae > Pseudonaja > Pseudonaja textilis. The sequence goes on from NC_141990.1 coordinate 13,616,300, forward strand.
CAGTCAACACTTCAAAATTCTGCTCACTCAGAGCTTGGTTCAGAAGGAAAAGCTTTTAATATGATAAATTGGCCAAGTTCTAATACTAGCATCAGGTTAAGATGTTGATTTATGTGACATTATATTCCACTCTGAAAAATCCCCCCTAAAAAAGGAAAATAAGACATGGTGAATACCTAATAACTTGCATTTCAAAACCAACCTGATAGGTAAGGAAGGGTCTCCTGCATCCCACCAATCCTTTGGCGGACTAATATACATGCACCACAGCTCCCAGCTGTATCCGTGGGCTGAATTTTCATAGCGCTGTACCTCAAAGGTGTCCTGCTTAATATTGTCAATTGACGGGAGGATGACTCTTTTGCGGTTCTCCTGGATTCTTGAAAGAACTGGCTCTGCCCTAGAAGAGAAAAAGCAAACCATTAGTTTGGAAAGATGCTGGGCAATTACATTCCAAGAAGCACACAACTGATTAGATTGGTTTTTGATATCTTGCGGTTGCTTTTGGCAAAATTCCTAGAGATGAAGTGGCGGGCAGAGGAATGCTCCCTTCATATAGCTTGAATGAAGGATGAATATATGGTCCATGCCAGGTGTGGGCAACCCATGGCTCTGGAGCCACATGCAGCTCTTTGGGCCCTCTGCTGTGGCTTCCTGTTGGGTGATCCTACTACTGGCTAGCTCCGCCCCTCACCCTCCACTCCCAGTCATTCCTTGCCTGGCCTGAGAAGGTAAAACACCAAAAACAAAAATGATAAGGAGGGAGGGAGAGAGAGAGAAAAACCCATTTCCCACAAAAAACACCAGGAGCCACAAAACCTGGGTAGGCGTGTGTGGGGGGGGGAGGGGGTATCAAGTGCCTGGGTGGGAGTGATGTTGAGTTGGCCATGCCCACCCAGGTTTTGAGGCTCCCAGTGTTTTCTTTTTTATGGGAAATTGGTCCAAATGGCTCTTTGAGTGTTTAAGGTTGCAGAACCCTGGTCTATGCAATCTTTTTTTTATAAGGAATCAAAATTCTAGCCCACCTACCTACCTAAGAGCACACATTCTATGCTATTATGGTTTGTCACACAGGTAGCCAGATGTTGAAACTGGATTTGGCATTTTTAATCCACCTATCGAGTTCCCAAGGATTTGAGATAAGTAGCTGATGTTGTTAAAGGTACATCACAGATGTAAGCTGTTCTAAGTAAAGCTGCCTTCTGCAATTGACTGATGGTGATTTGTCAGTGTCAATGGTGTTCAAGTGGTAACAGATAACAGATAATCAGAGTTCGAAGGGATCTTGTAGGTCATCTAGTCCAACCCCCCACCCAAGCGGGAGACCCTACACCATTTCTGACAGATGGCAGTCCAATCTCTTTTTGAAAGTCTCAAGTGATGGCGCTCCCACAACTTCTGAGGGCAACTTCTGATCCATTGGTTGATTGTTCTCACTGCCAGAAAGTTTTTCCTTATTTCCAGGTTAAATCTCTCCTTGTTCAGTTTCCATCCATTATTCCTTGTCTGGCCTACAGGCACTTTAGAAAATAGCTTGACCCCTTCCTCCCTGTGGCAGCCCCTCAAATATTGGAAGACTGCTATCCTGTCTCCCCTGGTCCTTCTCTTCACTAGACTAGCCAAGCCCAGTTCCTGTAACTGTTCATTGTATGTTTTAGCCTCCAGTCCCCTAATCATCCTGGTTGCTCTTCTCCTTTTTTATAATGTGGTGACCAAAACTGGATACAGTACTCTAGGTGTGGTCTTACTAAGGCTTTATAGAGTGGTATTAGTACTTCCCTTGATCTTGATTGTACCCCTCTGTTAATACAACTGAGGATTGCGTGGTGATCCAGTTGTTTTTGGGATTGCACCCAAGGAGCCTATTACTATTGCTATTACGTTTGTTTTCTTTTCAATCATCGTCGTCATCATCATCACCATCAATCAATCAATTTATAATCCTAACCTTTCTTCGGTGTCCTAATGCAACTTTCAAATATCTTCATCCATTTTATGCTCACAGCAACAACACAAAGCATTGGATTGAGGGAGAGTGACTCACCCAAAGACACCCGTGTTGAGGGTAGACTTGAACCCGGGTCTTCTCTACCTTATTCCAGCACCTCTACCTTATTCCAGCACCTTAACCATTAGAACACATTGTCTCTCTATTCTATTCCATTCCTGAGTAGAAGAAACTAAGGATGGAATCAGGATCCAGCCTCTACTGTAACATTTAACTATTGGTCTTATTTCGATATATTTCCCAAAGAGAGAAAGCAAGAATCTTTAATGGGGATGCTGAGAGCTTTGTGCATGGAAATCACTGGCCTTTATAAAAATAAAGTGGAGTTAAAGCCCAATAAAATAAACCACTTAGGAAAACAGTATATGGATATTTATTCAGTCTTGGCTTATGTTAAGTCAATAAATCCTTTAACAATTGCACTGGCTTAGACAGCATCAAGGAATTTCTCCTGAAACACCTTGTGAAAAGAGCATGAGATGGTGAGGCATCTATCTCAAGGTTATTCAAGTACATCTTTCCTTATCCTCATTCAAAATGCAGGAAAGATTTCACACAGGCTGACAACAAAGATTGTGGAAGGGAGGCAGATCAATTGAATCCATCAATGGGGATTTTAGGCTGCAATCCGAGGTAGATGCCTAAAGGTAAGTTTCCATTAAGCTCTGTAGGTCTTGCCTTTCAGTAGACCTGGAAAGAAATTAACAGTACATTTGACAATCTATATTCCCACGTCTGACGCAGGTTGACTAAAACATTGCCTGAATGAGAAAATTAGCCCTGTGAGTGACATCGTTCCAATGTCATGCAAGCTTTCCAAATTTGGATGCTTCTCCTGACATTTAAATGCAAAGGCTAATCACGGTCCCTTTATATTCCCATCAGAATCAAGTATAATATGAGACTAGGAGTGAATCTCTAACATGCCAGCTTCAAAATGTGGCAATACAATGCTTCATTTGCTTTCCTTGTAAGGGGGAACAAACATTTCCCTCAAAAAAAAAATATCACAGCATTGTTATAGCAATAGCATAGCAATAGCACAGCGGGCTGTATACCACCCCATAGTGCTTTACAGCACTCTCTGAGTGGTTTATAATGTAGAAGCATTATTTGCATATTGCATATTCCAATATATTGCATATTGCATTTTATTGATCTCAGAAGGATGGAAGGCAGAGTCAACCTTAAACTGGTCAGGATCAAACTCCAGGCTATGGGCAGAGTTAGCCTGTCATACTGCAGTTTAACTACTATACCACCAAGATTATGTGAATAACACAGACTTATGTCTATCCATTGTGCTCAATCTCTATCCATTGACCCGCGATGGTGCAGTGGTTAAAATACAGTACTCCAGGCCAGGGGTGGGATTCAAATTTTTTGTGGGCGTGGCTTAGGTGGTGGGCATGGCTTGGTGGTCATGTGACTGGGTGGACATGGCTTGGTGGTCATGTTATTGGCTGGGTGTGGCCAACTCAATATCACTTACATCGAGGCACACATCTCCTCGCTTGGCCTCTCATGACTGTGGGGATGCTGCAACAGTCGTAAGTGTGAAAAATGGTTATAAGTAACTTTTTTCAGTGACGTTGTATCTTTGAATGGTCACTCCACACAATCAAAGTACCAGCAAAGGAGGGAAAGAAAAACTCCAGAGAAGTTCCACTGGTTGATTGTTCTGTCAGGGAATTTCTCCTTAGTTCTAGGTTGCTTCTCTCCTTGATTAGTTTCCATCCATTGCTTCTTGTCCTGCCCTCAGGTGCTTTGGAGAATAGTTTGACACATTCTTCTTTGTGAGATTTTGGAAGACTGATATCATGTCACCCTGGGGTGAGATTCAATTTTTTAAACAACCGGTTCTGTGGGCATGGCTTAGTTGGTGGGCGTGGCTTGGTGGTCATGTGACTGGGTGGACATGGCTTGGTGGTCCTGTTATTGGCTGGGCATGGCCAACTCAATATCACTCACATCGAGGCACCATCTCCTCGCCTGGCCTCTCATGACTGTGGGGATGCTACAAAAGGTCATAAGTCACTTTTTTCAGTGACATTGTAACTTTGAATGGTCACTCCACTTAAACAAAGTACCAGCAAAGGAAGGAAAAACAACTCCAGAGAAGTTCCTGAGACAGGAAGTCTAGTCCTGCCAAGAATGTAGCAAGGGTTAATGGAGAGGCAGTTTCTGTAAGCAACACCAGAATGTTTCCTTCCTGCCTTCCTTACAGGATTAGGCCAGTAATTTCTTCTAACAACCGGTTCTCCAAACTGCTTAGAATGTTAACAACCAGTTTTAGCAAATAGGTGGAACCTGTAGAATCCCACCCCTGGTTGTAAGTTCCATTTTTCAGTGATATTGTAACTTTGAATGGTCACTAAATGAAGGATTGTAAGTTGAAGACTACCTGCAGTTGATATGGGCGATGCCCAGAGCATGAGCGACTGAAAGAAGAGTTAATGCTATGAGATCATCCACATAATATGATCCTGGTACCAACCTGCCTTCTTAAACAACAGGCTCTCAGCACAGTCAAAAGCAGAGATAACTGCTTAATACATTCCCTGGTGAAGGTCTTTTCAGATGACCTTTTAGTAAACAGCAGTCTTTTCTACTGCATATATAACACCCAGCTCTGAAGAATGGGCAACCTGAGAGGGATAAGAGGCATTTAAGCTTGACCTATAGATGCCAGGGTTGAAAAGATGCCTTTGAAACATATCTTTGGGGTTCATTGTTCAAAAGGAGACACCCATAAACCCATTTGAAATCCATTTCCCCACCCGCTCCCATCTGTTTTGCAGATATTCTACAATTTTCCTCCTGGGAGCGATAGCTTCTTCTTTCTATGGCACAGGATGAATTGTGCATGAGGCTCTCCTGTCATATCCATATCAAGCGGAAAGTGGAAGAGAAACAATCTTTATTTCTAGAAAATAAAATCGAGTTTACCACAAGAGGAGGAAGAAACGGAAAAAACCTATTAATTTTTAGTCCTTTCACAGACTAGAATTTAACTCTACCGATATTCTTCAATAGATATCTCTGGCATAAAAGTATGTTTTTAGAAGGGGAGTTTAAAATGGTTTTGTTAAAAGTAAGCATGGATAATTGGTTTCCTCCTGTGTTTAGGGTTGGCAACAATAAAATTCAAGGCCCTACTCAGCCGTAGAACTTTTGGGTTTTACTTTGACCCAATCCTTCTATTCCAGGCCAGGTTACTTCACAAGGAAAAGTATGAAGGAGATATGTTGAATTCCTGGAAGAATAGAAGGATGAAAGCGGAACAGATAAATAAATGGCCAAATGAAGTCTAATAGCAATACTAACAGCACTTAGACTTATATACACTCCAGGGTGCTTTTACAGCCCTCTCTAAGCGGCTCCCAACATATTGCTCCCAACAATTTGGGTCCTGATTTTACCCACCCGGGAAGGATGGAAGCCTGAGTCAACCTGGAGCCTGGTGAGATTTGAACTGCCAAATTTCAGGCCAGCCCCGTTTGGCAGAAGTAACCTGCAGTTCTGCACTCTAACCACAGCACCACCATGGCTCATTGTACTTTAAAAAATCAAGAGTGCTCTGTAAGATCCACATGAGTCTTGCTACCTCACCACAGAACATTTTTCAAACAATGTTAATAAAAATGAAAGGCATTTATTACAGTCTCAGGAGAAAGGAAGAGATGCCTACCGGACTGTATGTAAGCCAGTGAAAATTATTTTGTAGGGGAAAGAGTGGGAGACCTTGGGGTAGGAGTTAAAAGAGGGATCAGCCTAGAATCCAGTGATGGGATTCAATTTTTTTACTACCGGTTCTGTGGGCATGGCTTGGTGGGCATGGCAGGGGAAGGATACTGTAAAATCTCCAGTCAGAGGTGGTATTTCCTTGGTATTTCTCCAAACTACTCAAAATTTCCGCTACTGGTTCTCCAGAACTGGTCAGAACTTGCTGAATACCACCTCTACTAGAATCCTTATATAGCCACAAGCAAACTAAGTCCACCACGCCATACTTTTGACCCTTATTTAATCCCAAGCAGGTATTAACTGTGAGTAATAAATTAATTTAATGATTAATGTCAGGCATAAAAATTCAGGTCTACATCTGAAGGTCCAATTAAACTGATTTATTACTAATCATGCCTATACACAAGAATCTTTTCAACTAATAGTTAGCACCTGCTTGGAATTAAATAAGGGTCAATGGAACTCAAAGGGAATTTGACTTAGTTCACTTGTGTCTACGTAGGGATTCTAGGCTGATCCTTCTTTTGGCTCTGCCCCCAGATTTTGCCTCTCTTTTTCCTAAAGGTAAAGGTTTCCCTGCACATACGTGCTAGTCGGTTCTGGCTCTAGGGGGCGGTGCTCATCTCCATTTCCAAGCCGAAGAGCCAGCGCTGTCCCAAGACATCTCCGTGGTCATGTGGCCAGCGTGACTAAATGCCGAAGGCGCGTGGAACACTCTTACCTTCCCAACAAAGGTGATCCCTATTTTTCTACTTGCATTTTTTATGTGGTTTCAAACTGCTAGGTTGGCAGAAGATGGGATGACAAGTAACAGGAGCTGACTCCATTACACTAGGGATTCGAACAGCCGAACTGCTGACCTTACTGATTGACAAGTTCAGCAGCATCTTAGCCACTGAGCCACCGCATCCCCTCCTTCTCCTACACATTTTCGACTATTGGTATTTAGTACCTTTGTAGGAGGTTGATAAACCACCTACTTGGAATATTGGCAAGATAGTCTTTAGGTAACATGTGAAGAAAAACCTCCATGCAACCTTTCCATCCATGTCGTTCACTAAACCCAGCTATCTCTGACCCATCAGTGACCCCGAGACAATAAAACGAAAGATTGCTTAACGCTTTCCACTGTTTCTGACACCTAGGCTGAAACTAAGTATGCCTTTAGATAGAAAATTGGAAAAACACCAGCAGCTTAATTAAAACTAAGGACAATCCCCTCAAGATATGAAAATCTTTTACACACACGATAGGTTCCCCCAACTTCAAATCTACCTCTTAAGGTCAACACTTGGACTCACAAAAGGAAAAGATTGCAAAACCCTGCAGGGTGAGAATTTCCTCTCTACTGGACCTAGCATATTTTGGGATGCGGGGAAATGGACTACACACACACACTTCTGCAACAAAAGATGTAACTCTCCATAAATGTGAACCAAACTTTTCTTTTAATTTGTGGCCACCTTCAATTGCTAAGTTTCCTGTTTTGCTGTCGAATAAACTTTATCTCTGCTTCAAGCAGTTTTCAAACCTGCTTTGTTTGAAAACCTGGCTCAGAATGGATCCCAATTTCTTCTAGTAGTTACTTACTTATTTAGTTACGTCTTTAAATCAGTCTTCCTTATTGATGAGTGCCTGGACAATTCCAAGCAATTTTCTTGGCAACATTTCTGGAAGTGATTGCCAAGTGGTTGTCTTTTTGTTAGGATTGAGGGAGTGAGGTTAGTTCAAGTCACTAAGCTGGCTTTGTGTCGAAGATAGGATTACAACTCGCAGCCTCCTGCATGCTAAAGTTTAGTGCCTTTAACCACTACACCAAAATGGGCCCCTTACTATTAATTACTAGGAGTTACAGATTGCTTCATTCAAATCCATAGCTAAAATCTAAGCAGTTTAAATACTTCAATACTATGCGTTGTATAACAAAGATACAAACACCAAATCAATATGTCAATTAATAGCCAATAACAGCAGCAGCTTCCTCTCATTGACTAGGAAGAATATTCTCATAGTAAAGTCCACCCTTGGGGAGGATTTGCAGGACTTCTGTTCCTGGATTTGCTCATTGCTTGAACGTTGCCTGCTGTTGAAAGTCCTTGTTCTTACTCAGAATACTAGCTGTGTTTAGAGTGCTGAGAGATATTTAGAGAGGGTGGCTGTCCATCATGGAACTCTTTATTAGTTACTAAATTCATATGCTGCCCATATCACTGTCCAAGGTACCAGATATGATCCTGAAACTGAATCTTATCCAAACTGTGAACAAGGACAATAGGATTTCAAGGAATCAAGTATTCAAAACACATAAGGTTGATCCTAGTATGCTGTTGGTCCAAGGAACTCATGAATGAAAGCAGTTTAATGCTGATGTTAGCTTGCCCACCAGAAACTGAAATCGACCTAAGAGTCATTCAGGACCCAAGGCAGGATGTTTCTTAAAGCATCTCCATTCTCCTGGGATTCTTGAGATGTAATTTCCTCCTAGAATTTCTCTAACCATATTGTCTAGAGCCTGTACCATATCTAATATCATATTTTTCCTGACAGTTAGAACAATTAATCAGTGGAACGACTTGCCTCCAGAACAGAGGCGGTTCTGACCAGTTCGGCAGGTTCTGACCAGTTCTGGAGAACCGGTAGCAGAAATTTTGACTAGTTTGGAGAACCAGCAAATACCACCTCTGACTGGAGATTTTACAGTATCCTTCCCCTGCCACGCCCACCAAGCCACGCCCACAGAACCAGTAGTAAAAAAAAATTGAATCCCACCTGTTAGGCATCCAGAAATTATCCATTGTAATCAATAACTCTGAGACAGGCGTAATCTCCAATTGATTTATTAGGAACAACGCCAGTTACGTCTATGAATTTCCAAAACTGAAATTCATTCCCAGAGGTCTCATAAATTCCACCCTATCTCTTCCCACTTACTACACTTCATTAACCACAAGAACCAATTACTTGCAGTTGAAATTTCTCATGTGACACACTAAATAACCTTGAACTGTTCAACCCCCTCACCCCCTTCATTCTTCACACAACATTCCTTTGGCAGCTGTGGAATTCCAGAGCTGACACCACCACTGCTCCAGAAGGGAGCTGGACTAGAAGACCTCCAAGTTCCCTTCCAACTCTGTTATTTTGGTATTGTGGCGTGTGCCTCTAATATGCTTCTCCCTTATCTATCTTCCTTCCAAAACAGCTAAATATAAATGTTGGGGGGTCATAAGCACCTTTGGAATTTTGAGTCAAGTGTGGGTGTTCTTGCAAAGTAGTTGCTATGGTGATTGTGCCCAGGAATAGAATGATATACAAGAGGTAACCTGATGTACAACTATTTGGTGGTCCCGAAAAGCATAAGGTATCCAATTTGTCCTTGATCCCATACTAAATAGGATGGCATTCAGCTGGGTTCAGCTAGTTGGACCCAACCCTTGGACTTACGAGTGTTGCTTGAGGAACAAGTAAGGGGTTTTGAATGGGTCCTTTTTGTGTGCCAATTACAGCTTTTCCTAGAACAGGAACACAGACTAGAATACAGAATAACAGAGTAGGAAGGTACCTTGGAGGACTTCTAGTCCTACCCCTGTTTAAACAGGAAACCCTGTACTATTCAGGACAAATGGCTGCCCAATCTCTTTTTAACAGCCTCCAATGATGGACGACTCACAATTTCTGGAAGCAAGCCATTCCAGGATTAATTGCTCTTACTGTCAGGAGATGTCTCCTTAATTCTAGGTTAGATCTCTCTTTGATAAGCTTCCATTACTTCTTGTCTTGACCTCAGATGTTTTGGAGAATTAGCTGAGTCCCTCTTCTCTGGGACAGCCCCTCAAATATTGAAAGACTGCTAGCATGCCACACCTACTTTTTCTCTTCATTAGGCTAGACACACTCAATTCCTGTAATCATTCTTTGTGTGCCTTAGCCCCCAGCCTCCTAATCATCTTTGTTGTTCTTCTCTGCACTCTTTGTAGGCTCTTAACATCTTTTTTATATCATGGTGGCCCAAACTGGATGTAGCGTTTCAAGTGTGGTCTTATCAGCGCAGTTTAAACGGTACTAACATTTTATGTGATCTTGATACTTGATACCTGATATCAGATATTGTGGTGCAATTTTCGAACAACAGAATTTGTGTGATGATGTCATCAAATGTTACAATCTTGACAGCCCCGTAGCTTGCCACAGGTGCAGTTGGACTGTTCTAACCTGAAAGTTAAAAGTCCGATCTCTTCTTAAAAATCTCAAATGGTGGAGCACCTTCTTCTGTTTCACTGATTAATTGTTACCTTATGGGTGGTTAATAAACTTTATAAATAAATAAATTGTTCTCACCGTCAGGAAATTTCTCCTTAGTTCCTGATTGGCTGTCTCCTTGATAAGTTTTCATCCATTGCTTCTTGTCTTGCCCTCTTGTTCTTTAGAGAATAGGTTGACCCCCTCTTCTCTGGGATAGCCCCTTAGATATTGGAACACTGCTGTCATGTTACCCCTAATCCTTCTTTTCATTAAACTAGACATATCCAATCCCAGCAACCATTCTTCATATGTTTTAGCCTCCAGTCCAGTGAAGAGAAACAACACATTTCCAGAATAAACAGGGTTCAATATTTTTACCCTATCTATTCTTGGAAGCTGCATTTCTTTCCGCATCCCATATGTTTCATTATAAAATTGCTGTTAAAAAAGGCGGGGGAGTCCAACTTTATCCTGATCAATATCAGGGATGGTATTCAGCCAGTTCTGACCGGTCCTTGCAGACCAGTAGAGAAAATTTTGACTGGTTCAGAGAACTGGTAGGGAAAATTTTGACTGGTTCAGAGAACTGGTAGGGAAGATTTTGACTGGTTCAGAGAACTGGTAGGGAAAATTTTGACTGGTCCAGAGAACTGGTAGGGAAAATTTTGACTGGCTCCACCCGCCCACTGGCCCCAATCCTTTGGCCTCTGTCTCCCAACAATTTCCCTCCTTGCAGCAAACAGCAAACAGCCTGTTTCAGTATCAGCTTCAGCTTCAGCACAGCCTGATTAGCACAAGCAGCTGATTGTCATTTGGATTGGCCTCTGACCATCAGCTGTTTCAGGTTGCAGGGATTGACATAGTCCATTGCCGCCCCTGTGTGGCCCCAGTGCATCCCATTTTTGGCCTCCATGCACCCCGTTTTTGGCCGGTTCCGATCCCCGCCACCCAAAAATGGGGCATGCAGAGGCTGAAAATAGGATTCAGAGGCAGCAATAGGCCATGGCAATCCCTGCAGCCTGAAACAGCTGATGGTTGGAGGCTGATCCAACCGACAATCGGCTACTTGGCTAATCAGGCTGTGTTGAAACTGAAACTATAACAGGCTGTTTGCTGTTTGCTGCAAGGAGGGAAATTGATGGGAGGCAGAGTCAGTTTTTTTTCTTGTTTGATTACTGCGCATGCATGCGCGAAGTGCAGGATTGGTGCACGCACCCGCGAATTGCCCGCGTGCCCACAAAGCAAGCTCTGAAGCAACCTCCAAACCGGTAGGATTTTTTTTTTTTTTTGAAACACACTACTGATCAATACACAACATTTTTTCAGGCACAGTGACTTGCTTCCATTTCAATTGCCGCTTCCTTCCTGTCTTCTATTCCAGTCAGCTGCACACTCTTCCTCTAACAGCTTCTCTGAAAAGGTTGGGATTCTCCACTCTTGCATTAAATCCGATTTTACACATTTTATGACTTGTCATAGTGAAATAATCTAAAATAGCAGGAAAACCTATGATGGACTTTAGATGAAAGCTTAAGGCAGGAGGGGTAGAGACGAAGGCTTTCTATAAAGAATCCTTGAACTGCTTTGTCAATGTCACTTTTGTGCCATTCTCAAACCCTCTTGTTTGATTTCTCGTTAGGCCAACTTTTTAAAGAAGGGGCATTTGCGATTTTCAAAACAAAGATGTTTATATCTAGCTTCAGAAGTTCAATATTTATCTTTCAGAGTTAAATTATAGACACTGTCAATATTATTATTTTGGGGTATGTTGAGTTTAATTAAAGGAAGGACCAGGGGTGACATCGGGGTGGGATTCTACCAGTTCTCATCTATTTGATAGAACTGGTTGTTAACATTCTAAGCAGTTCAGAGAACTGGCTGTTAGAAGAAATTACTGGCCTAATCCTGTAAGGAAGGCAGGAAGGAAACATTCTGGTGTTGCTTACAGAAACTGCCTCTCCGTTAAGCCTTATTGCATTCTTGGCAGGACTAGACTTTCTGTCTCTGGAACTTCTCTGGAGCATTTTTCCCTCCTTTGCTGGTACTTTGCTTGTGTGGAGTGACCATTCAAAGTTACAATGGCACTGAAAAAAGTGACTTATGACCTTTTGCAGCATCCCCACAGTCATGAGAGGCCAGGCGAGGACATGGTGCCTTGATGTGAGTGATATTGAGTTGGCCATGCCCAGCCAATAACAGGACCACCAAGCCATGTCCGCCCAGTCACATGACCACCAAGCCACGCCCACCAACTAAGCCAAACCCACAGAACCGGTTGCTAAAAAAATTGAATCCCACCCCTGGTGACATGATACCAGTCTTCCAAAATCTCACAAAGAAGAATGTTTCAAACTATTCTCCAAAGCACCTGGGGGCAGGACAAGAAGCAATGGATGGAAACTAATCAAGGAGAGAAGCAACCTAGAACTAAGGAGAAATTCCCTGACAGAACAATCAACCAGTGGAACAACTTGCCTCTAGAAGTTGTGGGTGCTCCAATACTGGAGGTTTTTCAGAAGAGACTGGACGACCATTTGTCTGAAATGGCATAGGGCAGTGATGGCTAACTTTTTCCACATTGTGTGCCAAAAGTGCGTGTGTGTATGTGGACGCATGTGTGCCTGCACCCATGATGCAATGTGCGCACAACTCCCCCCACCCCGTGCGCAAGCACGCATGATGCACCCCGCACCGCACCCCTCTGCACATGTACACAAGTCTCCCATGAGAATGTCTCCCTCCATGCATGTGCTGCAGATACCCGACAATCAGCTGGCTGGTGGTGGGGACACATGTGCAGTGGAACTCTTCCAGGCAACCTCTTGCATGCCGGTAGAAATGGCTCTGCATGCCTCTTGTGGCATGCATGCCATAAGTTCACCATCACGGGCATAGGGTGTGCTGCATAAGCAGAGGGTTGGACTAGAAGACCTCCAAGGTCCCTTCCAACTTTGTTATTCTATTCTATTCTATTCTATTCTATTCTATTCTATTCTATTCTATTCTACCTTACCCTACCCTACCCTATTCTTTTCTATCCTACCCTACCGTAGGCTACCCTACCCTACCCTATTCCTATTCCTATTCCTATTCCATTCCATTCCATTCCATCCTACCTTACCCTACCCTACCCTACCCTACCCTACCCTACCCTACCCTACCCTACTCTATTCTATTCTATTCTATTCTACCTTACCCTACCCTAGGCTACCCTACCCTATTCCTATTCCTATTCCGTTCCATTCCAGTCCAGTCCAGTCCAGTCCAGTCCAGTCCAGTCCAGTCCAGTCTGTTCTGTTCTGTTCTGTTCTGTTCTGTTCTGTTCTGTTCTATTCTATTCTACCTTACCCTACCCTACCCTATTCTTTTCTACCCCACCCTACCATAGGCTACCCTACCCTATTCCTATTCCATTCTATTCTATTCTATTCTATTCTATTCTATTCTATTCTATTCTATTCTATTCTATTCTATTCTATTCTATTCTATTCTACCCTACCCTACCCAACCCTACCCTACCCTACCCTACCCTACTCTATTCTATTCTATTCTATTCTATTCTATTCTATTCTATTCTATTCTATTCTATTCTATTCTATTGTATTCTATTCTATTCTATTCTGTTCTATTCTATTGTTGTGCAATTCCTTTGTATACCAAGTGTTTGATTGCTTTGTCTCAGAATCTCCTGGGATTTTAAATGGTTTATTTTTGGATCCTTTGAAATGCACAAATGCCTATTTCCTCTTAGACCCATCAGTCAGTTAGGAGAATTATGCTGGCCTACCTTGTTTAAAACCTCTTCACGGCCTAAGGAATTACGGAATACAGGCAGTCCTTGATTTACAACCATTCATTTGGTGATTGTTCAAAGTTACAACAGCATTGAAAAAAGTGACTTATTCCTGTTTTCCACTTACGACCATTGCAGCATCCCCAGGGTCACGTGATCAAATTTTGGACGCTTGGCAACTGGCATGTAATTATGACAGTTGCAGTGCCCCGGGGCCATGGGATCCCCTTGTACAACCTTCTTAACAAGCAAAGTCAGAGGGGAAGTCAGGTTCACTTAACAACCATGATACTAACTTAACTGCTGCAGTGATTTGATTAACAACTGGGGCAAAAAAGTGGGGCAAAACTGAATAACTCGCTTAGCAACAGAAATTTTGGGCTCATTTCTGGTCGTAAGTCAAGGACTACTTTAAATTTGGATTTGTTAATATTCCCTGCTGAAAATAACAGAATAATGAAATGACAGAGTTGGAAGGGACCTTGGAGGTCTTCTAGACCAATCCTCAGCTCAGACAGGGAACCCGATACCACTTCAGACAAATGGTTGTCTAACATCTGTTTAGAAACATCCAGTGATGGAGCATTCACAACTTCTGGAGGCCAGTTGTTCCACTGATTAATTGTCCTCACTGTCAGAAAATTTCTCCTTGGTTCTAGGTTGGTTCTCTCCTTGACTAATTTCGATCCATTGCTTCTTGTCCTGCCCTCAGGTGCTTTACAACAAAGGTGTCCAACCTTAGCAACTTTAAGCCTTGTGGACTTCAACTCCCAGTCCACAAGTCTTAAAGTTGCCAAGGTTGGAGAACCCTGCTTTGGAGAATAGCTTGACTCCCATTTCTTTTGGCAGCCCCTAACATATTGGAACACCGCTATCATTCCTTTCGTTAAACTAGACATACCCAACTCCTGCAACCGTTCTTCGTACGTTTTAGCCTCCAGTCCCCTAACTGTCTTTGTTGCTCTTCTCTGCACCCTTTCTAGAGACTCAACATCTTTTTTTATATCATTTATTGATTTGTTTGTTTGTCAAACAAATATAAGTATGAACATAAATAGGAACAAAGGAAGTAAATATAGATAAATGGGGACAGTAAAACAGGGATGGTAGGCACGCTGGTGTACTTATGCACATCCCCTTTAAGGACGTCTTAGGAATGGGTGAAGTCCATGGCAGACTGAGATTGAAGCTGTAAGGGGACAACAGAGCAGTGGTGGGATTCAAATTTTTTTACTACCAGTTCTGTGAGCGTGCTTGGTGGGCATGGCAGGGGAAGGATACTGTAAAATCTCCAGTCAGAGGTGGTATTTGCCAGTTCTCCGAACTACTTAAAATTTCTGCTACCAGTTCTCCAGAAGTGGTCAGAACCTGCTGAATATCACCTCTGCAACAGAGTTGGGTAGAGTGTTCCAAACATTGACAACGCTGTTGCTGAAGTCGTATTTTCTGCAATCAAGTTTGAAGCAGTTTACCTTAATCATGATGGCCAAAACTAGATGCCGTATTCCAAGTGAGGTCTTACCAAGTTTTAAGCCTTGGGGATCTTTTTCTTTTTTGCTTTCTTTTCTCTTTTGTGCAATATTGCTCATTCCTTGCAATGGAAAATCTTATGAATGGAGAAGGCAAAACATAAACACAAGTAAACACACTCTACACTTGTCATCTTTTGTCAAGATATTGTCTGGTCACATTTGAAAGATGGCTTGCAATTTTGTTTCCTTTTTGTCCTCTTCAATTAGATAAAAAAGAATTGTGAAACAGATAAGGTGCTTCTGTTGAATCAAAAGCAGCCCAGCTGAAGACAAGATGAATAGAAATGAGCTAAGCATAAAGAATTAAAACAGTGCATCTTACATGGTCACCTACCAGCCTGAGGTGAATTCCACATGTGCATCAAAGAAGCCCGTGATATGCCCTGAGGCCACTTTCCACCCTTCAATACGAGCTCGGATCAAACCTTCTCTTTTCTGATTACGGACAACCTTCACCAGGCCTGGATATCTCTTGTTGACATACTCTTCCAGTGGTGCCTTCAATTCTTCTAGAAGGAGAAGTGAAAACAATGACCAAATACAAGAAGCTTGGGAGATAATGCATATACAGATAACAGATAATCAGAGTTGTAAGGGACCTTATAGGTCATTTAGTCCAATCCCCCACCCAAGTGGGAGACCCTACACCATTTCTGACAAATCGCAGTCCAATCTCTTCTTCAAAGTCTCAAGTGATGAAGCTCCCACAACTTCTGAGGGCAAGCTGTTCCTTTGGTTTATTGTTCTCACTGTCAGAAAGTTTCTCCTTATTTCCAGGTTGAATCTCTCCTTGTTCTGTTTCCATCCATTATTCCTTATCTGGCCTACAAGAGCTTTAGAAAATAGCTTGATCCCTTCCTCTCTGTGACAGACCCTCAAATATTGGAAGACCGCTATCATGTCTCCCCTGGTCCTTCTCTTTACTAGACTAGCCAAGCCCAGTTCCTGTAACTGTTTTTCATATGTTTTCAGTCCCCTAATCATCCTGGTTGCTCATTGTTCTCCCTAGTTGAATGCTGATTTGTATATTACAACAATTTTAGTTTCCCACCCCTTGCAAAACAGGCCCAAATAATTTTAAAGGACTAAGCTACTAATTCTATTTACAAATTGTTAGCCTGTCATCTATATACTGCATTAATAGCAAATTGGTTAACAGGAAGAACAGCAGTAATAAAAAAAATGAACAAGATTAAAATTCCAAACCCCTCTGTGAAGAAACTGCTATTGTAATCAACTTGTTGAAAATATACCAAGGCTTCTTAACTATCTTGAAACATTCCCTAAATTAATCCTATTAATTTGTCCTGGATCAAACAGCCATATTTGATTCTTAATGCCACCTCTTATCAGCTCTTGTTTGATTAAATGCAATAGGTCTAATCTCCAAAGTCAGTCTACCTTTCCCATTTTTTAAAAAAAAAATTGCATATCTAATGAAATTCTTCTCTTTTCTATCTACCCCCATTTGTTTTTATAATACAACAATCTCACGATATTGGCCAGCAGCTATTGTCTAAGATTTAGACATCACATCAAATCCAATTTAATGGCACCAGTTCTATTTCTGATTTCTAGTTCTGGTTAGTTGCCCAGTGACATGCTTTGCTGATCTTGGACATACCATGGTTTGGAGCACTAATTCGATGAGATCACAATAGCTGTACTGAAATTTCTGAAATAAATTGAAATGTCATCTTCTTACAGGATTTGGACATCAACTCAGAAACATGTGAAAACAACGAGGTAGAATACAGAATAGCAACTTACAACACTTACTGGAAAAATAACACAGTGGTTGTCTAAAAACGGATGACTTCTTTTGACACTAAGTCAAAAGGATTTAACCTACAGATATGTTGGATAAGTTAAAATTAATATATGGACTGATTATAATATCTACAAAATATATGGAGATTCCACCACACTGCACACTAATGTGGCATGTACAAACATGACTTGTCTTGAACCTAGTAAAAGTGTCATTGTGTTCCAAGCAGGGGTGGGCTTCAAAAAATTTAGCAACTGGTTCTCTGCCTGGTTGCTGGGTGGGCGTGGCCATGGTGGGTGTGGCCTAGTCGGCCTCCTGCACTATGGCAGAAGGGCCATTTTCACCACCCCCTGGTTCCAGAGGCTTTCCTTGAGCCTCTGGGAAGGCGAAAATGGCCTCCCTGGGCTCCAGAGGCCCTCTGGAGGCCAGAAATGGGCCCGTTTCTGGCCTTCCAGAACTTTTGGAAGGCCCATTTTTCACCCTCCCTGGGCTCCAGAGGCTTTCCTCGAGCCTCTGCACATGCCCTGCACTTACCTGGGATCCAAAGCAGGCTGTGTGGGGAGTCCTGGGAGGGGTGGGGTGGGATGGGCAGGGCCAGCCAGGGGTGAGATTTGCTGGTTCACTGAACCAGCCATAAAATTAACAACCGGTTCACCTGAAACAGGGTGAACTGATAGCAGCCCACCCCTGGTTCCAAGTTCAAGGATTTGATGAGCTGACCATAACCAACCCACCAATTACAAATAACACTTGTATTGGCATCACGGCAAAGTCATACACTGTGGCTAAAGTTGCCACCTGAACCAAAATGTGGTTTTCATTCCATAACTTGGAGAGATGTTTCTAATTTGAGAGAGGCTATAAATCAAAGGAAGTTTTTGTTCCATGCATTCCATTCTTTTCATTCCTTTGTCTTTTTCTACATGTTGAACACTTTTACTTTTACTTTTTTTTTTTTTTTTGTCCCTCTGAAGCTACTAGTCGCAAAAATGGGTTTTCAAAAGACAACTGGGCTTTCTTTGATTTTCCTTGAAGATGTTTTGCTTCTCATCCAAGCAGCTTCTTCAGTTCTGAAGTCAGTTCTGAACTGAAGAAGCTTCTTGGATGAGAAGTGAAACATCCTCAAGGAAAAACAAAGAAAGTCCAGCTTGCTTTTGAGAAAGCACCTTTGCAACAACCACGACTGACTGAGAATCCCCATAGATGCAAAACTGCCAGGAGAAGGAAGAGGGATGAAAAGACAAAGAAGAGGAAGGAGAAAGGGAAGGAGGAAGGGAAGGAGAAAGAGAAAGGGAAATAAATCTCTTGGTTTGGCATTAAATATGCAGGCAACATGATTTCCTAAGCATTTCTAATCCTTGTCCAAAGGAGAAAAGAAGATCCTTAAATGTTCAGATGTAAAATATGGCAGAAATCACCACAGAATTAGTGACATTTAGATTCACATCATGGCAGACAGCCAGCTGCTATAAAGACTGTTCTCAAACGTGAAATAAAAAATAGAAATGAGATTGTTGGAGAAAGGCCATTAGAAGGGAGGTTTTTTAAAAAAAAAAATTACTCAGATTCCACTGCCACACCTAGTCAAGTTAATTTCAGTCCAATTTTATGTTGTCCTCTTTCAACTTTCTTGGAATGCTAGGCTCAAGGTCAAAGGTTCCTCCAAGTTAAAAAGATTGGATAGCATGGGATAGAAAACATCACTGCCTGAGAAAGCGGAAAACTCTTTCAGTTTAATAACTTAGTTTGCACATTGTTGAAAAGTGTCAAAATGCCTTTCTTTCGAGGATTCGATTTTCTCGCTGGGAGAGCTCCGGCGCAAGGATATAGACAACTGCTTGAAAGCTGGATCTTTTTATTTTTCAGGAAGGCGGAGAACAGCAAGAAGTCTGCATTCCTGGGCTAGCTAGCTTCTTATGGTAAGTCCCTGGTTTTTTATACCCTTTTCTCCCTTTGTAAGTTGATTTTGTGTGAGTGTTTGTATTTGTGCCTAATGTTTCAAATCCTGTTTGAGTTTGTCTTTATTTTCACTGGAGGGCAAACTCCGCGGGGTGGCCAGATTGTATTATTGGTTTTCTGTAATCTCTTTTAGCTTTAAGATAGTTTTTCATATTTGTTCTGTGGCAATCTCCTGTCTGTCCCTTTTGTAGGAGACAGTGGAGGACAATGGGCCCAGGTGTATCATGGTCCATGGGATCACAAAGAATCAGACATGACTTAGCGAACGACAACAAATTAACAAATTAATTAGAACAATTAATCAGTGGAGCAACTTGCCTCCAGAAGTTGTAATTACTCCAACACTGGAGGTTTTAAAGAAGAGATTGGATAACCATTTGTCTGAAGTGGTGTAGGGTTTCCTGCCTAAGCAGGGGGTTGGACTAGAAGACCTCCAAGGTTTTTTCCAACTTTGTTATTCTATTTTATTCTATTCTAAATGTCCCTTTCCTGTCTGTCCAAATTGGGGTTGATGGGGGAAGTGATCTGGGACTCAGCTTTTCAGAAAATGTATGAGCACACATCCATTGAGCCATTTCATTAAAATTCAATTAAGTTTCAGTAAAGTGGAGAAGGAGAGGAAAAGAATCTTATTATAGTCGTTTTATGAGAGCCGTCACCAATAAAAGAAATCTTTTGTGTGTGTTTCAAATGAGTTTAATTGATTATTTTGTGAAACCTGAGCACATTTAGAAAGAAATATAATGAGAAATATATAGCAATCTCCTTCAGAGTTTAGGTGGAATTCTGGTTGTTAAAAAGGGAAACTTGTTTAAATAATGAGGTATTTTCTCTTCCATTCATCAGAGGAGAATTACAAGCCAGCAGTGGATCAGATTTGGATGAGAAATTCTGTTAACAGTCCAAAACAAGGCAAACACATTTGACATTTTGGAAAGTCTGGGGTGGGCGCACTCACAAAATGGCTGTCATGGGAAAGTAGTCCACTTAGAAAATGGCTGCCTTATGGAGCTCTGTATCCCTATTGATCAGGAGATAAACCTTTGATTAGAAGGATATTTTTCACCAACTGAATAGCAGAAACATTTTGGAAGTTTTAGTTCAGTAAAAAATACATCCCCCCGCCACCCTTTCAAACCATTTTCCACTTACTTTTTAGCATCCCAGCGGGGTGACTCATGGAGACCAGATACGCTGCAGGATGCTATGAAGGTTTGACAAGATGTCAGCTTCTATTTAATTTTACATGTCATTTTAAAAAACATGATTCAAAAAAGACTAATACTTAGATTAGAAGAATATTAGAAAGTTAGGAGGGGAGCCTGACAGTGGGCACATAGGGCACACTGCCTATTTAACCACTTCCTGTCATCAAACACCACATTTGTGCACAATGCAGTAAATTAACCATGGTGGTTAAAATGCAGTACCGCAGACTAACTCACTGCTCACTCCAGCAGTTCGATCCTGACCAGCTCAAGCCTTCCATCCTTTCAAGGTGAGCAAAATGAGGACTCAGATTGTTGGGGGCAATATCCTGACTCTGCAAACTGCTTAGAGAGGTCTATAAAGCACTATGAAGTGGTATAAAAGTCTGTTATTGCTAATGCAATGTAAATGGTAAATATTTCCGTTATCAAATTTAGATATATTTAGATGTTACATATATGCAACACAATGCATGTAAAGTCAAACTCAAGCTGGTTAGAGATCATATTCTAATATGGACCCTTTATCAGCCCAACATCATCCATGGGTTGCCATTCAGGGGGGCGGGCCAGCAGTGGATGTTGCTATGAAACCCTATGACTCCTGATCATGCAAGCTGATGGCCAAGGACATTGCTATGAAGCCCTGTGACACCCGATCATTTAGCTGCTGCGAGCCTGCAGGCATAACTTGAGCAACAGCAGAAGAGTTAAGAGGGAAATACCGAAGTCGCTGTGAAACAGGTGATTGGGAGGTATACCAGTGGTTATTGGGGTGGGCGTAGGGTGCGGGAAAGGGGGCGTGCTCCTCTCGCGAAGACTAACTGAGTGTGTGCCTGCTGGTTGGAGCATGCCAGGATAATTGGTTGGGGCATGCTGGGATAATTGGGGAAGGGCACATTGGGTGTAATAAAGGTGGGGGGTGGGCTAAGTGATTAGCCCTGACTTTAATCTCTGTTAGCTTGCATTGTTTAGCAGCTGGTCAGTTAAGTGCCAGCACCCTCCGGAGGAAGATAAACTGCTTACATCAAATCCTATTGTGGCTGTTGTGCTTTCTTTCAGTTGTGTGACGGGACCTGACACCCTCTATTTTTCCATTCCTACTTCAGACATCAGAGAGAGAAAATTTGTTTTCAGACTCTACAAATTTGCATGGTAATACAGATAGTCCAGTGGTGAAATGCTACCGGTTTGGCCTGGTTCATCCGAACCGGTAGCAAAACTAGCTACCGGTTCAGCCAAACCAGTACTACAAAAGCTCCAGTGATCAGCTGAGAGGAGAAAGAAGAGAAAAGCGCAGGATTGGCCCTCCCACCTGCCCCTGCGCTTTTCTGTTCTTTAGACTCTCAGCTGATTGGTGCAGTCGAGACTTAGTTGGTGTTTGGAAAGCTGCACAGGCGCGTTAGGAGTGTGTGCATGCACAAAGTGCGCGCTCACCAAACCAGTAGGAAACTGGTAGAATACCACCACTGCGGTAATCCTTGACTTATGACCACAATTGAGCCCAAAATTTCCATTGCTAAGCAAGACACCTGTTGAATTGTTCCATCTTAACTACTTTTCTTGCCACATTCATTAAATGAATCACTATTACTAAGTTAGTAACATGGTTGTTAAGTGAATCTGGCTTCCCTATTCACTTTGCTTGTTAGATGGTAACAAAGGGTGATCATGTAACCCTAGGACACTGCAGCCATCATAAATACATGCCAGTGTCCAAATCACAAGACCAAAGGGATGTTGCAAGGGTCATAAGGGTGAAAAATGGTCATAAGTCACTGTTTTCAATGCTGTTGTAACTTTGAATAGTTCCTAAATGAATGGTTGTAAGTCTAGGATTATCTGTATATTCCATCATGGAAGGTATTCTCTATCCAAGAAAAATAAAAAGTCTCTGAAGCTGTCAAGATTTGTGTCTGACATTTCATACAAATTAGAACTTCCATCCATGGAAAATGGAGGAAAATCAGGTTTTTAATCTGATTGTCAACTCTGAAGCAAACTTGGCTGAGGCTGTCTTGGAGGCTTCATGGTTGCCACAAAGCAGAGGAGGAGAAAGGAAGGGGTATTAGACAACTCGCCATGGCCATCAAAAAAAAAAAAACTATTTTCTTGTGGGAACCAAGATCATTCCAACAGGTGGCTGAGAAGATGAGGGGTGGAGTAACCAGGTGACCTGCTAGCACCACTATTGGACAAGGTGACCAATCACCTGGGGGAAAGGGGAAACTTTCACTTTTTAATTAGGTGAAAACCGTGGGAACCTTCAGAGTCATTTTTCACCACTTGTGCCAATATGATGTATCCAATAAATTGTCCTTTGAGGAATCTGTCTGCATTGGAGTTCTGCTTTCAATGGATGCATTATTTGGAACGTTGACAATGATCTTAATAGAAACGTCTAAACCATAAGTCCTTGTCTGTGGAACAGTTGTGCTTCTCTGGAAATATTTTAACTGGGTCTCATCTGTCAGGGAAGTAACAATCAGCACAAGACTGGATTAAATTACTTTAGAATTCCTTCTCTTTTGTCCCTGCGCATATGTTTAGGATTTAAGGAACTTGGAAGATATTGGTGATCAAAAATATTTCTGCTTTTCCAAGAAGATCTAAGATAGGGTATTAAGGTATGATTGACCAAAAGCCTACATAAGAAGTTTGTGTCACATTCAAAAACTGTTTTTGTAGTGGTTGCTGTTCCGTAACTACGTATTGTTTCCTAGAGCTCTACTCCATTCATTTTTTGTTTTTCTTGCCTGGCTCAATAGTAGTAACTGCAAGAGGGATCTTGGAGTCCTAGTGACTCCTCACATCCTGGACATAAACTGTTTCAACTCCTTCTCTCAAAACGATGCTATAGAGCACTGCACATCAGAACAACTAGACACAAGGACATCTTTTTCCCGAATGACATCACTCTGCTAAACAAATAATTCCCTCAACACTGTCCAACTATTTACAAAGATTACACTACTATTACTATTAATCTTCTCATCATTCTTATCACCCATCCCCTCCCACTTGTGACTGTATGACTTTATGACTGTAACGTTGTCACTTGTATCCTTATGATTTATATTGACTTCCTAGTATGATTTGATTGTTTATTGTATCCTATGATTATTATTAAGTGTTGTACTATATGATTTTGAATCTTAATGAATGTATCTTTTCTTTTATGTACACTGAGTGCATTTGCACCAAGACAAATTCCTTGTGTGTCCAATCCCACTTGGCAAATAAAGAATTATATTCTAGTGGACATTCACTTAAATATGAGCCAGCAGTGTGCTGCACCTGCCAAAAAAGCCAATCCTAGCTTACATTAACAGAGGGATAGAATTGAGATCACGTGAAGTGTTAATACCACTTTATAATGCCTTGGTAAAGCCATACTTGCAATATTGTGCCCAATTTTGCTCACCATGATGTAAGAAAGATGTTGAGACTGTAAAAAGAATGCAGAGAAGAGCAACAAAAATGATTAGAGGCTAAACGTTTGCAAGAACTGGGTATGTCTAATTTAACACAAAAAAGGACTAGGGATGACATGATAGCAGTGTTCCAATAACTAAGGGGCTGCCATAAAGAAGAGGGGGTCAACCTACTCTCCAAAGCAGGGGTTGCCAACTTTTTGGACCTCAGGGACCATCAAATTCATAATTTTAGATCTCAGGGACCACTAACTGGTTCGGTGGCTGTGGCCTAATTTGTGGGTGTGGCTTGGTGGTCATGTGACTAGCTGGGCATGGCTTGTATGTAAATATTACAAATATTTATATAAATATTGAATTTTTTATTAAAAAGATCAACTTTTACCCAAAATCAGGCAAAACAGGCAGATTGAATTCCTCACAGAATCATTCAGTGATCTATCTATCTGCCATCAGCTAGCTCAATCTGTCACATAAAATTTGCTTGCAAGCAAACTCATAAAATTTGCTAGCAAGCAAATTCACAAAATTAACTCACAATACATCATCCATATAAAAAAAAATTAATAAAAAAAGCAAGTTTTACCCAAAATCAGGCAAAGCAGGCAGATTGAATTGCTCACAGAATCATTCAGTGATCTATCTATCTGCCATCGGCAAGCTCAGTCTCTCAAATTTATTTGCCATGAGTCTGCAGTGAATTTGCTTACAAGTAAACCTTCAGTCCTAAGGGAGGTTCGGCTGTGCTAAGCCGAAGATCTAAAGACTAGTTAGAAAGCAAGAAATCCAACCATTTCCTGCTTTCTAGCTAATCTAAATCTTCAGGCACAGCACAACAGATGATGGTTCAAGAAAGGAAAAATAGCAATTTAGCGGGCAAGTTTACCAGATAAGGAGTGAGTGGGCGGGGAGGGTTCCCATGGGCTGGCGCAGCCTTGTGTTTCTGCGCAGCCTGGATTAATTGCTTTGTGGGGGTGCTCTGAGGGTGAGATTTCTCTGTGGCCCACCAAAATTTTCTCACGGCCCACCAGTGGGCCGCGGCCCACCAGTTGGCAACCGCTGCTCCAAAGCACCTGAAGACAGAACAAGAAGCAATGGATGAAGAGAACCAATCTAGAACTAGGGAAAATTTTCCCAACAGTTAGAACCATATCAGTTGTGGGTGCTCCAAAACTGGAAGTTTTAAAAAAAAGATTGGACAACCATTTGTCTGGAATGTCCCTTCCAACTCTGTTCTTCTATTTTGCTTTTAATCTATTTTTATTTTATTTTTTATTTATTTATTTGATTTGTCAATCGCTTACAAGATAATAGGAATAAGTATATACATAGTTATGAATACATGAAATGGATACATATAAGAAAAATAAAAGAAACAATAGGACAGGGATGGTAGGCACTTTGGTGCGCTTATGCACGCCCCCTACAGACCTCTTAGGAAAGGGGTGAGGTCAATAGTAGACAGTCTAAGGTTAAAGTTTTTGGGGTTTGGGGAAGAAACCACAGAGTCAGGTAGAGTATTCCAGACATTGACCACTCTGTTGCTGAAGTCGTATTTCCTGCAATCAAGTTTGGTGTGGTTAACCTTGAGTTTGTATCTATTGTGTGTTCTTGTTATGGTTGAAGCTGAAGTATTCATTGACAGGTAGGACATTGCAATGTATGATTTTATATACCATACTTAGATCAGACCGAAGATGGTATAATTCAAGGTTTTCTAGGTCTAGAATTTCAAGTCTAGTGGCATAAGGTATTCTACAATGAGTAGAGGAGTGGAGAACTCTTCTTGTGAAATATTTCTGGACTTTCTGAACTGTGCTAATATCAGATATGTAATGTGGGTTCCAGACTGATGAGCTGCGTTCAAGTATTGGTCTAGCAAATGTTTTGTATGCTCTAGTTAGTAGTGTGATATTACCAGGGAAAAAGCAACAGTTCCTATATAATCCTCTTCCAGTACAATGTTCTATGCATTTGACAACTACGGGTCATGAAAATAGACACCATCATAAATTTGTTCATCTTTAAGATGACTCATAGCTTCCCTTTAACAAGAAGATAACTTCTATCTGGAGTTGAACAGAACCTATCTCTGCAGTTGCAATGTCCAAATTGCAATGCTGGACATTGAACAGAGCCTGAGATTCTACTCTAGATTCATTTATTTGGGAGGAAAACTCATGGATTTCCGTTGACCTTGTCATTTTAACAAATATCCAGAGATGGGATCATGAATGTTGGCTTCTTTGTACCTATGTTGGTTTTGGCAGGCAAACTTCCTTATCAAGGCCATGAAGACCCTCAAAATATCCATGCTGTATAGCGACCTCCTTTAGCAGAACAATCAACTGATTGAAAAAGAAAAACTAATGATGATGATATCTATTTAATCATGTCTGACTCTTGACAGTTCTATGGTCCAGGTCCCGCCACATCTTCCAATCTGGCACTGCTTCTTTGAGTTGTTCTATGCTCTGGCTAGTTTCAGCTTTGATGGTGTTCAGCCATTGTGTTTTTTGATGGCCTTGTTTCCTTCTACCGCTAATACTTTCTCCAGTGAATTCTCCCGCATGGCATGGCTAAAATAAATGAAACTAAAAAAAAACAACCTAAGGATACTTAAATTATTATATGATGAAGAATTTTTGGGAAAAAAGTGGGGGGGGAGCTGGATTTTTAAAGAAATGGGCAAGGTACCTGAAGAATCTCTTTCATCTTTGCTTAGATTTTTAATAGTCTAGAAATTTTTTAGCAGTACTAAGCTCTTGCCCATGGTTTTCATTCCTTCTCTGAGGTTTCTTAGTTTTCCTCTGGAAACGTTTAGCATACACTATAGAAATTGCTGAAGAAGAAACTCAGCTACAAGACAGGTGTTTCTAGGAGCATCCTGGTTTTTTTTAATGGCTAAGTTGAAAACAATCATTTTTGCTTCCTCAATCATTTTCCTAAAAAAAAAAAAAAATCCTCCTGGGATTGTCTGGGAGACAATACGACTACAAGCCCAACTATAGCCATAAATATTTTTCTTTTATTGTGGATCCCTCTGGGAGTAAAAATCCCACATCCATTTCTAGAAGAATTAATGGATGGTTCTTGTAGATTCAATGAAATAGAGTCTCATCCCGAAAGATTTCACTATGTCCCAGTGTGTGCAGGCAACCTGGCTTCCCTTTTAGGGCTGGGGAGGAATGGAGAATCTGGGAGCCCTCATTAGCTCAATGTCTTAACATCAACTGTAAGGTTTTTAACCAGTGGTAGGATTCAAATTTTTTTACTACTGGTTCTGTGGGCGTGGCATGGCTTGGTGGGCATGGCAGGGGAAGGATACTGTAAAATCTCCGTTCTCTCCTCACTCCTGGGGGAAGGTTACTGCAAAATTCCCATTCCCTCCCCACCCCACTAACCTGCTTTCCAGCTCCGTTCTCCTGTGCAGGGCAACAAAAGAAGTCCCAGCCAATCAGCTGGGACTCGGGAGGCAGAGAATAGATGGGGGTGTGGCCAGTCAGGGGTGCATTTGCCGGTTCTCCGAACTACTCACAATTTCCATTACTGGCTCTCCAGAACTGGTTAGACCCTGTTGAATACCACCTCTGTTTTTAACCATTTCCTTATTCCAGGAAAAACAGAACTACAGTTTAAAGCTTTAAAAAGGTTTACCTAAAAGGATCAGGGCATTATGGTAAAGCAGGATTTCAAAGACAGTATGCATTGTGTAGTGTTGGGCTTCAAGGTTTAGTGATCATGGTTTAGACAACCTGTTTTGCTGGTAACTGTGACTGACATCTTTAGATGTCACCACTTTGCGTCTGAAGATGCCAGCCACAGATGATATCAAAATGTCAAGACATCTGCGGTCTAAACCAGGGATCTCCAACTTGGCAACACAGCTGGCTGAGGTATTTTAGAGGTGGAAATCCCCAAGTCTTGAAGCTGACAAATTTGCAGATCCCTGGTTTAAACCATGGTCACTAAACCCTGAAGCCCAACGCTGTCTGAAACAGAGTCTTGTCTGTTTAGCGTAGTCACCTTGCATAGGTCAATTCTGTTCTTCTTCCAAACTATTATGGGCAGCATGAACTTTTACAATGATGTCCACCTCTGGAATACTGGATTGGAAACAGTGATTTTGAGATTAGCACTGACCTGGTTTAAACAATAAATGAGGAAAATATCCCCTTAATCCAGCTCATCCCTTGAGAAACATTCTTGGCCTTTTCTCTTTGCATAAATACTTTGGGCTCACTCAAACTCTCATTGTATCAATTCATAACACATGTCATGTCCTCCTTCCTCTTTCCTTTTCCTACCTCCCCCTACCCTGCCACCTTTGGTTAGTAAATATGCTTGCAAGAGTAACGTGCTTGCAGCAAAACAGACTCTAGCTGAAAGAAAAAGTAGAGCCAACAGCTGGTAGATGTTTTGAGGTCAGACTGAGAAAATGTAAGTATAAAGACTGAATAGCTACTGCTTCTGCTCTGTATGTATGTCTCTTCTTCAGAGTACACATCAAGTTTTCTTTGGGGTAAGTCTTGTTTTCATCATACCCAGGAATAGGCATACTGCATTCTGAAACAGAAAGCAAAGCCCAAGCCTTCTAAATCAAATTGGCTGAATACATGTATTTTTACACTTTTAGAACAGGGGTCGCCAACCTTTTGGACCTCAGGGACCGCCAAACTCATAATTTTAAATCCTGAGGACCAGAGACCCTGGGAAAATCCCAAAAAGGTCTGCAGGAAAATTCCCTACCCCGTTTTCCTACTGATTGATCATTCTTTATTTGGGATCGCAGGATACTGTCTCCAGCTCCATTCTCGGTGACGGAGAGAGAGAGACTTTTGGCTTCATGCAAGAAAAGCAGCAGAAGCAGAAGAAGTCTTTCTTTCTCTGCCCCAAACTCTGCCAGAAATGAATCTTTGTGAGACTTGTCACACCAGTGCAGCCTCTTGGAGTAGGAGGCCTTGCAGGGTCCCAAAGACTCATTTCTGGTGGAGTTTGGGGGAGAGAAAGAAATACTTGTGCTGCTTTCCTTGCATGCAGCCAAAAGCAGAAGAAGAAAGAAGAGGAAAGAAGCAGGCCAGTGGCCAGGCGAGGCAAGTGGGGCATGTGGGGCAAGTTCCCCCCTCCATCTTTTCCCCCCTCCTCTCACTATCTCATGTTGTTCACAATGCAAGCGACACAAGCCTTGTGTTCCCGCAGGCCATGTGGGTGGCGCAGCCTTGTGTTCCCACACAGCCTGGATTAATTGCCTTAGAGGTGACATTTCTCTGTGGACCACCAAAATTTTCTCGTGGACCACCAGTGGTCCCCAGCCCACTGGTTGGTGACCACTGCTTTAGAAGATCTAATTCTGTACTTTTGAGATGCATCAAAGAGTTTGAGGTTTGATACTTGGCAGAACTTCAAAATGCCAAGCAAGATCAAACCTGACTTCTGTTGGGATGGAAGTCTAACAGCAAATCTCAGGGCGGTAAACTAGACTGGAAGGTTTGAGAAGAAAAACTCTAAGAAGACAGTGACTTATGGAGATTCTCAGTCAGCCAGGTCATAGTTGTACCAATGCTGCTTTTTCAAAAGGCAACTGGACTTTCCTTGAAGATGTTTTGCTTCTCAACCAAGAAGCTTCTTCAGTTCTGACTGAATAGTTGAGGATGGAAGGATTGATACTCCTTGCAGTCATCTGGTCATTAGCAGTCTCTCTGAGAGTCATTGAGGCCACTTGGAGGTTTATCTCTGCCCTTGGGGTCACCTGAATAGTGCAAATGGGTGTGGAGCCTTCTTGGAACTGCTGAAAGGACTGTGTTGAATGCAGGAGATAGGGGGTGTCATTGCCTGAGAAGGCAATGACAAATCTCTTCAATGGCTTCCAATAAAATGAGCCATGTGTTTCCATGAAGTCATCAGGTATCATCTTAACCAGACCACTGCTCAACCTTTCATTCTCATTAAGCTGTTGCTGGTTTCCTATTAATATAAGACAATCCCTACAATGTTTGACAGAGCAGGCATGTAGGAGAGGCTGAAGCAGTGGTGTGTTAATAAATATTTAACAGCTTTGCCCCCCCCCCACCTGTGCTACTGCAGTGTTAGCTGTCAAACAACTGATCATGTGCTATGCATTTGCACTCAACTCTGCTTTTGGCTGCTCAAAAATTTCCAAAAATTTAACAATCAGCTCACACCAGCTGACTCCAGCACACCATCGGGCTGAAGACTCCAGTGGCTTCTAAAACATAATTATCCTTCTTCAAGATACAAGGAGAACATCTACAGTTGCAGAGATCAAAGCAAAAGAAATACAGCAGCTACCTATCAGATAGGAAGTAACTTTGTTATCTTATTCCAGTTGACCATTTTTTTCATTCAAGCTTTTCCAAGCATTAAAGTCAAGTAGTTGAAAACTTTCTTCTAGAGTAGCAAGAAACTGCAAAGAATTGCCTTAGAGGGGAGATGGGTGGCATAAAAATTTAATAAATATGTACATAAGAATATAACAGAAATGAGAAAACTAAAACCAAGTGAAACATAGATCCTTATCTATTCCAAGCCTTCACTTGGACCATACTTGGAATACTGCATCCAGGTTTCATCACTACAATATAAAAAAGATGTAGAGACTCTGAAAAGAGTGTAGAGAAGAGCAATAAGGATGATTAAGGGGCTGGAGGTTACAGGAATTAGATATGTCTAGTCTAATGAAAAGAAGGATGAGGGGAGACATGATAGAAGTGTACCAATATTTGGGGCCTCTTACAAAGATGAGGGGGTCAAATTATTTTCCAAACCACCAAAAGGAGAGAAGCAACTTAGAATTTAGGAAAAAATTCCTAATGGTGAGAGCAGTCAACCAATGGAATAGCTTCCCTTCAGGTTTCACAAACAAACTGGACAACCATTCTTCTGAAATTGTACAAGGTGTCCTGCTTGAGCAGGGGGTAGGACTAGAGGACCTCCAAGGTCCCTTCCAACTCTATTATTCTATGTTATATGTTATATCTGATTCCTTCTGCTTCCTGGCAAAAATTAAAAACCAGCTTAGGCTGATGCAAAGCTTTCATTCAAAGGTTTAATTTGAAGGTAATTTAATTGTCCTTTCCACTGGAATCATCATCTGAAATGCCTTAATCGATTCAATGCATTGAGCAAAATTAGTTGCCAAGAAATTTTCTCAAAGGCTCAATGCCTGCACTGAATTGAGGTTTTCAATAGAACCAATTTAAAGTGTTCAAAGCAAAGACTCAGAATACTATAATTATAATTTAAGTAATGATAATTTTACCATTTTTCTATTGAAGGTGGTGGGACCAATTTCTCCATCAAATTGAACAAGAACAGCAAAAGCAAGAAATGTTGTATGATCCCTCATCTAGAGAAGATCTACTGAGAATTGTTCCCCTTGAGGAGAACATAGATTTAGACTAGAGACAGAATAGAGTTCATATGAAGCAGTAGTACCATTTTATAAAACGTTAATAAGACCACACTTGGAATACTGTACCATTTTATAAAACGTTAATAAGACCACACTTGGAATACTGCATCCAGTTTTGGTCACCACATTATAAAAAAGATGTTGAGACTCTAGATAAGAGTGCAGAGAAGAGCAACAAAGATGATTAGTGGGCTGGAGGCTAAAACATATGAAGTACGGTTACAGGATCCGGGCATGGCTAGCTGAGTGAAAAGAAGGACTAGCAGTATTTCAATATTTTAGGGGCTGCCCCCCAAAAGAGGGGTCAACCCTATTTTCTAAAGTGCCTAAAGGCAAGACAAGAAGCAATGGTTGGAAATTAATCAAAGAGAGTAGCAACCCAGAACTAAGGAGAAATTTCTTTTTTTTAAATAAACTTTATTAGTCTTTTATATTTCTAAAAAACGAACCAAAAATATA
Source organism: Pseudonaja textilis (assembly GCF_049901715.1). Lineage (NCBI taxonomy): Eukaryota > Metazoa > Chordata > Lepidosauria > Squamata > Elapidae > Pseudonaja > Pseudonaja textilis. The sequence goes on from NC_141990.1 coordinate 13,647,885, forward strand.
AATATTATGACATTAACAGTGTGTGACATCTATCTCATATACTTCTATTTTGTGCTTATTTACAAATATATACAGTTCATGCAAATATAAACCTTTAATCTATAAAATGCTTATCATTAACTCTTTTCATTATCCCTTTGTCCTAATTCGATCTAGTTGTACAATTTCCCCCAAATTCCGTCATATTCAGATTCCTCTTTCTCTTGTAACATCAGGGTTAATTTATCCATCTCGGCACACACCATTATTTTTTGAATAATCAGTTGATCAGTTGGTATAGAATTCTGTTTTCAGCATTGAGCATAGGCAATTCTAGCAGCGGTTAAGATATATGATATTATATATTTTGTATCTTTCTCATATTTCTTTTTAATCCTCCCTAACAAAAATAATTCTGGTTCCAAATCTATTTGTTCCTTGAGGATCTCTTGTAACCACTTTTGAATTTTAAACCAGTACTTCTGGGCTCCTAAACAAGACCACCTCATATGATGGAAAGTACGTTCTTTCTTCTTGCATTTCCAACATGCCGGATTCATGTTGGGATATATCTTTGCCAATCTCGCAGGAGGCAGGTGCCATCTATAAAACATCTTATAGATGTTCTCTCCTGCAGAGAGATAAGTGCTCACAATCCTCCTTAGATTCCACAAGCAAGTAAACTTAGTGCAAACCCACCATGCTTTTGGTATTAGATGACTGTGGGTATTTAGCACAGAAAGTTTGATTGTAGTACCCCAGCAAGCTAAAGATATTGTTCAAATAAATAAATACTGAATATTTCATAAGTCTCCTGCCTGCTTGGTCTTCCCCTGCCTTAAAAATTGAGCTCCATACCTTCGTCACTGTTGTCATCTACAAGGATGATCTCCTTCAAGAGGTGAGCTGGAGTGTGATTTACAGCGCTGTGAACTGAACGCAGGATGACTGAAAGCGCCTCATTGACAAAGATAAAAATAATAGAAATCTGTGGGAGATCCTTTGCATATTTAAGCTCTTTACACCTAGAGAGACAGAGAGAGGAAGGAAGATATTAGCTGAAAAGTTAGAAAAAATTACAAAAACAAAGAAGTATGACCCATGGTAACTATACCTGCCTCACCTGAAAAGGAGGAGGAGGAGGAGATCAGGAGCAGGAGGAGGAGGGAAGGAGGAGGAGCAGAAGCAGGAGGAGGAGCAGGAGGAGGAACAGGAGGAGGAGCAGGAAGAAGAGCAGGAGGAGAGGAGAAGGTGAGGTGAGGAGGAGAGCAAGAGTGGGAACAGGAGGAGCAGGGGAGGAGCAGGGGAGGAGGGGAGGAGCAGTAGAAGCAGCAGGAGGAGGAGCAGGAGATGAGAAGGGGAAGAAGAAGAGGGAGGAGGAGGAGCAGAAGAAGCAGGAGGAGCAGGAGGAGAGGAGGAGGAGCAGGAGAGGAGAAGGGGAGGGGGAGGAGGAGCAGCAGAAGCAGGAGGAGGAGCAGAAGCAGGAGAAGGGGCAGGAGGAGGAGAGGAGGAACAGGAGGAGCAGGAGGAGGAGCAGGAGGAGAGGAGGAGGGGAGGAGAGGAGGAGAGCAGGGGAGTGGGAGAGCAGGAACAGAAGCAGGAGGAGAGGAGGAGAGCAGGGGAGGAGCAGCAGAAGCAGGAGGAGGAGGAGAGGAGAAGGGGAGGGGGAGGAGGAAGAGCAGCAGAAGCAGGAGGAGGGGAGAGGAGGGGGAGGAGGAGGAGAGGAGGAGGAGAGGAGAAGGAGGAGCAGGAGGAGAGAAGTGGGGGGAGGGAGCAGAAATGGGAGCAGGAGAAGAAGAGAAGGGGAGGGGAAGGAGACTGAATTGAAACACAAGTAGTTCTTGATTTATAGCAATTCATTTAGCGCCCATTGGAAGTTACAATAGGACTGAAAAAAGTGATTACCATTTTTCACACTTACTACTGCTGCAGCATCCCCATGATCATGTCACCATAATTCAGATACTTGTCAACTGACTCATATTTATGATGGTTGCTGGGTCATGTGGTCCCCAGGTCACATGATTCCCTTTTGTAACCGTCTGACAAGCAAAGTCAATGGGGAAGCCAGATTCACTTAACAGCCATGTTACTAACTGATCAACTGCAGTGATTCACTTAACAACTGTGGCAAGAAAGATCGTAAAATGGGGCAAAACACACTTAACAACTGCCTTGCTTAGAAACAGAAATTTTGGGCTCAATTGTGGTCATAAGTCAAGGAATACCTGTGTTCCCAAAAAACCTCTCAAGGCAGTGAGTTCCCAATAAGATAATTAAATAAATGGTCTCTAAAGGACGCGGTGGTTCAATGGTTAAGACACTGAGCTTTTCGATCAGAAAGGTCAGTAGTTCAACGGTTCGAATCCCTAGCGCTGTTTAATGGAGTGAGCTCCCATTACTTCTCCCAGCTCCTGCCAACCCAGCAGTTCGAAAGCATGTAAAAATGCAAGTAGAAAAATAGGGACCACTTTGGTGGGAAGATAACAGCGTTCCGTGCACCTTTGGCATTTAGTCATGCTGGCCATATGACAGCTCTGGCTCTTCGGCTTTGAAACAGAGATGAGCACCGCCCCCTAGAACCAGAAATGACTAACACGTATGTGCGAGGAAAACCTTTACCTTTAAAGGGGCTTGTATAAGGCCACTGACCTGCCTATCATCCCTGTTACATTTTTATTTTCTTAGTTTCTTTGTTCAAATTTGTAATTTTTGTGTGGGATGAAATATCCATCTGGTTCAATTCCAAGCTGGGAAAAAGGTACTGGAGACAAAATGGAGGCTGGAGGCTGATTGAAAAGAAAGGTTCCCTTTATTGATTAAGCAGAACCACCAGGGTTCTGGTACAGCTGACAAAAGGGAATTGACAGTGGGTGGTTTTGTACCTTCTTTGGGTTTTGTATTTGAGCTTCCTGTTCCTGTGCAAGAACATGTATTCTATTGGCTGTTGTCAGATTCCTATGGGATCATGTAGAGGTTATTTGGGGGTCAAAGCTGGCTCTATGGGCAAAAGAAAAAAAAGCAAATCCTAGGTGTTCGTCTGAGCTAATTTTGTCAACCTTTTGTTTGTTGCTTATCTGAGTTTTCTGTCTTGACCCAGTCTTTCAGAATGGATTACCAAATCTGCATTTCTAAAAGCTGGTCTCCTCAGTTTCTGCTTGGAGAAGGGAAACTGGGGCTGGTTTCTGAGTATCCTGGCCCAATTTTTCTTAATGGCCACAAAATATCTGCGAGGGGCTATTAAGAAAAACTGAGTCTGCTTCCTGCTTCTAAAAAGAAAATATTTCTTCATTTCTCCTTATAATATTCTGCCTTTTTAATATTTCCCAAAATATTTCATTCTTCTGGGAGGTGGGTGCTAACTTTCTACATTTGTTTGATAAATAAAATATAAATCATGCATACATACATACATACATACGACTTATGGCCATTATTTTATACTTATGACCATTGGAACATCCTCATGGTCAAGTGATCAAAATTCAGATGCTTGGCAACTGACTCACATTTATGGCAGCGACAATGTCCTGTGTTCCCCTTTTGTGACCTTCTGACAAAGTCAGTGGGGAAGCCAGATTCACTTGACAACCATGTTACTAATTTAAACATTGCAGGGATTTGCTTCACAACAGTGGCACAAAAGTTCATAAAATGAGGTAAAACTCCCTTAACAAATATCTCACTTATAGCAACAGACATTTTGAGCTAATTGTGGTCGAGGTAATAAGTCGAGGACTTCCTGTAATTCGTAAGACAATAAACAGCCATCAGTTCTGAGATCCTGTCCGCCATGAATTTGTCTGGTCCCCTTTCAAAACCAGTTCAACGGGGGCCATCATTGTCTTCATTTTAAAAAGGCAATAGGAAAAATCCTATCGTTTACCCCTGGACTGAATTATCTGCAGTTTATTCTATTTCAGTATTAATTTCCATCAGGGGAAAAAAAAATCCCACTCTGATGGAATTCTGGAAAGCATTTTCCTTTTAAAATATACACTTTTAAAACACATTTCGCTGCTCTGTTTCAACCAAGAGTGGCATCAAAATAGCCATGGGTGAAAAGCCCAATGGAAAACTAAGTTTCTTTCTGCACATTGATCCATGAAAAACAGATCAGGACAATTCACACTGGAATTCGCATTATATGTTATATGTTCAAGCATCTTTCTTTTGCACTTTAGTGGCAAGAAACAAAGAAAACTATCCAGCCAACGGATATTTGATTTGTTTTTCTGAACTGTGAGCCGAGGTGAGCTTGTTAGATGGCAATCACGAAAGAGGTTATTGGATCCAAATGCAGATACAGTTATGTCCACTCCATCATCCCTGCCCCTTTGTAATAAACAAGAATAGCCATAGGCAGAGACAAGGAATTTATCTATACAGCATTCTAAAGCAGGGATGGATATCCCTCAGAAGACCATTTATGGCATCCATCTGACTTCACACTGGGAATAAGCCCAATTTAGAATGGCATGGACTTGGTCTAGGGAACTGAGAAGATGACCTTGGACAAGCTATTCAGAAACCAGGTCAAAAATGAAGGCAAAATGTGCAGAACCGGGTCCTGAGCTGAAGGAGAAAGGAAAATAACAGTACTGGCTCTTCCCTGATTCCCTGGGATATGAGAGGGAGGGAGGGAAAAGCACAGCCAGGTTTTCAAGCTTCTGTTATTATAGACAATTCTGATGAAATCTGCTTCTCGTTTCCTTGAGAAGTCTGTTTCCTGAACTGCACAAACTTGAGAGACTGACATGAGGAATGAAAGGTTGCTTTAAGCTTGCAGAGACATTGTACTCATTAAACACACACACACACACATACACACACACACACACACACACAGGCAAACACCAAATAGCAATAGCACTTAGACTTATATACCACTTCACAGTGCGTTTACAGCCCTCTTTGACTAGGTCCTCATTTTACCAACCTCGGAAGGATGGAAGGCTGAGTCTATCCTGAGCCAGTCAGGATCAAACTCCTGGCAGTGGGTAGAGTTAGCCTGCAATTCTGCATTCTAACAGTTGCGCCACCGTGGTTCAGTTTTCCACAAATGATGTCTATTTTGCTTAAAGGAGGGGGTAAGGGGAAAATGACTATAAAGCTTGGGGCAGCGATTGCACCACTTTCAAAAGCTGCAAGACTGCATATAAAATGGAGATACAATGAAATTAGTATCACAGAGGCCTTGGTCAAATGTAATAGTATGTGGGAATGCCCTTGGGAGATTAGACAAAAAAGAAAAATCCTACTAAGGAATGGATGCCCAGGAGAGACCTAACCTGATGAATTGGGTAATATATGTGACGGCTGGAGGAAACATGTCCATATCAAGAGCTGTGGTGGCACAGTGGTTAGAATGCAGTACTGCAGGCTACTTCTACTGACTGTCAACTGCCAGCAGTTTGGTAGTTCGATTCTCACCAGCTCAAGGTTGACTCAGCCTTCCATCCTTCCGAGGTCGATAAAATGAGGACCCAGATTGTTGGGGGCAATATGCTCACTCTGTAAACCACTTAGAAAGAGCTGAAAAACACTGTGAAGTGGTGTATAAGTCTAAGGGCTATTGCTAGTACTATCCTGCCTTTATGATTTTTACAAATAACTCGAGGTCTAGGTGCTATATAAGTCTAAGTGCTATTGCTACTGCTATTGCTGTATAAGCTAATTCCATTTTCATGTGAAGCTACACTAACAGAACTTTGCAAGTCTGCAAGTACAATAATTTTGCTGTCTCCTTTACAGACTGATAACTTAGGGAGAGTGCCTTCTGCATCTCTCCCTCTGCCCATTATGCAGCTATGGGCTATGGTCCCTCTTATCTGACCATTGCCTAGGCAGCATCCCTTTGCTTGGTCTCCCAAAGTTATTTCCACACACCATTACATCAGGAAACTGGACTCCCTAAAACAAAATGCGGGACATTTCAGAATTGATGGATGCCAAATTTATCAGGGGAACTGTCTGGAAAAAAATGAAAGCACAGTAGACTCACTAGGCTGACCATTGAACACAAAGTTCATGATCCCTTGTCTTGCTGCCTTGTGCTGTTGGAAGTTAAAACCCACCCCACTCCTAGGAAAATGAAATATTTTAGGATATACTAAAAAGGCACAATATTTCCACTAAAAGAGAAGTAGAAACTCAGAGAGGCAGGCACCCTTTGTCAATGGGCCATGAAGGCCTGGGCCAGTCTATTCTACATAACAAAGATCTACCTCCTTCAGGCAGAGCCATTCATTTGCACCACCCATCAAGTTTCAACCAAACTTAGCACACAGACAACCTACAAAGCTAGCTATGACCTTTGACAGCAACCAATCAGGATACTCTTCCTGTGCCCCAGGAAGTTCAAAGCCCAGAGAGGGCATAAAACCCAGGCACTCTCAGCATCTCCTCCCTTTTCACCCAGGATCTCCAAGCCATGTGATCCTGTGCATCAATAAACCATCTTTCCAAACATGTTTCCAGTGTCTTTTTCCCCACCTGGAACTGAACCCAGAAGGGACATTTCTTCCAACAGTGCCAAGGAAGACTGGCTTTGCTTTTAACATCTGGATCACTTGAACCTTGCCTACAAGGTGATCACTCCATGCACTCCATGATTCCTTTTCACACAGTTCTATTCATCTGAACTCCACTTTAGATCCTGCAGCCGAGTTATTGAACTGTCTTATTGGAAACGCACTGCCTTGAATACCTTTTCTTCTCCCTCAATCTTGTAAAACGGAACATTACTGCTTTAAAAATTCAGTGACACATACAAACTCCGGAGACTTTGCAATGTCACTTGGCTGAACTTCACGCAGAAACTGGCAAGGCATAAAAGCCAAGTATGCTTTTGCCCTGACCTGGCAAAAAAGGAGGAGGAGGAGGGGGAGGAGGAGAAGGAGAAGAAGAAGAAGAAGAAGAAGAAAAGAAGACCACCTGCCTCTGTCAGTCTATTTGACATATACTTAAAGCTGAAAGTGGGGTTTTTTTTTCACAAAATGTGATAGTCACAAAATCTCTTTAGCAAGATTTAATGAAATGAACAGGATGGGGTTATAAGAATTCCAAGAAACAATACTATTTTCCATCTACAACTATAAACAATAATAGCTATTGTTATTTCAATGTACATTAGGATGGGAGACCCAGTTTGATCTAGTGGCTATGGTGCTAGCCTGAGTTTCAGTCCTGCCATTAGGCCGACATAAGGTCTGTGACCAAACATTCTCTCTAAGAAAGCAGTGGCATACTATTTTCAAGAATATTGCATAAAGAACTTTGTGGGCTCCAGAAGTCAAGACTGACTTGAAGGCAAAAAAGAAAAAGAAAGAAAGAAAACATCTTTAATTTTTTTTCTAACTACCTTTCTATCAATCAGAAAGCTGGTGGGTCTTTTCACTGATAACACAGAAGCTTGCAGTTGACTATTTAGATAGTGGTTTGGGAGCCACTTCCCAGCCTCATCAGTCTGGGAGCCACTTATTAACAGTACCAAAAGCTATATGTAAGGAGAGGAATGCTGTCTATTAAGTTAGGCCTTGCAGCTGGGGTACGATGCAAATATTTTTACTACTGGTTCTGTGGATGTGGCTAGGTGGGAGTGGCTAGGTGGGTGTGGCTTCTTCTCTTTTTTTGTGCAGCAGCCTTACCTCTGGTGCTCTGCTTTTTTGCCTCCTGGGCCTCAGGGAAGCCTCCTGGGAGCCTGTTTTTGCCCAAAAAACAGAGCATGGGGGGACCACACAGCACCCCACCCTCCATGCTCTGGTTTTTTGCCTCCTGGGTCTCAGGGAAGCCTCCTGGGTGAAGCAGTAAGAAAGCAAGGGGAATCCCAGCACAACGGATCGTCAAAACAGCTGATCGTTGGAAGGAAAAAAGAAGAAATACTGGTTCGGCTGAACCAGTAGATTTTTTTTTACTACCGTTTCAGCCAAATGGTAGCATTCTTTTTACTACCGGTTCACCTGAACTGGGCCAAACTGGTAGAATAACACCACTACCTTGCAACAACATTCATCTCAAATGTTCCCCATGTTCTGACATCAAATTAGTACCAAAATCAGTGATCCCACACTCAAATGGAGCTATTTGAATTGGTCAATAGGAAGGGCATCAATCAACAAACAAAAACATGTACTGTACTGTGTGCATGAATATTTTATTTATTTATTAAATTTGCTTGCCATCCATCTCACTGCAAGGTGATACATTCACTGCTGCAAAATTTACTCTTATTTAGATATATGGCCTGCCCTTCAGAAATTTCATAAGAGCAAATTGCCACAAACTATTAGGAGAACTATCAATCAAATCATAAAAGTAGCTCGAAGCAGAAAGGACTTCTTAGAAAGAATAGTGAAGACAGTTTTGTGAAAAACTGGCTGATGGTTGTGGCTAAGGACAGGGAACTGTTCTGACCCAACCTGGTTCCAATAAAGCAAACACAAGACAAAGCCGGAAGCACAACCTTTTAATGTTTCCTCTGTGAATTCTGTTTCTTCACAGATAAAAGGCTGCTTCCAACTAATTAGCTCCGACAAGAAAGACCCTTGCCAAGTTTTTGCAAAGCTGTCAACAAACAACTGATAACAAATAGTTTACAATAGAAGAGTCTCAAATACCAACTGTAATGTCCATGAGGCTGAGTTTCAAACCATCTTTGCCTTCTGCAAAGAACGTTTATTCACAGCTGGCTTTTATCCTCTTGAGGGAGGGGCCATTACCTCACAGCCTTACTCCCGAGTTGCCCATGCTGTTGTAACTGCTCTTTCCTGCGAGCAGCCGTGCACACATGCACACTTGGCACAGGCTCCTCGGGAACCTTCTCATCACTGCTGCCAGCCCCCACAATCTCTGAAGGCAGCAGTCCACTTCCTAATGGTCCTGGCCCCTCATCTGAGTCCTCGCTCTCCTCAGCCATCCACACCTGCTGCTGGCTAACCACAACAGGAACTGACGAGCAGACCAGATCTTTTGACCCTCTCTGGACAAAGGGAGGATGCAAGATTACCCAAGCTGTGCTCAAGGGTGGGGCTGCTGGGGGTTCGCAGGGGTTTGGGAGAACCACTAGCTAAGATTCTGTGCAGTTTGGAGAACCCACAAATCCCACTCCTGGCTAGCCCTGCCCACCCTTCCTCGCCGCTCCCAGGAGTCCCCACACAACCCCTTTTGGATGCAGGTAAGTGCAGGGCATGCACAGTGGCTCGGGGTGGGTGAAAAACAGGCATCCCAGAAGTTCAGGAAGGCTAGAAATGGGCCCATTTCCGGTTTTCAAACAGCCTCCAGAGGCCAGGGAAGCTGTTTTCACACTCCCAAATGCTGGAGGAAAGACTCTGGAGCCCAGGGAGGGCAAAAACGCTCCCCCTCCATTGGCAGGAGGCTGACTAGGCCATGCCTACCATGGCCATGCCCATCCAGAAACCAGGCAGAGAACCCCTTGCTAAAAATTTTTGAAGCCCACCCCTCGCTGTGTTGTATAGAGCAATATCACTTAGATGTGCATATACTGCTCCATAGTGCTTTACAGCACTCTCTGGGTAGTTTACAATGTCAGCATTTTGCCCCCAACAATCTGGGTCCTCATTTTACTGACCTCAGAAGGCTGAGTCAACCTTGAGCCTGTTGGGATCAAACTTCAGGGCAGAATTAGTCTGCAATACTGCATTCTAGCCACTGCCCCACCAGGGTTCCTATGATTAGGAATATGTATGTATGGTTGCTTCTCATGAGGAGACTGCAAACCAGCTGCCCCCAGAGGATTAAAGAACTAGGAAATAAGGGAATTTGCCACACTTGCTACAGCCACAAATGGAGCTTTCCAAAAGTTTACACTTCCCTTGCTAATCACTTTCATTAATCATCTATTAATTGACAGATTTTAACAGATTTAACAGATAATCAGAGTTGGAAGGGACCTTGTAGGTCATCTAGTCTAACCCCCTACCCAAGCGGGAGACCCTACACCATTTCTGACAAATGGCAGTCCAATCTCTTCTTGAAAGTCTCAAGTGATGATGCTCCCACAACTTCCGAGGGCAACTTCTGTTCCATTGGTTGATTGTTCTCCCTGTCAGAAAGTTTCTCCTTATTTCCAGGTTAAATCTCTCCTTGTTCAGTTTCCATCCATTATTCCTTGTCTGGACTTCAGGTGCCTTGGAAAATAGCTTGACCCCTTCCTCCCTGTGGCAGCCCCTCAAATATTGGAAGACCACTATCATGTCTCCCCTGGTCCTTCTCTTTACTAGACTAGCCAAGCCCAGTTCCTGCAACCGTTCTTTGTATGTTTTAGCCTCCAGTCCCCTAATCATCCTGCTTGCTCTTCTCTGTACTTTTTCTAGAGTCTCAACATATTTTTTATAATGTGGTGAACAAAACTGGATGCAGTACTCTAGGTGTGGTCTTACTAAGACTTTATAGAGTGGTATTAGTACTTCCTTTGATCTTGATTGTATCAATCTGTTAATACAATTTAGGATTGCATTAGCTTTTTTGGCTGCTGCTGCACACTGCTGGCTCATGGTTGTCCACTAAGATTCCAAGATCCCTCTCACAGTTACTGCTATTGAGCCTGGTTTCATCCAGTCTATATGTGTACTTTTGGTTTTTCTTGACTTAGTGTAGGACTTTACTTTTCTCTACGTTGAATTTCATTTTGTTAGATGTGGCCCAGTGTTCTAGTCTGTCAAGATCCATCTGGATCTTGAGCCTATCTTCTTGGGTGTTAGCTATTCCTGCCAGCTTAGTATCATCTGCAAATTTGGTAAGTTCCCTTTCTATTCCCTCTTCTAAATCATTAATGAAGATATTGAAGAGTACTGTGCCTAAGACGGAACCTTGTGGCACCCCACTGCTTACTTCCCCCCATGTAGACTTAGACCCATTAAGGACTACTTGTTGAGTACAGTTTGCCAGCCAGTTGCAAGTCCATCTAGTGGTGGTGCTATCTATTCCACTTTTTTTCTAGCTTACTAAGAAGTAGGTTGTGGTCTACTTTGTCAAATGGCTTGCTGAAATCTAAATATATTATGTCCACAGTATTTTGCTGGTCTACTAATTTTAGTCACTGTGTTGAAGAATGAAACAAGATTGGTTTGGCATGATCTGTTTTTAACAAACCTGTGCTGACTGCTAGTTATTACTTTACTTGTTTCTGGATGTTGGCAGATCTGTTTTTTTTATTATCTTTTCCACTATCTTCCCTGGTATTGATGTTAGGCTGATTGGACTTTCCTGGGTCTGGTTTTTTTTTTTTCCTTTTTTGAAGATGGGAACCACATCAGCTCTTTTCCAGTCCTCTGGTAGTTCCCTGGTGCTCCAGGATTTTTGAAAGATATGGTGCAGTGGTTCTGAGATTACCCCTGCCAGCTCCTTTAAAACTCTGGGATATAATGCATGTAATCCATTGCTTTAAAGAAGTTAGACAATTGCAAAATGACAAGGCTGAGTTGGGTGCCTTCGGTCCTGGATGTAAGAAAATGAAGGTGTATCTTCAAAACTATGAAGAATTTAAAATAACAGTACAAAGCAAGACAAAGTTCTGGCTACAGAAAGTTTTGAACAAATTAATGGCTTAGAAAATATTAAAGTATTGGATGAGAGATTGAATATCTCTGAGAATGAGATGGAGGATATTTAAATTTGATCAATAAATAATTTTGAATATGAAGTCTTTGAAATTAATCTTAAAGAACAAGCGTATTTTTGTGGGAAAGTAAAAACAGTTTTTTTTTTTATACTGGAGACATAAGAAGATTCGCAATTGATAAAGGCATTAAAAGACATTTTTGAGGAACTGCACTGGGACTTTGAATCAATAATGTCAGCTGTGTTCCCAGAAGAGGTTGTTACAGAAAAAGTGTAATGGAGAACATCACGGAAAATAATTTAAACAAGAATTTGTCATTAGACATAAAAAATGGATGAGGTTTTAAAGATTTAGAAGGAAATAAAAAATGACAATTGCAGACAGCAATTGGAATAGTTTCTTCTTCCTGGATTTACAAAAGAGGATGTTTAGACACAAGGACAGTTTTTCCCCAAGTGGAAACACTCTGCTAAACAACTAATTCCCATAACACTGTCAAACTATTTAGTAAGACTGTATTACTAATATTCTTCTCATCCTTCCTATTACCTATCTCTTCCAACTTATAACTATAACCATGTTGCTTGTATCTTTACAATTTATTTTGTTTTATTTGTTCCCTAGTATGATTTGATTGCTTATTAGTAATCTATAACTATCACTAAGTGTTGCATCTTATGATTCTTGATGAATGTATTTTATTTTTTCTTTATGTACACTGAGCTTATGCACCAAAGACAAATTCCTTGTGTGTCCAATCACACTTGGCCAATGAAGAATTCTATTCTATTAAGTTTTGGTGGAAAATGAAGCAAGGATCAGCAATCATCTGAATAGATTAAGAGCAAGATTGTTTTACATCAAAAGAAAAAACACAAAGCTAATTTATGTGATTAGGGTAAAAATGGGATATTATTTGGGGTGGTTCTTTCTGCCTTAGCTGACATCTGGCCTGGAAAACAATGTATATTGGATTTGCTTAACAGTTAACCTAGTGTTTACTTTAGATATCCTAACCTGATAGCATTGAAATTGGCTTTGTATCTAATTAAGTGTTTCCACTTAAAGTAAGGGATTTGTCAGCTTATTCTCTTGAAAGGAGAAAATGTCCTTCTGTCATATTACATTTAATCTTTTGTTCATGCTAGGATACTGGAACCACTTTCTGCCTTTTAAATGTGGATTTGCTTATACTGCAGTTAAGAGTTGAGATATGGAATGCTGAGCTTTATATCTGTTAATTAGTGTTATTATTTTAGGGCTCTGTTTGGACTTTTTGCTGACACCTGGACTAGAGAAGATGCTACTGACTGGATTTGTCTACTACAGTTAAGAGATGAGTTAAGGGATCAAGAGCTTAATATAAGAGTTAATTAAGAGGCAACAAAGAGATAGTGAAATTGTTGTAATGACTGGGTTGCTTTCTTGGGTTTTTTTTTCCTTTGATTTTGTTTTCTAGTGCCTTTTTGCTTCTTTTTGTTACTTGGTTTGCATGATCTTTTATTATTTAATGAAAAATTTAAATAGAATTATGAGAACATAAATTACAAGGTGACTCTAAGAGTCTGTCTATCTGTCTGTCTGAATCTATCTATCTATCTATCTATCTATCTATCTATCTATCTATCTATCTATCTATCTATCTAATCTAATCTACCTATATCAGAAGTTGGACAATTAACCTTCTGGCCTAATAGTTGTCATAATGCAATTAATCTGAATTAGTTTAGTCTAATTTTTTTTATGGAGATTAATGAATTGAATAGGAGACTCTAGACAACTCCCTAGCCATCCAGATCTGGTTAACTGGGGTTAGAGATTAGAATTTAGATTTTGCTTCAATTTGCTTCACTTTCTGAAAATTCACTTCAAGAGATTCCAGAAGATCTGCAAATATCAGGCTGTGTGATCCAGACCAGATACAGATACAGATTAACAGAGTTGGAAGGGACCTTGTAGGTCACCATTTCTGACAGATGGCAGTACAGCCTCTTCTTGAAAACCTCCAGTGATGAAGCTCCTACAACTTCTGAAGGCAAGCTTGGGTTGATTGTTCTCCCTGTCAGAACATTTCTCCTTATTTCTAGGGAGAATCTCTCCTTGATCAGGTTCCATCCATTATTCCTTGTCTGGCCTACAGGTGCTTTAGAGAATAGTTTGACCCCTTCCTCTCTGTGGCAGCCCCTCAAATATTGGAACACTGCTGTCCTATCTCCCCTGGTCCTTCTCTTCACTAGACTAGCCATGCCCAGTTCCTGCAACTGTTCATCATATGTTTTAGCCTTTAACCCCAGGCAATCCATGTCCCGAAGGTCAGAAGAATGCCCTAAGTGACAATAGCAACCACAGAATCTTTTTAAAATGAAAAAAAAAAAACCTGTTTAGATGTCAGGAAGATCAAAGTTGAAGCCCTCTTCATGTATTTGATAACCCTTTATCTAGGAAGAGGGAAGAATGCATATTTGGATGTTCAAATATATGGCAGAAAGGAAGAGAGGATTGACAAGAAAATATAGTATTTTTCACTAGCCAAGACTACCCTAGTTCCATTAAAGAACCCTAGAGGGGATTCAGCCTGGAAAATGGGTCAGGTACTAGAAAACAGAGACAGTCTATACAAATAAATCATCAGTGTAAAGGAGGTAGTGTTTTTCTTAGGTGAACTGAAATGTTATAATAATTATGAAGGGTTGGATTCTTCAAGACTCTGCATCTGGCTAGATAGTTAAAAAAGCAAGAAGAGAAGGACATTTTAAAGTGTTAAAGCTAAGCATGCCCCAACTTTGAAACCTCAAAGGAAAGAGAGAGCATTTCAAGAAACGCAGACTGATAAATTCATCCAAAGTGGATATAGACAGGTTTGACAATCTGAAGTTATGAATAACCAGAACCGCAAACTGTAATTCATTCTTTGCCATAATAACACACAAATGTGACAAATGTAGATACAAGGAAGGGCAGTTTATTTAAAAGCAAGAAGAAAAATAAGCAGAGGAGAAAAAAAATCAGGGACGTCCCTAATAAATAGGCAAACATGATATAGATAACACAATACATCTTTTTTTCCCCCCCACACGTTTTTTTTTTTCAGCAGTTTTGCTTTATAACCTGACAGCTTCAATATTTGGCTAATGAATGATGATAACTGTGCTGAAATCTCAGCAGCAATAATGTTCCATCGTGTTTTCTCCTTGAGACTCGGCACATTTCAAGAACTTGTGGGCTTAAATTTCAAAGCAACTTGTCTTCCTCTGAAAAGCAACAAAGATGGTTAAGGGGCAGGAGGCTAAAACATATGTAGAACGATTGCAGGAATTGGATGTCTAATATAATATAATGAAAAGAAGGACTAGGAGTGACATCATAGCAGTGTTCCAGTATCTTAGGGGCTACCACAAAGAAGAGGGAGTCAAGCTATTCTCCAAAGCACCAGAGGGCAGGACAAGAAGCAATGGGTGGAAACTAGACAAGGAAAGAAGCAACTTAGAACTAAGGAGAAATTTCCTGACAATTTCCTGAACAATTGATCAGTTGAACAACTTGCCTCCAAAAGTTGTGGGTGTTCCAACACTGGAGGTTTTTAAGAAGAGATTGGGCAACTGGTTGTCTGAAATGTTATAGGTTTCCTGCTTGAGCAGTGGGTTGGACTAGAAGACCTTCAAGGACCCTTCCAACTCTGTCATTCTGCTAAAGAATAATAGACATTGATATTTCTACAGTATATGAAGAAAACTCTCCTTTGATCCTAGTTGGAACCTTGAAATCACAGATATGTCTGTATAACCTTTGACAACAATGTGGTTTGTCATTTCCTTCTTCCATTTGTGTGTGTGGTTTTGTGTGGGTATATATTTGTATCTACATCTATTCTTAGTTTTCAATCCAGATTTCAGGGGATCTCCCATCCAAGTTCTAGGATCTCCCAGGAGTTTCCAATCCAAAAATAAATCACTCAGAATCAGCTTCCTGCCTGAGCTGGGGGCTAGACTAGAAGATCTCAAATGTCCCTTCCAACTCTGTTATTCTGGCCCCAGAGATAGAAGCACAGCAGGCCTGAAACGGGTCTCTTTTCAAAATGGTTTAAGCTGATGGAAGGATGCTAGAGAAGCTGTCTGCTGAGGCTTCCTTCCCCACCCCTTCCACTAAAATGAGCCGGGCTATTTCACTCCCAATGCCAGGAGCAGAGACAGCTCTGCTTTAGTAAGTTAATAAATTTCTTTAATGCCTCCCTCTTGCAGTGCTCTCTGGTAGTAACATTGAGGGGGATGAAGGGCACAAATGCCTGAGCTGAGAATTCTTAAGTACTTGCCATTTGAAGAGAGAGGTGTTTTACTGTCTTAACTCCCTACTTCCCTCCCGCAAGTGGCTTAGAAAAGAGAGGAAGCACTGAGGGATGTTCCCTTTTTATTAACACAGGTAATGCTCAACTTATGACCACAGTCGAGCCTGACTGTCAAAGCGTGATTTTGCTGCTGCAGCTATTGCCACTTTTCAACAATAGGGTGGAGGGGAGAACCTCCTTTAGAATGCCAGTTCCAGACGGTGGCAAGAAATCGTTTTGTGGGAACCAAGGTCATCTAACATCTAAAGACTTAGACCAGGATGTCAAACTCAAGGCCTGGGGCCTATATTTGGCCCCCAGGGTGCTTAGATCTGGCCCGCAGGCCCACCCTAGAAACAGTGAAGGACTGGTCCACAGTGCCTCTGCCAGCAAAAATGGAGCTCCATTTTCTCTGGCAGAGGGTTGCAGGAGGCCATCGCAGCCAAAAACGGAGCTCGGCAGCCCATTTTCACTGGCAGAACATTCAGGCCACCACAGGCGCCCCTCAATATGAATGACATCATGATGGCCATGCCCACTCCAGCCCACCAAGGTCAAACACAACCCTGATGTGTCCCTCAATGTAATTGAGTTTGACACCCCTAACTTAGCCCATTACCACAACAATACCTGGCCATCTGATTGGACAATGTGACTTGCACTAATAGGAGGAGGGAGATTCTCTTCTTTAATTATATTAAAACCATGGGAATTAGTTAGAGTTGGTTTTGCTTTCAATCTGTGCTGATATGATGTACTCAATAAAGTTTTGCATTCAGAGGTGGTAAGTTAATAACAGGGTTGCTAAGTGAATCTGGCTTCCCCATGGAGTTTGCTTGTCAGAAGGTCTCATAGGGTGATCCCATGATCCCGGGACACAGCAGCTGTCATAAATATGTGTCAGTTCCCAAGTATCTGAATTTTGATCATGTGACCGTGGGAATACTGCAATGGTCGTAACTGTGAAAAACAGTCATAAGTCAATTTTTTCAGTGCTGGCGTAGTTTTGAATGATCACTAAATGAATGATAGTGAAGGACTATCAGAGAGCCAGTTTAGTATAGTGATTAAGGCAGAGGTCTCCAAACTTGGCAACTTTAAGACTTGTGGACTTCAACTCCCAGAATTCTGGGAGTTGAAGTCCACAAGTCTTAAAGTTGCCACATTTGGGGACCCCTGGGTTAAGAAATCAGGCTAGAAAGTGGATAATGTCAGTCTGAGTTCTGTTTTAGGCATGAGCCAACTGGATGACCTTTGCCCATCCATCTCACTCAGCCCTAGGAAGAAGCAGGCAAAGCCAAACTACTTCTGAAACCTTGCCTAGAAAACTTCAGAGATCCATGCTGACAATTTTATTTATTTTTATTTATTTATTTGATTTGTCAATCGCTTACCAGATAATAGGTATAAGTATAAACATAGTTATGAATATGTTGTCAGGAATCAACACTGTCAGTTGTCAGGAATCAACACTGATTTGAAGATACCCCAAACAAAACAAAATAAAACAAGTGTGCTTAGGAGAAGCTCAGAGAGTGCCCTATAATGTTGATTATTCATTCATCCATGAAGATATCAGCCTTACAATCATTGCAACGATATCCCCCACCTTATAATGCCAACCACATTGTAATAAAATTTTCATTGTCGTGCTTGGTTAAGCTTGCTTTGCATTTAGACTACTCATTCTGTCATTGTAGAGCTTTCTCTGCAATTTTTTTTTTTTCAGAAGATCAAAATATTGGGACACTGAGAAAGGCTTGAAAGGCCCCCTAGGGATGGGGGTCATTGCACAACCTTAACATTTTCTTTTTTAGTTCAGAATGTCTGGTGCACAACTGGATTGCCATTCTATATTCTAGCTTACTGGTAGAGCATATGCCTTCAGAGCTAAAGTTAACAGAGTAACAGAATTGGAAAGGATTCTACTAATCCAAGGGTCTTCAAACTTGACAGCTTTAAGACTTGTGGACTTCAACTCCCAGAATTCCTCATCCAGTCATGTTAGCTCAGGAATTCTGAGAGTTGAAGTCCACAAGTCTTAAACTTGCCAAGTTTGGAGACCCTTGTACTAATCCAATCCCCTGCTCAAGCAGGAGACCCTATACCATTCCAGACAAGTGGTGGTCCAATCTCTTCTTAAAAACCTCCTGTGATGGCTGTTTATGGAGATTCTCAGACATCCAGGTCATGGTTGTCCCAAAGATGCTTTTTCAAGAGGCAGGTGGGCTTTCTGGTTTTTCTTTGAAGACTTTTTGCTTCTCATCGAAGGAGCTTCTTGAATAAGAAGTGAAACCTCTTCAAAGAAAAACCAGGAAGTCCAGTTGCCTCTTGAAAAAGCACCATTGGGGCTCCAGTGATGGAGCATTCACAACTTCTGAATTGAAAGCAAGCCATTCCACTGATTAATTGTTCTCACTGTCAGGAAATTTCTCCTTAGTTCTAGGTTGCTTCTCTCCTTGATTAGTTTCCATCCATTGCTTCTTGTCCTGCTTTCAATTGCTTTGGAGAATAAATTGAGCCCCTCAATTTATTGGGCAATTTATTGCTTCTTTGTGGCAGCCTCTCAAATATTTAATAGTTCTTAGATTCAATTCCCACATCCCCAGAGGCAGCATTCAGCAGGTTCTGACCAGTTCTGGAGATCCAGTAGCAGAAATTTTGAATAGTTCAGAGAACCAACAAATACCACCTCTGACTGGCTTTGCCCCATCTATTTTCTGCCTCCCAAGTCCCAGCTGATTGGCTGGGTCTTCTTTTGTTGCCCTGCACAGGAGAACGGAGCTGGAAAGCAGGTTAGTGGGGTGGGAGGGAATGGGATTTTGCAGTAGCCTTCCCCCTGGAGTGGGGAGGAAATGGGGATTTTGCAGTTCCCGTGCCATGAGCACCAAGCCATGCCCACAGAACTGGTAGTAAAAAAATTTGAATCCCACCACTGCACATCTCATGTAACATTGGAAAAGGCAAAGTTTAAACCCTTGAGTCAGAACTGACAACATCAAGATTCCTATCAAGCTCATTAGTTTAGAGCTAGGTGACCCATTTAATTCTGGTAATTCTCTTCTTATTTAGAACATGAAGACTAGAATCTTATTTTGTCCTCTGGGTAGAAAAGCAAAAGATTATAAGCAGGAAAAAAACCTCTACCTGGAAATGCCCATCAGAGACCTGATCTAGAACTGTCAGACAAATATAGGTTAGCAACATAAACTCAGAGTGAGCAATCAATTGTTTAAGTATATGGTTTTTCTGTAGTTTTCACTTTAAAATAGTAGAATTGGATTGATGAGAGTTGTGGTTAAATGGGGTTCAAAAAGCCTGATAAATACAACTTGCAGTTTGCATGGAGCCCTGAGAATATAGGCTGCCTTAGCAATTCTGAAGTACCTTAATATATATGCTATGTTCACACAACTAAAAAAACCTAAACTAATCAAAGCTTAGATTCCGACAACATGCTAAGCTATCAAATGACAAGTTTTTATGAGCAACTAAGTAGAAGCCATCTTCTTCCTAGGTTCCAAGGTTGCATGTTAGATTAGGAGCTATAGGAGAATCAGTGGTCCCTAAACTCAGATTCCAACTATTGATCCCTCATTTTGCCCAGCATAAAATACTGAAGTTTGAATAGCAAAAAGTGATGTTTCAGGACCCTGGACAGGTCCCATGGGTGGGGGAATCAAGTGGGAACTATTAGTAGACTTCAGATGATTCCTAATGGATAACTTATTTCAGCTTGTCATTCACTCAGTAACAAAACCTTTCAATGTATGTTGCAAAATTTAAAAAAAATACTTCTAATGAGCCCTCTGACATATGACCTATACATAGATTTACACCTACATCTGATGATGTTGCCTAGTTTGGTAATGAAACATCTGCAAGAAGACAACTATGCTCAAAAAGCACTGAGGACTTCACACTGCAATTTTGAGCTACATGTCTTCTCTTCTATCGTACATACGTCAAACTTGTGACTTACCTCAATCAACTCTTTGCTTCAATAACTGGAACATCATCTACACATGTGCCATGGCTCTATTGCAGTGGGGAGGCAACTGAAGCAGCTACTACTTCCCAATGAATCAAAGCAAGGTGTGGCTTCACTTCACTTTAATGCTTCACTTTGAAGGAATGTTTTCAGTCAAAGGGAAGCAAGTGCCCCTTCACAGATTTTCCAAAACTGGAGATTTCAGGGATTATGTTAGCAATTAATTGGCTTTCAGCAATTGGAAAAACTTTCTATTGGAAAATGGAAAGAAAAGAAAAGAAAAAGGAGGAAGGAAGAAAAAAGGGAGAAAAAAGAAAAAGAAACAGCTGTAGCACATTCAATGGAAGGAACAATCCTTCCATTCCCCACTATCCTGTCAGAGCTGAAGAAGCTTCTTGAATGAGAAGCGAAACATCTTCAAAAACAACGAGAAAGTCCAGTTGCCTCCCCAAAAAATCACCTTTGGGACAGCTGTAGAGCACTTTTCAATATAAATATTTTCCATTTCACAACACTGCCTCCCATAGAAGCATGACTTAGCATGAGAAAATGCCCAAACTTGGTAACACACAAAACACAGAGAACAAGAAATAGTAGGATGTGGGTTTGTTCTCTGAATTTGTGGGTTGGTTTCTCAATGTTTTGTTAGTAGTGTAGGTCATGTCAAATCCTTAATCCCAAATCCTTAATCTTTACCCATACTGACACCAAACAGCACCAGTTTGATTGGAACAACACAACAATTATTGGCTATGCTACCAACTGTCATACTTGTCAGTTCATCAAAGCCTGGCACTCCACAAGCAATTCTATCAACAGACACATTGACCTACAACCAGCCTATGAAACCCTCAGAATCCAAATCAACTGCACGGCCAACCAGAGACGAGACCAACCCTCAACCAACTCATGCAAACTCCTGCAACCAACACTTCTCCTCCCACCTGATGTAACCTCTCTATCACAAGACCCATCACAAGACTCTCACTTGACACACACACACATGTGATCCATCATAAGACCTATTGACCACAGAAATCCCACTGAACTAAATGAAAGAACAATGACACCCCCTAAACTCCACTAAAGATGTAACCTAGCCTGGTAACAAAATGTTCAGAAACTAACCCAAAGCTCTTGGTTTCTATCGCTCAGTAGAAAATGACCTCTTTTAAACTTCCAATTCATCCTGAGAGCATAAGTTATTGCCCTGATTAGAGCAGATTAGTTGAAGAATGCTTGATTAGATCCTTTTGAAACAAACGCTACGATCAAGCAGAAAATTAATTGAGCTGCAAGTGATTACGTGGTGCTTTAGAAAAGGTATTACCAACAGCAGAAAGACGGAGACAAAGGAGATCTTGCAGGCTGCATGAATTCTGCTCCTTCCTTCTTCTCCCACAAACTTTCGAAACAACAACAAGCTTTGATTTAGGTGCGTGTTTTTTTTTTCCTGTTGTGCTTTGCTTCCTTCTTTTTTTTTTTTTTTTACATCTGCAGTCCTTCAAAAGGATTTATCAATAGAAAGTCGGTTTATGCCTAATTTATGAAGCACTAGGTAAGCAACATTCTGACTGAGCAAATACATTCCTCTCTGAAAATACCTGTTCATAGAAGTCTTTGATCAAGCACACATAAAGCGAAGGGGATTTCACTCTTTATGCTGGGCATTATTAATTTATTTCCCTATGAGTAGTAACGTAGCGGGACCAGAAGAACTTTTCTTTGGCCAAGGATTGTACTTGGCCTCTGACTGTTCCACCCAATCTACATCCCCCAAAGTGGGTGGGGGCATGGCCAGCCCAAGAAAACAGATGGATCAAGAACTCAGTTTGACTAATCTTTGATTCTCTTCACAGGAGCAAAATCTGGATGACAGTTCTTGACTTTATATATAGACACCCTTCAGATATTTGAAAGCAGCTTCTATGTTATTAGTAGTGATAGGAGTAGGAGTAGGAGGAATAGTAGTAGTGTAGAACCTTGGTGGGTGTGGGGGGTGATGGGGGATTGTCATGTGTGTGTGTGTGTTGGGTCTGGTCTCTGGGTGTTATATGAATTTTGTTGTATGTGAATACTATGCATATTCATACAATGACAATAAAGAAATACTATTATTATTGGTTAATCTTTAATGAGATTCACAGCCTTTGGGGCTGGTTGGTAGCTCAACAGCTTGAGCCCTAACCAAGGACCTAGGAACTGTTAAGGTAGCATTGGAGGATATAAGCTATTCCAAGTAGGGTGGTTTTTTTTGTAGGGAATTCAAGTCTGATAAATTCAGAATTTCCAAATAGCAAGGTAGCCCTTTAGGTATTGCTCCAAGGGCTCCAATTACAATTGGGATAACACACAATTTCTTTTTCCAAATTTGCTCAACTGCAATTTGTAAGTCCTGATACTTTGTGATTTTTTCTTGCTGCTTTTTTCTTGCTGCATGTCTTCAATTACTATTATTGTTGTTGTTGTTGTTGTTAGATATCCTTGACTTATGACCATAATGGAGCCTGTCCAATATAGTCATGTCATAATGGTAATAAAACAGGTCATCACAGGACTGACATGATAATATGATTTTTTGGGGTGGCACTTGTTAAATGAATTACCACAGTTTTTAGGTGAATCTACCATCATTAAATGAAAATCGTGGTCATTAATAAAGCTATTGATTGCTATGGGGTATTTTTGCCAAAAACTGGAAATAAATGTGGTGTTTAGGAAAAGTGTTGTAAATGTTGATCATGTGATTTCAGGATGCTGCAAACAGCCATATAAGCAGGTAGGTTGTCAAGTGTCCCAAAAGCAGTCACATGACCACAAGAGGGCCAACCTTTGGAACTTTAGAACCAGGTCATAAGTACCTTTGGGAGTGAGGGTTCCATTGTAACTTCAAACAGTCATTAAGTGACCAGTCTTAAGTCAAAGACTACTTGTAACAGTAGTAGTGTCAACCCTGAAGCTGGCCTAACTGAGGCCATTTTGATCGCTTCAGTGTTGCCACACTGGAGCTGAGGGTCAGGGAGGGGGGATTTGAGATAGAGGGGATTTTGTAGCCAAAACAAAATATTTCCTCTTGGGAACCAAGGACATTCTCACACCTGGTTGGAGAAAGGAGGAGTGATGCTTCCCAGTTGTCAGACCGCACGGTGATTGGATCATGTGACTGATTGTTTTGAGAAAGTAGCAAATCTTTCAGTTTTATTTAGGTGAAAACCACAAGAGTTTTCAGAGTCGGTTTTCACAAGATATGTGCCAATATGATATTTCCAATAAAAGTATTCTTTGAGGAACCCAATTGCCTCTGAGCTTTGCTTGCCCTAGATTTATTACTTGGAACCCTGATAAGTAGTAGTAGTAAAATTTATTTACTATCCAACTCCAGTGGATGCTGGATGGCATAGAAAGCATAAAAACAGCTAAAAACATTAAATCAAATAGATAACCCAGAACTAAAATAATCTAAAAAATAGCAGCAGAACAACCAAAAATATCTACCAGGGGCCATTGAAAAATCATTTAGATCTGGGACCAAACCAATGTCCAAAGCTTTCCAGAACCCTAGGACCACCCTTATTTCTGGGGGGGGGGGTGTATTGTTCCAGAGGGTGGGGGCCACAATAAGAAGATTAGCTTCCTAGGTCCCACAGGATGGCAACGTTTAATGGAGGGGTCTTCCTGGAAAAGAATAGTAGGAGACAAGCTATTTCACAGATATGTTTTCCTTCAGTCTTTTGTTCTCTAGAGTAGGAGCATCCAATCTTGGCAACCTTAAGTCTTTTGGACTTCAACTGCCAGAATTCCACAGCCATGTTGGCTGGCTAAGGAATTCTGGGAGTTGATGTCCACAGGTCTTAAAGTTGCCAAGGTTGGGTACTCCTGCTCTAGACTAAGCATTACTCAATAGCTCTAACCATTTCTCACATCTTTATGCTTACAGACTCTAGCATGGTGGCTGCTCTGTTTTTGTTGTCAATATTTTCCCTAAATATGGGTACTCAGAACTGGATGCAGTCTTCTTGGTAGATCTGGTAGATGGTGAGTTCAAGCCCTGCCTTACCTATGGAAGCCACCTGGGTAACTTTGGCTCAGTCACTCTCTCACAACCCAACCCACCTAACTGGGTTGTTGTGGGAAAAATAGGAGGAGGAAGGTGGGTTGGGTATGTTCCAGTGGTGGGATTCAAAAATTGTATGGTTCTGTGGGCATGACTTGGTGGGCATGAAATGGCTTGGTGGGTGTGGCAGGGAAACGATATTGTAAAATCTCCATTCCCACCCCACTCCAGGGGAAGGATACTGCAAAATCCCTATTCCCTCCCCACCCACTAACCTGCTTTCCAGCTCCCTTCTCCTGTGCAGGGCAACAAATGAAGACTCAGCTGATCAGCTGGGACTCAGGAGGCAGAGACTAGATGGGCATGGGGCCAGTCAGAGGTGGTATTTGCTGGTTCTTCAAAATACTCAAAATTTCCACTACCGTTTCTCCAGAACTGGTCAGAACCTGCTGAATACCACCTCTGGCATGTTCACAGCCTTGAGTTATTTGTAAAAATAATAAAGGCAGGATACAAATACATTTTTTAAAAAAACTTGGAATCTGTCTATTTGTGAATATCCTCATGAGCCCATTATTCTGTTCTTTGGAGTTTTACTGAAAGTAATACATAGTTTAGAAGTCTGAACCCCTGCTAATTCAGCGATCTGAAACCCCATTAGACTAAATTCCTTTGACTTGTCTCCATTTTAATCAGAAGCTAAAGCACTTGAGATAATTGTTGTCATTGCTGTTGTCTTCAGCTTCCATAAAACCCACAATCAAATCATAGTTGCTGTTTGCCAAACAACAAAAAGCTGGCATTTGAAGGTGGACAGCAAAAGAGAGACAAATAAATAGATTGAAAGAAAATAAACCATTAAGTGTTATAGAGACTTTTGCTCTCACCAGAGGCTCCTGCAGAAGAAAGGGTCAAAGACAGTCAAGATGGTGATTGCCACTACAAAAACCTGTCTCTTCTTTAATGAATATTGTATGTGCAAAATGTTAATGAATATTGTATGTGCAAAATGCAAGATGTTAAAAAAACAGGAAAGGGGGCTTTAATCATGGAATTGCAACCACTAGGTTGACTTTTTAAACTTCTCCTCTCCTCCCTCCCCACTTCCCATGGAATGCCTCCAACTTGAACAGTGCTGTGAGAGGAAGCTGGAAAGGCTATGTTTATGAACAGATTTTGATAAAGAGCATTATTCAAGTTAAGGCTACAGAATCAAAGTTGATGATATGCAGAGGTGGGAAAGACGCAAATGGCAACAGAGAAAAGATCCTTAAGCATGTTCCCATATCAAGCTAGAGTAGGTTAAACTGGATTCAGCATGGTGTGAGAACCAGTGGTATTTGCAAAGAGGACCCAAAAGAAAGGTGAGATGACTGAACAACATTCCTATTCAAACCCCACCATTTTGATTTTCACATGCATCATAAAAATCATGATGTTGCCGCCTCCATCTTGCCTGGTTTGATGCTCCCCCTTTGTGTTATCAGGTACAAAGAATCAGAGCTATCCATTACATTACAGCACAGATGGTCCAACTCCAACCCTTCTTGAATTCTGTTGACTGAACCTTGGGTGCTTGGCAACCAGGCCACATTTACAATTGTCAGAAGAAATATCCATCTGGTTCAGTTTCAAGCCAGGAGAAAGACACTGGAAACTTGGAGGCTGATTTGAAAGGTGGTTTAATGATAAAGTAAGCAAGTTCTCTGGTGCGGCTGAACACATGGAGTTGAAAGTGAGGGTATTTATACCTTCTCTTGGGCTTTGAACTTGAGCTTCCTGTTCCTGTGCAAAAACATGTATTCTATTGGCTATTGTCAGACTCCCATGAAGCCATGTACAAATCCTAGGAGTTTGTCTGAGCCAAGCTCGGTTGAAGTTTGGCTGATGTAATGTCCTTAGGAGCTTGTGCGATGTAGTGAGCTCTGCTGCTAGTGGATTAATCCTGTTATGTCCTGGAGAGTCATGTCTTAATCTCTTCACTCTGGAGCTCAAAGTCTTTTGTTTTGTAGATAGGCTAGCCCAATCTTTCTCAATGGTCATAAAATTCTGCTGGGGGAGGGAGATTGAGTCCGCTTTCTGTCTTTCAAGAAAAAAATGTTTCTCCGTTCCTCTTTAGGGAAATATAATATTCTGCCTTTTTAAATATTTCTCAAAATAGTTCATTCTTCTAGGAGAGGGGGTCTTCCACCACAGTTGTTTGCAGCATCCCACAGTTATGTGACTGTGTTTTACCACTGTTTTGCCAAAAAACACAGCAGTTACTTCTAGTAAATGACACCCATAATGAGCCATTGGTTCACTTAACAATTGTGTTGTTCCTTTAACTGCCCCCATAAAAAAAGATAGTAAAATTGGGTCGGCCATATGATCTTACAACCATCACAACTTGCAGCATAATGGTCAAGTTCCACTATGGTCCTAAGCAGTGGTAGGATTCAAATTTTTTTACTACCGGTTCTGTGGGCGGGTCTTGGTGGGCGTGGCAGGGGAAGGATACTGTAAAATCTCCAGTCAGAGGTGGTATTTGCCGGTTCTCCAAACTACTCAAAATTTCTGCTACCGGTTCTCTAGAACCGGTCAGAACCTGCTGAATACCACTCTGGCTGTAAGTCAAGGATTGCCCGTATTTATTTGGCCTATATGCTGAATATACACTGAGGGGAGCCTGGGTTGGAAGAAATTGAACATGTTTTTTTAAATGATGGAGGAACAAAAACATCAATATTCCATGTTATGTTTCAGCTATTTTGGTAGCTGAAAATACAAATGATCTGCAAACTCCAATAATGAAAGTCAAGGAACACAGCAAAAAGTGTGACTATGATTAAATATAAGGAACACCAAATTTATAACAACAGGGACAGCAACTAGAACTCATAATGAAGATCTTGAAATGATGAATAGGTTTTGCTTTGGGAGGAATCCGCTATCATCATTAAAGGAACCCGCAGGGAAGAAATAGGCTGCAGACTAGTACTTCAGTTGTGAAGGCCTTGAAAGATATTCAGATGCCATGACAGATATATATATATATACTTCTTGAGATGACAATAGATAGGTAAGGCAATAAATGAATGGGTCATAAAGCAATCAATCCAGTGTTCTTATTCAAGGCTCAAATGATCATATTTTGGAATCATGATGTAAAACCCCAGGATTTCTTGAGAGGTAACTAATGCTAGGAAAGTTGAAACATAGAATAATAGAATGGGAAGGGAGCTTGGAGGTCTTCTAGTCCAACGCTCTGCTTGAGCATAAGACCCTATACCAAGGGTCTTCAAACTTGGCAAGTTTAAGACTTGTAGACTTCAACTCCCAGAATTCTTGAGCTAACATGACTGGAGGTGGAATTCTGGGAGCTGAAGTCCACAAGTCCTAAAGCTGTCAAGTTTGAAGACCCCTGCCCTTACAATTTCAGACAAATGGCCATCGAGTCTCTTTTTAAAAGCCTTCAGTGATGAAGGATCCAGAACTTCTGAAGGCAAGCCATCCTACTGGTTGATTGCTCTCACTGTCAGGAAATTTCTCCATAGTTCTAGTTTGCTTCTCTCTTTGGTTAGTTTCCATCCATTGATTCTCATCTGGCCTTTTGGTGCTTTGGAAAATAGTTTGAGCCCCCCCCCCCCCTCATTTTTGTAGGAGCCCCTCAAATATTAGAAGACTATTATCGTGTCTCCCCCAGTTCTTCTTTTCATTAGACTAGACACATCCTGTAACTGTTCTTCATACGTTTTAGCCTCCAGCTCCCTAATCATTCTTGTAGCTCTTCTCTGCACTTTTTCTAGAATTTTAACACCTTTTTTATAGTGTGAGGGCCAGAACTGGATGTGGTATTCGAAGGGTACTAAGGCTTTGTGAAGCAGCACTAGAACTTCATGTGATCTTGACCCTATCCAGGGGTGAGCTTCAAAAATTTTAGAAATGGGTTCTCTGCCTGGTTGCTGGGTGGGCCTGGCCATGGTAGGTGTGGCCTAGTTGGCCTTCTGAACCACGGCGGGGTGAGGGCTTTTTTGCCCTCCCTGGGCTCCAGAGGCTTTCCTTGAGCTTCTGGGAGGGTGAAAATGCCCCCCCCCCCAGGCTCCGGAGGTTCTCTGGAAGCTGGAAATGGGCCTATTTCCAGGTCAGAAATGGCCCTAGAAACTTCCTGAATTTCTGGGAGGTCCCTTTTTCACCCTCCCTGAGCCTCCATGCATGCCTTGCATTTACCTGCATCCAAAACCGGCTGCGTGGGGACTCCTGGGAGGGGAGGGGGTGGGATGGGCAGGGCCAGCCAGCAGTGGGATTTGGGGGTTCTCTGAACTATGCAGAATCTTAGCTAGAGGTTCTCCCAAACCCCTATGAACCCCCAACAGCCCAGCCCACCCTTCCCAGGAGTCCCCACCTCTGATTCTATACCTCTATTAATGCAGCCTAGGATTGCATTGGCTTTTTTGGGAAGGGGGGGCTACTGCCACACACTGCTGGCTCATATTTATGTTAGAATGAAAGAGAAGAACCAAGAGCAAGAGAGATGGACCCAAATGCAGCCACAATGGCTGCACTGTTGGGGAACCTTAAGGGGCCCCTTTGGAGACACATCATCCTAGAGAAAGTCTATCTAGTCACCAGGGATCTACGCTGGCCTGTTGGTGCAAAATCAGTACATCCGTCAATCAGTCTAGCTTTAATCCTTTGGTCCATATTGTGGACATATCACACTGTGAACATCAGAGACTGAGCAGCATATGTGAACAAAGCAAGAGGGTTTGATTAAGACAATGAATATCGTTTCACATGGGGAAAATATGGAAGGTGTGTTGGGTATATTCTCTTCCGTTGTATTTATTTGTAAAAATAATAAAGGCAGAATTCAATTCAATAAACATGTGTTTAGAAGAAAACCCAGATCTAATTCATTTTCTACTTTGTAGTATTTATTTATTAAATTTATACACCACCCATCTTGTTATCAAGCAACTATTTTATAATATTCTTCATATTCGTTTTCTTTATAAAGTTATCTTCCCCACACAATTCAGTTTCCCTGTAATAAATTGCATGGCTGTACAACTGCTTGCTTTCCTATCTGAAAACCCATTTTAAACCTATTTCTTTCTCAATGAAGGAAAAGCAATGCATGTCTTCCAACTGTATTGAAATTGCCAATTCAATATATATCAACAGCCTAAGAGCAGACTGTGAATTCCACACGGTTGGAGTCCACACACAGGCCTTCGCACGGTGTAGAGATGAGAGGCATATCCAAAAGGGATGAAATAAAGTGGAGAGGGAGACTTTGAGACGGATAAATATCACTGCATATCAATAGCAGGCCAATTACACCGACACAGTTGTGTGCCACACTACCCACCCAGAACAATCAAGATTCAAAGACCCATTTACTTCAAACATCTGCCTCCAAAGCAGAACTGCACCTGCTACAGTATAAGCAGGACCTGTGATGAAATGGATTGTTTTTCAACTTAGATAATTATGTCCTTTCCTAGGAAATTTCACTGTATTCCTTCCCTCCTACAGTTCATGGCTCACTTTCCCCATAGTCTGTTCAACATACCGTGATTCCTAATCACACACAATTCTCTGGTGGTTGCTTTGGAGTCTCCAACAGGCATTGCTTTCCATATCTATTTTAAAAATTACATTATTATTTTTTTCCACAAACCTTGAAATTCTTATACACAACCCTTATACACAATTGATGCCATTTCAGATGCATTACCAATGGTACTATTGTTATGAACACTTAAAATAGAAAGAATGAGAACTGCTGTTAACATCAGCACCGATCCAAACAATGAGATGTGTTTGCGCATTAATCTCACCTTCGCGGAGATAAACTACACATTGAAAAAAAGGACCAGAATGACAGCCACTCAAGACTCAGCTTGAATGAGAAGAGAGGTGGTTCGTGTCATTTTAAAACATTTATGAGGTTAGACAAAAGTTCTTCTTTTTTTCACTTTTGAAGAAAAGAAATTGTGATTCAAGGTCTACGTTGTTAGGTTAAGATGAAATATATAGATGCCTGGAGCAAAATAGCTCTCTTGATCTATCAGTTACACTAAGATCCACTGGTAAAGCTGTTTGACATCCTTGGATAGGTTGTTGAGGATGGGGCTCTCCAAGGACCTCTCAACCTGATTTTTTGACACCCAGTAGACTCTTTCTTAAGGAGCTTTTGCCCCGTTTCACTTTGAGAATAACTTCTGCATTACCATAAGCCACACCAAGAAACTACGGATGCTCCTGCTGCAACTAATGACCTCTGGGAGCCTTTGTGCCCATCACTACAGATACTAACATGGATTTTCCAAAAATGCACTAGACCAGGAAGCCACCAAGCAGATGTTACTTTCTTCACTTACTTTACTGATTTGCAATACTTATTATATATCCGATTCCTATGCCAGCTGTCAGTTCCCCCTAATGAGAGCAGAAGAGGACTCCCTCTTTGAATAGCAATAGCACTTAGACTTATATACCGCTTCACAGTGCTTTAAAGCCGTCTCTAAGTGGTTTACAGAATCAGCATAATGCCCCCCAAAATCTAGGTTCTCATTTTTACCCACCTTGGAAGAATGGAAGGCTGAGCCTGGTAAGATTTGATCTGCCAAATTGCAGGCAGTTGGCAGTCAGGAGAAGTATCCTGCAGTACTGCATTCTAACCACTGTGGAGTAGTGTTTTCAGTAACTAGGAGTTTTCTTTGATTAATGTTACTAGTTCTTCGACATAACAAGCAATTTTTCCACGAGGAACGGGGAATCCGATAAGAACTAGTTCAAACCTGCTAAAGACAAGGACTGTACATATGGTTGAACTCTAGTAGCTTGCAAACTCAGTATGCCTCATTATAATGTAAAAGCCATACCTGCTGCATATGAGGATGAGCATCAATAAGATCACACTAAGAGTATTACGGGGTGTGACGGAATGTTACACGATACGTATAATGTTACTGATGAATTCTTTATCACAGATGAGTCAGATGATACTAAACAATAAAAGAGCTCATTCTAAATCCAGTACGTCTGAACTGTGTATAAAACAATTCTCTGTCTTTCTAAGTTGCTTCCAACATCTTCCAACCTCTAATTCAAATTCTATTTGGGCAAGGCACGCTGGGCTAAAGGATCTTGCTGACATTTATGGCTAACGCCCCCAAGAACCAGGAAAGACATTGAGTTACTTTTGATCAGTTTCCTTTATTGTTCCACACCTTTAGACAGAATCTTGCCAAACCAAAGCAACTATTAGATGTACTCTGACAATTGCTGGGAAGGAGCCCAGCAATTAAATTAAAACACCCTCTTTCTCCAGACCAAACTCTCCATGAATTGCTGCCTCTTTGCTCTCTGGAATTCAGCCCCTTCTGTTTGGGACTATAGACTTCATTCACCACATCAGGAGACTCTGGGCAAGTAACAAGAAGATAAATATACCATATCAAAAACAAAGAAACACAGTGAAACACAGACTGCAAGAAGGTACCAAGGACAGCTAAGGACCATCAGTGCATTCAATCTAACAGTTTTTAATTTATTTTTGAATTCTAAGTAGGGATGTACAGTACATATTTCTGGGAGGTTAGCCTTCCAAGTGGGGAATGGTGGCTGAAGCTCGGAAGATCTATTGCATAGGGCATACATTATGACCTCACAAGGAGGGAAGATATTCTCTGGATGCCTAGACCAGATGGACAGATTGTCCCCTGGTGGTTCCTGGGCCCAACATTTTGGAATTTTAAACTAAGAGTGAACAGATATTAATGCGTCCCCAAACTCAAGGAGGAGGAGGGAGGAGGAGGAGGAGGAGAGGAGGGAGGAGGAGGAGGAGGAGGAGGAGGAGGAGGAGGAGGAGGAGGAGGAGGAGGAGGAGGAGGAAGAAGGAAGAGGAAGGAAGGAGGAGGAGGAGGAGGAGGAGGAGGAGGAAGAGGAAGAAGGAGGAGGAGGAGGAGAAGTAGTTTACCTTATATTCTTTTACCTATTCACAATTAATATTACAGTTATCATCACCATCACTATATTAGCATGATCACCAGGGGTGGGATCTGGCTGGTGTAACTATCAATTCGGTGATTTTATATTTTGCAATATACTGCGCGCGCGTGTATATCGTCGTCATCTAACTGCCTGGACAGCTGATCAGCGCTGTGTGCAAGTGTGCAGCAGTTGAAAAAGCCCCTTTTTCATACTTTTTCAACCACAGCTGTGTCGTGCAAAGCAGCTACGGTTGAAAACGCAGGTAATAAAGGTCAGGTAAGAGCCCGAGTGGGTGGGTGGGTCAAAACAGCACCAGACATAGAACCGGTTCTATGTATGCTATCTGTTTGCTGCTTTTCAGAGCAACTGGTTCTACAGAAGTGGACAGAACCAGTAGAATCCCACCCCTGATGATCACAATTGGTGCACTGATCTTTGCACACTAACTAGGAGATTTGGCATGGGTCCGAGTCTATTATTTGGAAAAAACTCAGCAGAAACCTAAGATCAAGTCAAAATGGCATTTCAAACTGGGAGATTTGGCATGGGTCTGAGTCTATTATTTGGAAAACACTCAGCAGAAACCTAAGATCAAGTCAAAATGGCATTTCAAACTGGGAGATTTGGCATGGGTCTGAGTCTATTATTTGGAAAACACTCAGCAGAAACCTAAGACCAAGTCAAAATGGCATTTCAAACCAATGATTTTGCATGTAGACATCATTTCAGAGGGGGAAAAATAGATAAAAAGAAGATGGCAGCTTTTCGCATTGCACATAGCAAACCAATGGGAAGGGCAGTCGGCTCTTCTCTGATATCTCTCTTCAAGTATTTGCTGTTCATCAGAGCTTTGCAGATCACATAAAGTAGCTCTATCACCAAAACCAATTTGCTTTTAAGAGACCTAGATCAGGAGACAGACAACTCTGTCCTTCAACTTGGTCCACCTTATCCCAATACCTGTAACTGGAAACAATTGCCCCACTATACCAAATAGTAGAACTGCTCCTCCTCTCTGGTGGAAAACCTCAGACTTACTTCGTTGGACGATAATCTGGTATGGTGCGGTCCAAGGATATTTTCTCGCTGAGATAGGAATTGTAGCCATATTTTTCATGCGGTCCCTTGGCTTTTTCTTCTTCCTCTGGAGAAAGAGTGGCAGGCAAGCCACCTTTGCCACGACCACCGTAGCCTTCAATAAGCCCCAAGGATTTTGACAGACCTAGTTAAAAAAAAGAAGAAGAGATACACAAGAGTCAGTCTTGAAAGGAGGCATTAGAAGCTATGACAGCCATCTTTCCTTGAAACCAGTCAACAGGTATAGAAAATCACCATCAACATATCATGGCTGTACTACTAATGTATCTATAAAGGAAAGAAAGGGATACTAGTCTATCCATCTTTTAAAGGAACAAATAGAATATTGAAAATAGAATAATATTGGAAGGAACCAGTATCAGAAGGTCTTCTAATCCAGGGGTCACCAACCTTTGGGACCTCGGGGACCATCAAACTCATAATTTTAAATCCCAGGGACCATTAATATGAATTTTGACTGACAGTGGTTTGTTGACATTGGTTGGGGACCGAGAGAGAGAGAAAGAAATCTGAACTAACCTCTCTCTTTTTCTCTCCCTCTCCTTCTCCCTCCCTCTCTCTCACACACAAACACACACAAGCACACAGAGGCAGGGGTGGGGTTCAAATTTCTTAACAACCAGTTCTGTGGGTGTGGCCTAATTTGTGGGTGTGGCTTGGTAGTCATGTCACTGCTGGGCATGGCTTGTATGTAAATATTATAAATATTTATGTAAATATTATTTTTTTTATGAAAAAAGAGCAACTTTTACCCAAAATCAGGCAAAGCAGGCAGTCAGATTAAGTTGCTCACAGAATCACAGATTCATTCAGAGATTTATCTTTCTGCCATCAGCTACCTGCACTGAATAATAGAAGTTTCAGTACTAAGGAAGGTTTGGCTCTGCTTAAAAGCAGAGCCGAAGATCTAAAGATTAGCTAGATTAGCTAGAAAGCAAGAAATGCAATGATTTCCTGCTTTCTAGTTAATCTAAATCTTCCCACACAGCAGAACAGCTGATGGTGGGGAAAAAAAGGAAAAATAGCAACTTAGCAGGCAAGTTTGCTAGGTAAGGAGTGAGTGGGTGGGGAGGGTTCCCACAGGTCATGTGAGCAGTGCAGCTTTGTGTTCCCACACAGCCTGGATTAATTGCTTTGGGGGGTGCTCTGGGGGTGACATTTCTCTGTGGACCACCAAAACTGCACCCACCAGTTGGCGACTACTGTTCTAATCCACCACCACCCGCTCAAACATGAGATCCTATACCCATGATGGCGAACCTATGACACGGGTGGCACAGGTGGCACAGGTGGCACACAGAGCCCTCTCTGTGGGCACACGAACCGTCGCCCAGCTCAGCTCCAACATGCATGTGTGCACTCCTCCTGCCAGCCAGCTGATTTTTGGGTCTCTGCTGCGCATGTGCGGGGGGCAGGGGGCATGCGGGAGACACATGTGCCTGTGTAGGGGCAGAGGAAGTGCGGGGGGGGTCACTTGTGCATGTGTGGAGGGCAGAGGGAGTGCAGGGGAGTGCAGGGGAGTGTGGTGTAATCTCCCCGTTGCCCGTTTTTGCTCCCAGGAGGCTGCAGGGAGGCCTACAAGGCCCCAAACAGGACACAGGGAGATTGTGTGCACATGAATGGGGGGGGGCGAGCACAGGGGGTCGCATGCGCATTCACGAGGGGCAGGGTGAGTGGAGTTGCATGCACTTTGCACTGTGGGTGCGGGCATTATGCGTGCGCACTTTCAGCATGCGACAACAAAAAGGTTAGCCATCACTGTTCTATACCTTTCCAGATAAATGCCTGTCCATTTGGAAATTTCTTCTTAGTTCTAGACTGGATCTCTCTTCAATAAACTTCCACCTGTTACTTCATGTCTTGCCTTCAGATGCTGACCAGTTATGTATGGTCTTTATTTCTGAGCTCTAGTCCCCCTGACCGTATCAATTTTACATAGTGTTTCCTATTGCCACTGAAAAGATTCTCTACAAACAACCACAGGGAGAGGAAAGCCTCCCTTAGCTTTGCTTCTAAGATGAGTTTACTTGGAAATTGTAAGAACTGAACAAGGGACTTTTATCTATGCATTATTAAACTATATTCCTGCACAGTGATATTCAGGGGACGTTGAAAGTCTAAGGCTAACATGACATCTCAAGATGGCAGAGTGGAAAGGATTTGTTATATGAATCATTAATAAGCCTAATTCCTTCGTTTGATCTTGTGTCTGAGTCACAGGTAAGCCGAATTTTATTTAGCCTCTGAATCATAGCCAGTTAAATTTCCCATTACCTCCTACCATTTGAATCATAGTACGACAAATTCCATCTTGGCTGACTTCCAAATAAGTCAAATTCCCACCTAAACTCTCCATCATTAGCAGGCCAAATTCCCCATTCCCGTCTAGCTTCTCAATCATGAACCTGCCAGCTCCTGCTCCCTTGCCAACGGTGGGCCAATTGACTTTTTATTCTTAAAAAATGTAGGTAGCTGCCAAGTAAATATCCATTTTCTCAATCTGAACTGTGAATAAGCTAAATTGAATGCCGATTTAAAGGCCAATTTTGGCCTCCATTAAAGCACACGTGCACATTCAGGCGCAGTACTATTCTCAGGCCTTCTGGAAATAAAACGAATTTTCCTTTCACCTCTTAAAAGCCAAGCCACAAGAGTGAATATCCCCCATCCAGAAGAGAGAGAGAGAGAAAAAAAAAATCTTAACCCAAGCATGTCAGGAAAAGAGAGACAAAGTAATATTTTATGGCATGCTTCACTGTGCATTATAGAGAGCTTGTAGCACCTGACGTTTTTACATTTATTTTTAGGAGAGATTCACACCTCTCTCATTGTCAGGCGCTACTGAGCTCTTTGATGGATGATTTTTATTCCTAGCCGTGATATTTATTTTCCCACCTTTATGGTTCAAGAGATTCAGGCCCTCCTAGGCAGGTCTTTTGTGTGATGCTTTATTTGAGTAGACGGTGATCAAGAAACAAAAGAGCTTGACAAACAAAACAGCTTAATTTGATGAGCCCTCAGTTCCATGTTCCAAAAACCCAGTTTCCAAAGCTTCTCTTTTCCATCTAGATATGGATTGGAAACCATTCTACCATCATCCAGGGAGACAGGTGAGATGTCCTAAGAATGCTCACACAGAAAAAAACAAGGGAGCTTCTAAAATAAAAGTTGGAGAGATGGAGTTTTAACAGATGGAGAGAAATATTCTTTAATAATTTAGTTTGTGCATATCACAGGTTCTGCTAAAAGAAGTCAAGAGTTCAGTGTCCTGGAGGAACCAAACAGAGAAAAGATTCCAATAAAGGACAATATCTGTACCCAAGGGTGGGATTCAAATTTTTTATCAACTGGTTCTGTGGGCGTGGCTTAGGTGGTGGGAGTGGTTTGGTGGTAATATGACTGGCTGGGCGTGGCTAACTCAATATCACTCACTTCGAGGTACCCATCTCCTCACCTGGCCTCTCATGACTGTGGGGATGCTGCAACAGTCATAAGTGTGAAAAAATGGTCATAAGTCACTTTTTTCAGTGCCATTGTAACTTTGAATGGTCACTCCACACAAGCAAAGTACCAGCAAAGGAGTGGAAAAAAACTCCAGAGAAGTTCCAGAGACAGGAAGTCTAGTCCTGCCAAGAATGTAATAAGAGTTAACGAAGAGGCAGTTTCTGTAAGCAACACCAGAATGTTTCCTTCCTGCCTTCCTTACAGGATTAGGCCAGTAATTTCTTCTAATAACCAGTTCTCTGAACTACTTTGAATATTAACAACTGGTTCTAGTGAATAGGTGCGAACCTATAGAATCCCACCCCATCTGTACATTCAGGGTTGAAAGGAGGAGGTCCTTAGTGCTCTCTGAGCTGGCTTGTTTTCTTGCAGACATTTCATTACTCTTAACTAGGTAACTTCATCAATGCTAATAAGGAGTGAGGTTTGCTCTCAGTTTATATTCCAGTGTCTTGCCTTTCTGTGTGGATGGGTGAGGGTCTTAGAGATTCTTTGGTTGGGCTCTTTACTGATGGCTCTTTGGCAGTTTCTTGATTGCTTGATTGTTGGTCTGAAGTTAATCTTGGACTTAATCTATGCTGATCTGGGTGCTGATTACTGGTGGAGAGACGCTGGAGTCTTTTTCTCTTTGGGGCAGATTGATTATCTCCTTTGCATGGTCCATGGATGTTGTTAATGTCTATGGGACTGTGGACAGCTGATTTGTCAGAGTGCCAGGCTTCTAGAAATTCTCTGGCATTTTTGGACTTGTCCTAGTCTAGGATTGTCACATTGTCCCAATCGAAACTATGGTTAAATCTGTCTGTATGTTGTGAAATTAAAGAATTTTCATCATGTCCTCTGACAGCCAGTTGGTGTTCATGAATGCATTCCTGCCAGTCTTCTGCCTGTTTGTCCTACTTAGAAAAGATTTAGGAGCTGAGCATGGTCGATTGTAGAAAGTAAAGTCTACCTAATTACACATCCACAATTGCTTAAGACAGCAGTCCCCAGCCCGGCACGGGAGAGGGGCATGTGAGTGGCAGACACATGTACATACACAGAGATCTCTTTGCATGAGAAGCTCACACTGAAGCTCCGCTTACACGAGCGGAGAGCATTTGAGCAGAGGCTACTTGTGCTTGCATGCAAAGCTCCATTTATGCAAATTGGAGCTTTATGTGTGAGCGCAAGCACCCTCTGCTCGCCTGAGTGGAGCTTCACATGTGAGCGCAAGCAGCTTCCACTCACAGATGTGGAGCTTTGTGCATGTGTCCGCACTTGTCTGCCGCTCATGCAAATAGAACTTCATGCATATGTGCTTGCCCACTTCTCCTGTGGACCAGCAGGAACAGCCCATGGCCTGGTAGTGGGACACTGCCTGGGGGTTGAGGACTCCTACCTTAGGAGACATTATCTCTTTTTTTTTCCTAATAGCAATAGTACTAACAATAGCACTTAGACTTATACACTGCTTTACAGTGCTTTAAAACCCTCTCTAAGCAGTTTACAGAGTCAGCCTATTGCCCCTAACAATCTGGGTCCTCATTTTACTGACCTTGGAAGGATGGAAGACTGAGTCAACCTTGAGCTGGTCAGGATAGAACTCCTGGCAGTAGACAGTTAGCCTCCTGCAATACTGCACTGTGCCACCACAGCTCTCTGATTCTAGCCAGAAGGGTACTTACATTTGGGAAGATCATGACAGGGAAGGGAAAAAATAAATCCTGATTGTGTGTCCATTGAGAGTTTGAAAATATCCCTTCAATCACCTGAATTCAGGAAAGTAACTTCAACTTGGCTGCAGGCACAATATTTAAGACAATGTATAGTTTGTTTATATGAGAACCCTGGGAGATTTGATTTGGATTCCATCCTATCTTTTTTTTTTTTCTACCACAATAATCCATCAAATATTTGTAGAAGTCCTCAAAAAAAGACCGTTTCTAGTCCTCTGGCCCTTTTAAGTTTTTAGCAACTGATCTTCTCACTAATAGAGCAGGAGACATATATTTCAAATGAAACGAACAAAATGTTAAAAACTTACAATATCTACGTAGTTCCTTACCAAGCACATCTAAATTATATTGAAGTAAATGAAATATCTTTACAATTCCCAAGGCATGTCACAACTTTTGAGCTAATGTTTGGAAATTGAAAGTTGAAAAATTTGACACGTCCTAAAATAAAACTGATAAGCTATTACCTCTGAATGTTAATATTGTTGGCCATCACTGTATGTCAGGCAGTAAATTCTATAGTTCAAAATCATTAAGTCATCCTCCTCCTCTTCATGTCTTTTATTTCTCACCTGACATCTTCTTTAGATGACCCCAGTTCTTCTATTATAAAAAGCAGTGTTACCAAAATGGACTTTAGCACAAGTAGCATCTTGCTGCTTGAGTTCCCTAGCAACTGATGTTCAAAGGTATTTTACTTTGATTATTAGAGGAAATATTACTGCCATCTTAGCTAGCAATCATTTATACTCCAACTACTCCTTCTTTAGTGCAATATTCTGCATCAAGTTTGTACAAATATGGGCACATAAAGTGGGAAAGTGCACAAACAATAGTATATTCATACAAAAAAAAAATAAGAATAATGTAACTGGACTTCTGGGTTGAGGCCTCCCTGCTGATGGACCGTAGATTGCGACTCTCCACAGCTATGGTCTGTGTTCTTTCATTGGAGAGCCCCGATCATCACAATTAGGGGCTGAAGCTACCTTGGAGGGGCAGTGAAGTAAGGGGAAGCCACAAGCCAGGTTGAGGGGAGCCACATCTCCCCTCCTGGGCTTGGTCTTCCCCCCCCCCGAAGACGACTGCAGCGGTGGTCTAAAATGGCCACCCTGAAGAGGAGGACTCAGCTGGACTAAGATTTGTGCAGAAGGGAAGAAAGAGGTGGATAACATCTGAACTGGGACAACTGGGTGACACAACTAAACAAAAGTACCCCAGGATTAAGGTAACATTGAATTTTTAAGAAAAGAAAAGTGAGTGGCAAAATTAAAAGGGACAGGAAGAAAAAAAAGAAAATATTTTTGACAGTTAAGCGGGGCTTCAAACCGGGAAAGGAAGAAGCTGGAACTAAGATTTAACTAAATTGGACTAAAATATTTTGGCAATAAACAGGCATAAAACAAAGTGGACTTAAGATTATCAAAAAATAATAATAAAATTTACAAATTGGAGACTGGATTGTGCTGGAATATTGAGGTTCGAAAAACCATAAATAAAAAAATAGGGGAAAAAGGTGAAGACTTTGTATAATGGGGAGTGACACCTTCTGACAAAAACTTGAGCTCAAACAAAAGGGAAAGCATCCTGTTTTTGAATGAACTTGTGTTGATATAATGTTAAAGAAATATTGAAACAAAGTAAGAATCTTAGGAAGTGAAAGCTGAACCAGAATAAAGGAAAAAGCAAGGAAAGACTGACTGTGGGATTGATTGATGTTTTTGGTATAGACCCTGCGCTGGAATAATTGAGAACTTTAGAAAATTGAAAGAAGAAAGAAGGAAAGTAAAAGTGTTTTTTGTGCACTTCAACGATCATAAAATATAAGAATGTGTAATGATGATATCTCTTCGGGAATTAAAACTGGAACGTAAAAATATGAGAGGATTACTACAGGAAAGAGGCGAATCACTTTGTTCTGTGTTAGAAAAAATGGAAATGGCGATTGAAGAACAAGAAGAAAGAGCTTCAGAGGAGGAGGAGTCGACTCAAGAAGACATTTTAAATAGACAATTAACACAAAGAACACTACAAAGAAATGGGGAAAGAAGGAAGGCTAAAAAGTCAAGATTTAAGAAGGCAGTCAAAAAGGGGAATACGTGTGAAATCAGGAAAGGCAGAAAGATCCAGCAGAAAAGGGGAAAGGAAGATATCAAGAAAGAGAGGGATATAAACTGGAATGAGAAAAGATATGGGGAAAAGAGGGGGAGGAGAAGCAGTAAGAAACAGGTGCATGAAATACAGAAATACGAAAATAATAAAATGTTGAAAAGAAATTGGTTTTTCAGAGATAATGGTTGATGAATTGAAAAGGGGATTCTGCAGGGTGACAAGGGGTAACAAGAATATATCTGTAACTAAAAATATTTAGAAAATAGGGTAATATATATTATTAAAGGAGGGATAGATACTGGTAATTTATTAAAAATTAAAGGGGGGAAATATGTTGTGGAATCCAGATGAAAAGATGTAACGATTATTATTGTAACTTCTTAAAAATAATGGTTTATTGGGAATCAAGATAAGGGAATAAAGGTATATTTTAACCACTGAGGTGTCACACTCAAAGCAGTAAAAGGGGGGAAACCTATACTTGTTCTTTTTTCTTTAGTGTTAAAACTTGTATTAATCTAGAATTTATAAAAAGAATGTGTAATGGAAAGGGAATATGACAGACTAAAGAACCACTTAAATTAATAAGTTAACATAGACTATTAAAAGGAAGGAGAGACATTGGCAACTATTATTATTATTATTATTATTCAAACATATATTGTTTATCTTTATTTTTAAAATAAATATTAAAGGATTATATTTGAAATAATTGAAATGAAACAAAAAGATGTTCCGATTGAGATTAATGAAAGAGGCTAGAATTAATTTGTTTTTTTTCTCTCCTTACTGAAAATTTGGAATGGAAAAGGTAATAATAGAATTAAGTATGCATGTATGAATGTATAACTGCTGTCATATTTGTATGTAAAAGTGATGGCCTGGAAATATGTTGTCCACTAAAAAAAGATTGTTGTTTTTATGTGAAAAACTGGATAATTTTTTTTTAAAAAAGAATAATGTAGCTGAAAATATTGTTTGCAAAAAATATGCAGGAAAAGAATGTTCAAAGTCTTTTTGAAAAATATTTTTTTGGGGGGAAGATTTCTGATGATGTATCCAAATGTTCATGTACATACATGCTGTTCCCATGAGAAATTAATGGAGAATGAACAGAAAGAGAGATAGAGGGAAGGTGAGGGGAGATGGGAGGAGGAAGGAAGGAAGGAAGGAAGGAAGGAAGGAAGGAAGGAAGGAAGGAAGGAAGGAAGGAAGGAAGGAAGGAAGGAAGGAAGGAAGGAAGGAAGATAACTGTAGTTAACTTGCCTCCAGAATTTGTGGGTACTCCAAAACTGGAAGTTTTAAGAAGAGATTGGACAACAATTTGTCTGAAATGGTATAGGGTTTTCTGACCTGAGCAGGGGGTTGGACTAGAAGACCTCCAAGGTCCCTTCCAACTCTGAATTCTGTTACAAACAAAACAAGGAATAGTTAAGTTAAAAAATCTTCTGGAAGTGAGTAAAAAAAGAGGGGGGAGGTTCCAGCAGTGTGGTTGAAATTAAAAATGGGAAGGATAATGATATTTTGAGGATTAGAATGGAAATGAATGCCATAAATAGTAATGTTTTTAAAAAATTATGAAATGGAAGTCACAGATGCAGTGAGAAAGTTGGAAAATGGTAGGACCACCATGTAGATGTTGAAACTGGGGAAATATTAAAATACAAATGCAGTTTCACATGGAGACTGTACGACTTGCTTATCATATCAGTATGAAAATGGCATCTTTGTTAGGGAATCAAAAGAATGCCATTATTTTCTCCCTATGCAAGGGGAAAGATTTTCTTAAAAATGAATATGAAAACGAAAGGAGTTTTAAATTGTTTAATGCACCTGGGAAGGCTGACACAATTGTGATTGAAACAGTATGAAAGGGACAATGAACAAAATTTGGGAAATAAAGCTTTGTGCTAGGCAGGATGTGGGTGGACCCCATTTTTCCCTCTTCAGTTGGTCACTGGGAAATGTATAAAAGCGAGAAACAATTTGTTCATCTTTGATTTAAAGGAAGCATATAATAAAGTGAATAGGTATGAATCATGGGGTATTTTACATGAAGATTGATGCATCTGATGGAAATAATATGCTGTAAGAAGTCCTATAGAAAAATAAGGAAATTCGTAGTCAATGGTTACACTTTGGGCAGGGAATAACAGAATAACAGAGTTGGAAGGGACCTTGGAGGTCATCTAGTCTAACCCCCTGCTCAAGCAGGAAACCCAAACCATTCCAGACAACTGGTGGTCCAGTCTCTTCTTAAAAGCCTCCAATGATGGTGTAAGACAGAGGTGGGATTCTCCCGGTTTGGACCAGTTCGGGCAAACCCCTAGTTCTGATGATCAGCTAGCTCCTAACCGGTTTGCTCCTAACCTCGGCTCTTTCCTGTGCTTTGTTTCATTTTTTTTTAAGAGTACAACTGATTCGCGCAGCACAGCAGTTTGCCGTGTGTCAGCTGTTTAATTCACAGGGGCTGAAGTTGAAGGTAAGTATTAGCGCTGAAAATGGGCTCTTTTAAATACAGAGCACACGAAGCTCATGCTCACCGAACCGGTTGTTACACCAGTTGAATCTCACCATTGGGGCAAAATAAGGAAGTGTAATATTCCCTTAGAGAGCCAGTTGGTATAGTGGCTCAAGGTGTTAGAATAGAAGCTGGAAGATGATAAACTTTAATCCTACTTTAACATGGAGGCAGAGGTGGTCTTCAGCAGGTTCTGACCAGTTCTGGAGAACCGGTAGCGGAAATTTTGAGTAGTCTGGAGAACCAGCAAATACCGCCTCTGACTGGCCCCACCCCCATCTATTCTCTGCCTCCCAAGTCCCAGCTGATCGGCTGGGTCTTCTTTTGTTGTCCTGCACATGAGAACAGAGCTGGAAAGCAGGTTAGTGGAGTGGAGAGGGAATGGAGATTTTGCAGTAACCTTCCCCTGCAACGTCCACCAAGCCACACCCACCAAGCCACGCCACGCCCACAAAACCACGCCCACAGAACCGGTAGTAAAAATAATTGAATCCTACCACTGCATACAGGCCTTAGTTAAGTGACTTTGGACCAGTGACTCTAAGGAGAGTTGCAATGGCAAAACGGGGGAAAAAAAGAACAGAAAATTATATAGTTGCCAGGAGTCAAGGTTGACCTGAAGTATTGCCCACCAAATCTTTAGATACATAATGCATTTATAGTAAATGCATGAGGTATTGTTACATGTGTGTCAAAACAAGAAGGGGTCAGGTGAAAAAAATGTATACTTACTCGATGAATATGTTATTATCTTTGAAAAACTATTTATGGAATGCACTTTCGCTTTCCAAGCTGCCGGACTGCTCTTTCAAACCCCTTTCCCCCCCTCCCTTTCTGTTGGCAATTCTAAAAAGACCATAGAAATATTTTATGAGTTGACAGAATATGGACTGAACCCAAAGAGATGGATTAAGCATGTTTAAGTAGTTTGGTCTTATAGAGTGTAGCAGTAAAAGGCACCCTTCATACAGATGAGAGCTGCGCTCATGAGCTATGCAATTTCCCCCACCCCATACATAAATCATTCCTCCCCCAAGTGAATTAAACTAATTGCAAACCTGGGAACTTTATGGCTGATGGGACACATCCAGCTCTTTGGCTGTCCCAGTCCAGCCCAAGGAATTGGCAGCATTGACATTGGGAGGGCAGGGTGTCGGGTAGTAGGATGGAGGTGGGTGGCTTCAGTGTGGAGTGGGATGGCAGAGCTGCAGTGGCTCTCGACAACAGTCTTATTTTCTCATGTGGCCTCTTGGGAAAATTAATTGCCCACCTCTAGATAATGTGTCCTTGTAAGAAAGCATTCACAGCAAGCTTTAACCGACCCTGAGTAGCAAGGAGAAGAATCAGTAAACCAAATTGTTTATATTTACTGACCATATCTGAAAGACAGTATAGCTAGCATGCCAACCTAGTAGGAAAAGATAAATAGTAAGAAGGTCGCCCAGATGGATTTATCTGAAATTCTCCAGTGTCCTGCTGTAATTCATACTGTGTCTACCTTTTCTTTGTCTTGGCTTTGCAATGTAGTGAGCCAAAGGTACATAATAGCATTTATAGCAATAGCACTTATATACCACCCTCACGGTGCTGTACGGGATTCTCTGGGTGGTTTACTGCATCAGCATACTGTCCCCAACCATCTGAGCCCTCATTTTACTGACCTCGGAAGGATGGAAGACTGAGTCAACCTTGAACCAGCCAGGATCGAACTCCAGGCTGTGGGCAGAGTTTGCTTGCAAACTCTGTGGTTAGAATGCAGTATTGAAGGCAAACTCTGCAATTTACACAGTGTATATTGCAGGCAAACTGCAACATACGCTGTGCAGCCAGCAAGCTCTTTTATTTTTTGAGTCAAGTTTTCTATTTACATATACGTATTTTGAATATTGTCCGGACATTTCATTTTACAAAAAAAAAAAAAAAAACAGATATACTGA
Organism: Pseudonaja textilis; assembly: GCF_049901715.1. Classification (NCBI taxonomy): domain Eukaryota; kingdom Metazoa; phylum Chordata; class Lepidosauria; order Squamata; family Elapidae; genus Pseudonaja; species Pseudonaja textilis. The sequence continues at coordinate 13,692,684 of NC_141990.1, forward strand.
TAATAATAATGATAATACATGTGATCATTATAACTATATTTATAATTGTATTAGCTTATTTATGATCATATTAATTATACTGGCATACTTATAATTATGAACAACGTTCATATTTTATTACAGATAACAATGATCTTTCTTCATCTAATTTCTACCCCTTTTCAGTATCAATCTATTCATCTCTGCACAATCCAATATTTTCCGAATTATATTTTCATCTGGTGGTTGTGTTCTCATTTTTCTAATATTGTGCAAATACCAGTTTCTCGCTGCTGTTGTGAATACATGTAGCATTAAGTATATAGTCCCTTTATCATAGTTTTCAGGTATTATACCTAACAAAAATATTTCTGGCTTTAAATCTATAATATAGGCTGCTTTATCATCTTTCCCAGCCATGTGTGTATTTTTGTCTAATATTTTCTTGCTTTTATACATGCCCACAACGTTGATAATAGGTGCCTGGAATCTGATTACATTTCCAACATTTGGCAGGCATGCTGTTAAACATTTTTGCTAATCTTGCCCGTAGCAAATGCCATCTGTAAAACATTTTATAAAGATTTTCCTTATATGCAATAGTCATTGTCACTTTGTAGTTTCTATCCCAAAGTTTTTGCCATTTATCCAGTTCTATAGTATAGCCAAAGTTTTTTGTCCATACTATCATTGTTTCTTTTACTTGTTTGTCTTCCATTTTAAAGATTAGTATGTAATTATATAGTTTTCTTATAAGCCATGGTTATGCTGCTGCTCAGAGCTGCTCAGCAAGCTGCCACTGCTTTGCTCAAAACTCAGTATACACTGTCATTGTCTGCATATTTAATACATTCATGTTGTATCTTCAAAGCGATTTAGTTGCTTTGGGATTTGATGATAACAAAAGAAATAATCAATGAGAGTCAAACTTCAAAATCAGTTTATGAAGGAAGAATGAACTTGTCCAGAGGAACTCGAAAATTAAGAAAACCGTAGTTAATTAGATTCTGGGTAGAATTTGACAAAGAGCTGAAAAATTGATACACCAAAAAGGCAATGCATGAAGTAATGAATGGACTCAGAAAGATGGTTTGCAAGGGGAAAAATGGTAGGAAGAAATATAAATGGATAGTGATGGACAGTGTTTGTATGCTGGGCTCCTTATATTTGTTTCCTTTTTCCTTTATCTTGTGCCTTTAATGTATTTGGTTTATTGTTTCTTGCATTTTAAAGCACTTTGCATAAGAATCTTTCCCCAAAAGAAAGTAGCATGATGAGAATGTATGTATGTAAAATTGTTTTATAGAAAGTTAGCTCTCATCCCTCTCCTAGAAGAATGAAATATTTTGAGAAATATTTTTTAAAAAAGCAGAATATTATATTTTTCTGGATGAGAAATGGAGAAACATGCTGTTGGAAAGCAGCTCCCACCTTTCTTAATAGTCCACAGCAGATGTCAGCACTTAAGAGATAAAGAGATAGCTAGCTCTATTCATAAGCAAATACCCTCACCTAAGATCCAACAAAGGTAGGATTAACCCGCAACCACAATAGGAATTGCCCAAAGCCTCTTCATTGCATCATCTCAGTTGCACCACCCTCAGCAATTCAAACTTCAACCAAACTTAGCTCAGACAAACTCGTAGGCTTTGTACATAGTTCCATGGGAGTCTGACAACAGGAACTGGAAGTTCAAGTGCAAAGCCCAAGAGAAGGTATAAATACCCCCAATTCTCAACCCCATGTGGTCAGCTACCCAGAATCACACATGCTTGGTGGTTCTGCATCATCATTAAACCTTCTTTCCAATCAGCCTCCAGCTTCCATTTTGTCTCCAGTGCCTTTCTCCCAGATTGCAACTGAACCAGATGGATATTTCTTCCAACAGTTTGCTTCTAGAGGAATTTGGAAAGTTGACCAAGGTCAGAATTCAGCACTAAGACCTCTGGTTGCCTTCGCTATCCTATGGATTATTGTATGTGAGTTGGGAGGCCATATACATTTAATAAATAAATAAAATAAATTAGTATTTGAGTCCATTCATCCATCACCCTCCTTTCTCTCCATAACTATTTTTCCATAGTCTACTTTTCATTTGTTCAAAATGAAGCCATCTACTAACTTTTAAAATCTGTACTCTATCTTCTTCTTCTATATATATATAAAAGTGAAATACCACTCATGCATCATCACAAAATCTCCAGAACCGTAAAGCCTACAAACTTGAAATTTGACAGGTATGTTCCTCTTGGCTTCTAGGTGCACTAAGAAAGGATTTTTTGAAATGACCATCAGAGCATCAGTATTTCCTATATTATTATTAACATGCTCTGATGCTAAGGAGTTCTACTCCCCCTCCCCACCTGAAAAGAAATATGTTCCAAGTGCAAAGCACAAGCAGAGGGGTTTCAGTTTCAATTTTAGTTTCACAGCAGCAGCCAGCTTTAGTACAGAACAGTTGAGCTAAGCCACGCCCAGGCTCCTTGCTGTTTCCTTCTTGCTCACATAGCAAATACTGCTTCAGTTTCCAAACAGCCCTCAACTCTCTCACACACTGACAGGACGCTAGCCAGATGAATGAATACCAATGGATGCTGGTAGGCAGAGGCACATTTTTTCCCTTATTTTCCTCCCAAAAATCTAAGCCGATCACATAGTTTTGTAGTGAAGCACGGGTATAAAGCTGGCATTCAATAAATTACACTAAGCGAATCATCTCGTTTTAGAGCAGGAGCATCAAATTCATTGAGAGCCGCATCAGAGTTGTGTTTGACCTCAGGGGCTGGGGAGGGCATGGCCAGGGTGGACATGGCCAGCTTGACATCACTCATGTCGGGGGCGCCTGTGATGGCCTGAGTTCTCTGCCAGCAAAAATGGGCTCTGTTAGGGATACACCCTAGCAGAATCTGCACAGCTGTCAGGCAGGCAGGCAAAATATGTGAGATAGACGTTTTTGTAGCTTACACTCAGTAAAACAGACACACCGTGCTAGTTAAATAGTTTATTCCAGTAAGAGTTATAGCATAGTCAAACAGTCCATATATCATTCACTAATTCAGTCCATCCAGGGATTATTCAGTTGCAAATTCCAGTGTCGAAAAAGAGAGGTCAGTAAACTTACAAATATCAGTCCAGTAATATATCTCCTCGCAGTAGAGATATGAAGAAGTCAAAACACCTCTCTTCCTTCAGCAACTCAGCAGTAGGGAAAACACGCAGTTAACAAACCATTAATTCATGCAATCCAGTACTTGTCAGGGAATCGTCAGCAAATTGTCAGGTTCTCTTGCTCCCTCTTATGGCGGTTCAACACCACACCCAAAATTACATGCTTTGCAGTTTAAAGTGACACACACTTAAACTTACTATCATAGTTTATATATATTATTTTACCCAAACTACGTTAGGTAACCTATGTTATTCCTAACAGGCTCCCAAACTCCATTTTCAGCTGAGACTACCTCCTGCATAATATGAGCTAAATATGAGCCAGCAGTGTGCAGCAGCAGCCAAAAAAGCTAATGCAATCCTAAGTTTTATTAACAGAGTGATACAATCAAGATCAAGGGGGGTACTAATACTACTCTATAAAGCCTTAGTAAGACCACACCTAGAGTACTGCATCCAGTTTTGTTCACCACATTATAAAAAAAATGTTGAGACTCTAGAAAAAGTACAGAGAAGAGCAACCAGAATGATTAGGGGACTGGAGGCTAAAACATACGAAGAACCGTTACAGGAACTGGGCTTGGCTTGTCTAGTAAAGAGAAGGACCAGGGGAGACGTGATAGCGGTCTTCCAATATTTGAGGGGGTGTCACAGAGAGGAGGGGGTCAATCTATTTTCTAAAGCACCCAAAGGCCAGACAAGGAATAATGGATGGAAACTGAACAAGGAGAGATTTAACTTGGAAATAAGGAGAAACTTTCTGACAGTGAGAACAATCAACCAATGGAACAGAAGTTGCCCTCGGAAGTTGTGGGAGCATCATCACTTGAGACTTTCAAGAAGAGATTGGACTGCCATTTGTCAGAAATGGTGTAGGGTCTCCTGCTTGGGCAGGGGGTTGGACTAGATGACCTACATTCTACAAGGTCCCTTCCAACTCTGATTATCTGTTATCTGCAACCCTCTGCCAGTGAAAACAGAGCTCGGGAGGGCTGCATGCTCCATTTTCACTGGCAGAGTCACTGTAGGCTGGTCCTTCGCTGTTTCCAGGGTGACCCCACTGGCCAGATCTAAGCACCCCATGGGCTGGATCTGGCCTGCAGGCCTTGAGTTTGACACCCCTGCTTTAGAGGAAGCAGCCACAATACATCACATATGATTCAAAGCATATCATAAAGTGGTTCCTTTAAAGAAAGAGCACCGCCCCTCTTTCTCTCCCGCCCGCCTTCGTTATCTCCACAACACCTAAAGCGATTGTCATAAAAATGAAAGCTATCTCATGCACAATGTCAGCTTGAGGAATTTGCATTCTCTGCAGCCCCTCTTCGTTCTTAGCAGGTCTCCGAACTCACTCACCGCTAGCACAGCTTGTCAGAAAGGATTTGCTAAGACTGCAAAGTAAGGATAGTACATTTAACTGCCCAACTTTAAGTTTGACTGAAAGCAAAAAAAGAAAAAAAGAAAACAGGCTTGAAACCAACTGACAAATTGCCTTTGCAGAACCAGCCTTGAGAAGAACTGATCATTAAGGCTGGCCTCAAGGAAAATATCTGAAGCACCAGTAACTTCACCGGTTTCAGGTGTGAAGTCATGTGAACTCCTTTCCTTTCACTTCCTGGGATGATCTGAAAATCTAGGGAGGCTTTTAAGAATGTTTTGGAAGCTTCCTTCAGCACACAGAAGGAAATAAGGCCAAGGCTGATGGCTTGATAATAAGACACTGTCATCCACCAACGTAAAGGGAAAGAGATTTTTGCAAAGAGAACAAGCAGACTAACAGGACAGAATGGACTCTGCTAAAAACAGCACAGTTGGAAAGTGTTATTTTTTGTTGAGTTACTTATGATAAGCATTTGTGGTGGGGGAGGTAACATTCTTCTGAAGTGGAGTGCCATTAATCATTTCTTCCTAGAGCTAAGATGGAATGATGGCCCAAAGTCACTTACCTGGCACTTGTGTGGGTAATGTTCTTCAGAAGTAATTTGCCATTAATGCTCCAACACTGGAAGTTTTAAAGAAGAGATCGGATAACCATTTGTCTGAAATGGCATATGGTTTCCTTGCTAACCAGGGGGTTGGATTTGAAGACTTCCAAGATCCCTTCCAACTCTGTTATTCTATTCTATTCTATTCTATTCTATTCTATTCTATTCTATTCTATTCCATTCCATTCCATTCCATTCCATTCCATTCTTCCTAGAGTTGAGTCAGGATGATAGCCTAAAATCGCCTACCTGGCTTTATACCTAAGCCAGGACCAGAACTTACAACCTCTCCACTTGTAGTCCAGCACCTTGATCACTTCACCAAACTAATAATCATCTTTTGTTATTGTTGCTCCAGTCAATGCTGACTCCTAGTAATTGCCTAGACCAGAGGTCTCCAAACTTGGCAACTTTAAGACTTGTAGACTTCAACCAAAGGTGGTATCCAGCAGGTTCCGACCATTTTTGGAGAACCGGTAGCAGAAATTTTGAGTAGTTCAGAGAACTGGCAAATACCACCTCTGACTGGAGATTTTACAGTATCATTCCCTGCCACGCCCACCAAGCCATACCCACAGAACAGGTAGTAAAAACCACCACTGACTTCAACTCTCAGAATTTTGGGAGTTGAAGGCCACAAGTCTTAAAGTTACCAAGTTTAGGGACCCCTGGCCTAGACAACTCCTTGAAGTTTTCTTAGCAACTTTTAGAAGTGGTTTACCATTACCTCTTTCCTGGGGCTGAGAGAGAGTGATTGGCCCAAAGTCATCTGGATGGCTTCATGCCTAAGGCAGCTCTAAAATGTGAATTCTCCCACCTTCTTGCCCACAGCACCAAACTGTCTCTCGGGATTCTAATACACTACATAAAATATTTCTGTGACAAATTAAATAGAAAATAAAGAAGTGAACATTTTGGATTCAAAGGCAAAAGGTTTCTTCACACAGAGTTGTTCCTGTGAAGCATACATGGGTGTTTCGTGACCAGAAACTCAATAAAGCTGCAATGCCTTACCTGAATTAATGGGAAATAACCTCAAAAATGATACACCTGCTTTTAATGAGTTGTCAACAAGTGTGTATTTTATGAGTGCTCTGAAACACCATTTTCCCTTTAAGTACAAAATTCTGCACAAACCTAAAACATTTGGGAGGAATTAAGAATCACAATGTAGGAGTACCTTGTTTTGGTGAATTGTTCTTTTTTTTTTCCTAAAAGAAAATCCTTCATTTGGGCTTTGCCTTTAAATCGGTCCAGTTCCACCCCAATTTTTTCAGAAACAAAGCAGCAAGCAAAATTCTTAGAAAACAAAAAATTTTGGTCATTTTTTTCCTAGAAGGAAAAATAGGAACCACTTACAACCTACAGTGTAAGGATTGTAACATCCACTAGGCAGGACAAACATACCAAGATTAAAACTACACCAACAATCGAGAAGTTAAGAAATTGCCAATTAAGAAATTACCAGTGCAATAAAAACAACCTAATCAAGGAGCCACCAAGAATATTCTCACCAACTCTAACAGGGCAAGGCAATAGTGTATCAAAATAAGAGCAAACCCCGTTTCCTTCTACCACTGATGTTGTTGTTACCTAGTCAGGTCATGCCTGCAAGGAAACCACCAAGTTCAGAGAGCTCCAAAGGCCCCCACAAAATACTTGTCTTTCTTTTTATAGTGCAAGTTTTGATGTATTGAGTTCTCATACCTCCACACTCCACCCTACTACTTCCAGCCTTGGAAGCCATTTTTTCTTGGAAGCTTCGAGGCTGCCACGTTCAGTGCCTGGGAATTTGGGACGGGTGATTTCATAGTGAGGTAGAAGATTGATTTATTTATTTTATTTTATTTTATTTTATTTTATTTTATTTTATTTTATTTTATTTTATTTTGTTTGGTTTGTCAATTGCTTACAAGATAATAGGAATAAGTAAAAACATAGTTATGAATACATGGATACATATAAGAAAAATAAAAGAAACAATCGGACAATGACAGTAGGCACGTTGGTGCGCTTATGCACGCCCCCTACAGACCTCTTAGGAAAGGGGTGAGGTCAATAGTAGACAGTCTAAGGGTAAAGTTTTTGGGGTTTAGGAAAGAAACCACAGAGTCGGGTAGAGTATTCCAGACATTGACCACTCTCTTGCTGAAGTCATATTTCCTGCAATCAAGTTTGGTGCGGCTAACCTTGAGTTTGTATCTACTGTTTGCTCTTGTGTTGTTATGGTTGAAGCTGAAGTATTCATTGACAGGTAGGATATTGCAATGTATGATTTTATATACTATACTTAGATCGGACCGAAGGTGCCATAGTTCTAGGTTTTCTAGGTCTAGAATTTCAAGTCTGGTGGCATAAAGTATTCTGCAATGAGTAGAGGAGTGGAAAACTCTTCTTGTGAAATATTTCTGGACTTTCTCAACTGTGTTAATATCAGACATGTAATGTGGGTTCCAGACTGATAAGCTGTATTAGATACAACAACATTCTTTCTCAGAGAGTCAAGGGCATGTTGCCCTGCACCTGGAGGGGAGTGACTGGAGGGATGTCTCCAGTTGGGATGAAGATTTGTTTGGGCCATGTGATGGGTGCAGGGGATGGATCTTTGATTTTCTTTTGGGAAGGGAAAACCTGGAACTCTCAGATTCAGGTTTTCCCAGATGTGCCAAAATGACAACTCTAATTAAACGGAACTTTGAGGAAATATTCATCTCTGAGTTTGTTAGTTTGAATGCTGACGACTGATACATAGGAAATGCTCCCTTTAGTAATGTTGACCAAAATCTCTTTTAACGCACTGAGACATTCTTCAGCCTTTTTTATCCTGCAGTGCACGTTAAGATGTACCCATCCTTGAACCCCTTAAGCTAAGACCGTTTGTGGAGGCAAAAAACGTGTGCCTCAGATTCCAGCCTGCACACGTTAGCTCATAAAATGCTGACCGAGTCAGCTCAGCTACAAAATGGAGATCGAATCAAGTTCTCAGGCATCACTTGTGGGTGAACTGTGGATGAACTGTGGCGAAATGGGAAGCTGGGAGGCTGTGTTTATTTCAACAAGGGCTAATTGCAAGGATCTGAAAAACTGCTGGAAGTGAAAAAGGAAACTAAAAAAAAAAGCAAATGTATGCTTTCCAACAGCTGAACTGCCACCAGGGAACTGTAAATTAAAAAGAAACCATCTACTTTTGCCCTGTTGTTGTTGGAAGTTAAAACCCACCCCTCTCCTAGGAAAATGAAATATTTTAGGATATATTAAAAGGGCAGAATATTTCCCCTAAAAGGGAGCTAGAAATTCAGCCCTCCCACCTTTATTAATGGGCCATTAAGACCTGGGCCAGTCTATTCTACATATCAAAGATCTACCTTCTTCAGGCAGAGCCATTCAATTGCCCTTCATTGCACCACCCACCAAGTTTCAACCAAACTTAGCACACAGACAACCTACAAAGCTAGCTTTGACCTCTGACAGCAACCAATCAGGATACGCTTCCTGTGCCCCAGGAAGTTCAAATCCCAGAGAGGGCATAAAACCCAGGCACTCTCAGCATCTCCTCCCTTTTCACCCAGGATCTCCAAGCCATGTGATCCTGTTCATCAATAAACCATCTTTCCAAATGGCTTCTATGTTTCCAGTGTCTTTTTCCCACTTGGAACTGAACCCAGATGGACATTTCTTCCAACATTATCTTGGGCCAAAGCAAAAAAGAAGGCTTTTAACTTGGTGAGTTTTAAAACCGCAATATCAAAAGTCTGGTTTTATATTTCCCATGTGTGTGTGTGTGTGTTTTTTTTAAAGCTGGGAGTTCTCTTGAAACCAAGCAATCAAGGTAGGAACAGTTTCTCTCCGATTGCTTTTTAGAAGCAATGCTTGAAAAAGTTCTTTGCAAATATACAGCTCATACAGTATAACGCACGTGCAAAGCGCTTTGGGAGAACCGAGCACGTACTGCTTACCCCCATTATAAAAAGTGCACAAGGTAAGCTTTGGAAAGAAGCATTTAAATTTTGTTCTGTCAGTTCACTGACCTACCGAAGCTATCGCGAAGGAAAATGGAATAGTGCATTGAGTTGGATAAGTGTCAGAACCTAGTCGAAGGCATTTGAGAAAGGTGAAGCGAGAGCATTCCTAGGAAGGAATGGAGACAAAATTGGATTCTGAGCACCTACCTCAAGTATTACACCTTGGGTCAAGTAAGGTTAATGTTGTATTGAACTTTTCATTTGCATTTTACCCTTTTCTTGCCAGTTCCATGGAAAAGAATGTGTGTGTGTGTGTTTTTAAAAGAGAATTCTGTTGACATTTTCAGGACAGGAGAAGATTGTTCTTGCATTTCTTGAAGTATAAAATGACCAGAATATGCATAATATGCAAATATGCTCTATAAAACTCCCTCTCCAGCATTCTGCAGCTTTTCTGGTTTCCCAAAAATCCATTCACTACAAAGAGAACTAGACCAAAAAGGAAATTTCCTCCCATTGGACCTGAGAAATGTTTGGAGAGGTTCTCCTTCTCTTGGAAAAATTGATCATCTTTTCTACAAAAAAATTGGGGACAGAATTTTAGAAGACTTATGTCTCACAAAAGGAAGGCTAATAAACATGATCCAGGATAATGTTGTAGGATCCAATCTCAGAAAATATTTCTGAGTAACAAGCACCAACAAAACATCATATCTAAATTCACAAAAGTTCATAAACATGAATTCAAATGAAATTCTCAAGCATTTTGAATGAAATGATAAACCGAATCTTCATTCATGGGAAAGACAATTTGCAGATATTGTAAGGCAGATTTCAGCAGCATGTGTAGCAGGACTGTTGATGAGATTAACTTTTTTCAGAACAGGAAGTAGAGAGGCTTTGGAGGAGAAAGAGCAGAGGTGCTATTCAGCAGCTTCTGACCAGTTCTGGAGAACCAGTAGTGGAAATTTTGAGTAGTTCGGAGAACTGGAAAATACCACCTCTGACTGGCCCCACCCCCATCTATTCTCTGACTCCGGAGTCCCAGCTGATTGGCCGGGTCTTCTTTGGTTGCCCTGCACAGAAGAACGGAGCTGGAAAGCAGGTTAGTGGGGTGGGAAGGGAATGGGATTTTCCAGTAACCTTCCCCCAGGAGTGGGGAAGGAATGGAGATTTTAAAGTATCCTTCCCCTGCCACACCCACCAAGCCATGCCACACCCATCAAGCCATGCCATGCCCATCAAACCACAACCACAGAACCGGTAGTAAAGAAAAAAAATGAATCCCACCACTGAGAAAGAGCTATACTTAAATACCCACACCAGAATATACAATAGAAAAGAGGAGGGCTGGGAAGCTATAGCATTTTCTGCAAACTTGTAACAAGCAAGAAAGATTATTTTTTTAAAAAAAATCTCTAATGGATGAGACAGGAAAACTGACTGTCTATTTTCCAAGAAAATTCCACAGAAATTGAAGAGGTACTCATGGACCCTTACAAGATAATTGTCAGGCCCCCAAACCAAGAAGGACGTTTAGTGAATCTCCCAAGTAGTTCCAAGTTTCTCTTTGTTCCCCACCTATAGACAGAATCTTGCCCAACTCAAGCAAACTACTGCCCACATTAAGTCTATCCTCTGGGAACTATTAGGGAGGGTCTGTCTTCATCCTCTCTCTCGCACATGAACTATCTGAACTGAATTGTCACTCCTCTGGAATGCAGCCCCTCCCTCCTGGGAATCCACCTCCTTACTACAGTCCACCACATATATACGCTTATGCTTCTGATGTTGAAAGCTCTCTTCGTCCTTCTCCCATTTATCCCTCCATTTTTATGTTCTTTTAAATGCTTGATCAAGAGCTTTACTCTTGCAGCCTAAGAGACAAATTTGCCCAAGGCATGCATGTGTATATTTGTGTGCACAAACACGCACCTTAATATTGTTTTCATGTGTTGCCTTTAAAGACTTCGTGTTAATTTAACCATCTCTGAAGTATAGGTGAAACACTCTCCTTTTTCAAGGGGGTTGATTTCCTTTATTTACTGTTTTGTTAAAGAGATAATCTTGTAGTTGTGAAATTAATTAAAGCTGATTCTCTTTGAAAGCTATTACCTAATGCAGCATTTCTCAACCTCAGCAATTTTAAGATATGTGGACTTCAACCACTTGGAGCATTTGGAAGAACTGCAATGTCTGACATGAATTACCATCTAGAAGAGTGAAGACATCAGCCTCAAATCCAAATGCAGATCAGTTAATGCAATAATTTTCCCAATTGCTACTTATGGCTGTGAAACTCGGACTCGGAAAAAGGCAGGTAGGAGGAGGTTGCCTTTGAGTGCCTTTGAACAGTGGTCCTGGAGGTGACTATTCTGCTTCCCAAGGCCAAAAGGCCTGTAGAGAATCTCAGTCATCCAGGTCATGGTCATCCCCAAAGTACTTTTTCAGGGGGCAACTAGACTCTCTTGTTTTTCTCTGAAGATATTTTGCTTTTCATTCAAGAAGCTTCTTCAGCTCTGAAGAACTGGATCCCCACCATCCAGTCAGCTGAAGAAGCTTCTTGGATGAGAAGCGAAATATCTTCAAAGAAAAACAAGAAAATCCAGTTGCCTCCTGAAAAAGCACCTTTCCATAGACAGCAAAAATAATAAATAAGTCCTAGACCTAGCCTCTTCCAAAATATCACTTGAAGCCACAATCACCAAACAGAGGCTGTCATATACATCATGAGAGCTGACTCTACAAAGACATTTAAAGTTTATAGCAAATGTCTTCTTTTAGAGCCGTGGTGGCACAGTGGTTAGAATGCAGTATTGCAAACTAATTCTGCCCGCGCTGCCAGGAGTTTGATTCCTTTGATCCTGACCGGATCAAAAGAAGGTTGACTCAGCCTTCCATCCTTCTGAGGTTAGTAAAATGAGGACCCAGATTGTTGGGGAAAATAGGCTGACTCTGTAAATTGCTTAGAGGGGGCAGTAAAGCACCGTGAGGCAGTATATAAGCCTAAGTGTTACTATAGCTATAGCACAGACTCAGTGGTAGGTTTCAAATTTTTTTACCACTAGTTCTGTGGGTGTGGCTTAGTGGGTGCACTTTGTGCGCGTGCAGAGGGTTTTCTACTAACCTTCTCCTACAATCCTGCCCTCTCCCTGTGTCTTCAACAGCTGACGCATGGCAATCAGAGGTGAGATTCTACTAGTTTTCACCTATTTGCTAGAACTGGTTGTTAACATTCTAAGCAGTTCAGAGAACCGGTTGTTAGAAGAAATTACTGGCCTAATCCTGAGGGGGAAAAAAACTTCAGAGACGTTCCTGAGACAGGAAGTCTAGTCCTGCCAAGAATGTAAAAAGGGTTAACAGAGAGTCAGTTTCTGTAAGCAACACCAGAATGTTTCCTTCCTGCCTTCCTTACAGGATTAGGCCTGTAATTTCTTCTAACAACCGGTTCTCCGAACTGCTTAGAATGTTAACAACCGGTTCTAGCAAATAGGTGCAAACTGGTAGAATCTCACCCCTGGATGGAAGGCTGAGTCAACCTTGAGCCTGGAGAGATTCGATCTGCCAAATTGCAAGCAGCAGAAGTAGCCTGCAGTACTGCATTCTAATCACTGTGCCAGGGCAGCTCCTTGCTATTGCTATAATCTACTTGCTGTTTACCAAATTTTATATTCCTTCCTTCATGTACAAAGCTCACAATGGCATTCTCTTCCACAGTAAAGTGCTGGGAAGTGAGTAAGTAAAAAAATGACTAGACAATGTGAACATAAACAGATGAACTTGATTTTTTTTTTAAGGCAAGCAAAAGTAGGTGAAATCTATTCGGTCACAGCATAAACAAGTCCTGCCATTGATTGTGATTCAGAATATCAGGTTTTCCTTCCAAAAGAGTAATTTAAGAAAAAGAAATAAAATTACCAGAGTAACAAAATACAGCTTCAGCATTATTTCACATGTTTATGGGGTGAAGTAAATAATAGATTTAATGGGTTGGCTTTGATAAATGGAGTGCTTAAAGAACACTGGTATGAAATGCGTGACAATATTAAAAGAAGAAGCAAACAAAAAACATCCCCAAATGCAAAGAACAGAAGAAAGCAAAATGTTTCTTTGTTGATCTGCTGAAAATAATGAAAAAGACTGAAAAGTAGAAGGCAACAGAGCCTGAGGAAAAATTGCCAGTTAAATACTCGATTTTATAAAAATAGCAAGGGAAAGAACACCCTCTGAATAAAGACGATAAGGATAACTCTAACAATAACAGAAGGATAACAGAAAGGACAAAGAGATTTATTTAGGAAATTGATAAACATCAAGTATGGGTAGTGTGGTAGCCTAGAGGGCAGGTGGAGCTCTTTAGATAGATACTGTAGATAGACAAGACAGACAGACAATGTAGATATAGATATATTTATTTATTTATTGAATTTATATTGCCGCCTATTTGCACATGGTGACTAGATAGATAGAAAGATAGAAAGATAGATAGATAGATAGATAGATAGATAGATAGATAGATAGATAGATAGATATGTATTTATTTTTATTTATTTATTGAATTTATATTGCCGCATACTCACAAATGGCAACCAAGATAGGTAGGTAGGTAGGTAGATAGATAGATAGATAGATAGATAGATAGATAGATAGATAGATAGATAGATAGATAGATAGATAGATAGATAGATATAAAATAGAGATGAGATAGATATAGATAGATATAAATATTTATAGATAGAGACAGACTGGCAGACAAACAGACAGACATCTTCCTTGTCTGGTGCTTCTTTGCCTTGTGTGTGTGTGTGTGTGTGTGCACATGAGAGTGTGTGTGCACATACAGACACACACAAAGATCTGTATGTGAAAAACTCCAAAATTTGTGATAGGTATGAAGGCTTGATCATGGAACTAGGGCCAGATATTGTGGAAACTGCAATTGAATGGGCTGTAAAACATATTGCTAGCAACAAAGAAACAGAAGTTGATGAAACATCAATGAAACTGCTTAAAATCTCGCACAATGATGTCATTAAAGTGATGCATGTGGATTGCACTAGACAAAACATTAAAAGGCAGAGGCATATATACATTTGACAGCCAAAGCGGATCATGTCAGGGCTGTAGTTTTTCCAGCTGTAACAACGGGATGTAAAAGCTGAATCATCAAAAGGAAATAAAAAATAAAAAAATGAGGCTTTGAAAATTGCTGAGACATCCTTAAATTGCTAGAAGAACCAGTCATTCAGTGCTAGATGAAGTAAAATCAGACTGTTCACTGGAATCACTAATAAAACAAAAGCTGAGATATTTGGGACACTTAATCAAAATGCGAGAAAGAACAGAACAGAATAGAATAGAATACAATGAGCTGGAAGGAACCGTGGAGGTCTTCTAGTCCAGCCCCGTGCTCAAGCAGGAGAACCTATATATTTCAGATAAGTGAGTATCTAGACTCTTCTTAAAAACCTCCATTGATGGAATTCCCACGATTTCTGGAGGCCAGCTGTTCCACTGGTTAATTGTCTTCACTGTTAGGAAGTTTCTGATTAATTCCAGATTTCTTCTGTCCTTGATTAGTTTCCACCCCTTGTTTCTTGTCCTGCCCTCTGGTGCTTTGGAGAATAATTTGACTCCCTGTTCTTTGTGGCAGCCCCTCGAGAATACTGCCATCATGTTACCTCTGATTCTTCTTTTTTTTAGACTAACCAAACCCAAATCCTGCAGTGATCAGAGAAAATCTTGGTGTTTGAAAAATGTCAAAGGCAATAAAAAAAAGGGAGCCAATGGAAGACAAGATGGCAAGATCTTAAGTAATGATACAGACAAATTAGGTAAATTACGACTTCAGCAACAGAGTGGTCAATGCCTGGAATACTCTACCTGACTCTGGTTTCTTCCCCAAACCCCAAAAACTTTAACCTTAGACTTTCTACTATTGACCTTACCCACTTCCTAAGAGGTCTGTAGGGGGCATGCATAAGTGCACCAACGTGCCTACTGTCCCTGTCCTATTGTTTCTTTTATTTTTCTTATATGTATCCATTTCATGTATTCATAACTATGTTTATCCTTATACCTGTTATCTTATAGTCGCTTGAAAAAATAAAATATTTTTATTTCCTTCCTTCCTTCTTCCCTCCCTCCCTCCCTCCCTCCCTTCCTCATTTTTTACAGACTTGTATTCTAGAGCCATGGTGGTGCAGTGGTTAGAATACAGTACTGCAGGCTACTTCTGCTGAATGCCAGCTGCTTGCAATTTGGCAGTTCGAATCTCACCAGGCTCTAAGTTGACTTAGCCTTCCATCCTTCTGAGGTGGGTAAAATGAGGAACCAGATTGTTGAGGGCAACATGCTGCCTCTAAACCGCTTAGAGAGGGCTATAAGCACTGTGAGGTGGTATATAGGTCTAAATGCTATTTCTATTGCTATCCTGCCTTTATTATTTTTACAAATAATTCAAGGGGGCAAACATATCCAACACACCTTCCTCCTCCTGTGTTCCCCACTAAAAGAACCTTGTGAGGTGGGTTGGGCTGTGAGACAGAAGGAGTGGCCCAAAGTTACCCATCTGGCTTTCCTGGCTAAGGTGGAACTTGAGCTCGCAGTCTCCCACTTTCTAGCTTGGTGCCTTAACCACTAGACCAAACTGATTCTAAATATTATTTCCTGTTGTATTCATCCACAGGAGAGCTCTTGGGAGGAAAACATCAATATTTGCTCGGACCAGAATTTGTTGCCCGTGACTTTTTCATCCTGATTGGGTTTCATTTCCCTTTCAATGCAGGAACTTTTTGATGCTCTTTGCAAAAGCCACTACATGCATGAAGGTGACTTTTGCAAAGGTTATTTGGAAATTATTGCAATTCAACCTAAGCCACCGAAAAGCAGAAAGAGAGTTCTAATCACTCAATGAACTTGGGTAGTCCTTCCCCAAATGATGCAGTATCTTTCCTCTTAAATCACACTCCTGAAAGACAGCCGGATAACTAAAGGTTAAAGAAATAAATAAAACTATCGCCAATCAATCACTCTGCTCATAACCCCTTTTCTCTCCACTGGCTGTAACAAATTAATTCATAGGAAAGGAATCTCAATCTCCTTTAAGACAAAGAAAAGACCTGCCATTCACTGAATGAATGGGCTTTGAAGCAGTGAATCTACCACTATCAAAAAAAAAAGGACCTCTGCAAGGATATACATGTATAATGCCTTGATAAAAGAGCCATGGTAGTGCACTGGTTAGAATGCACTATTACAGGCTGACTCTGCCCACAGCCAGAAGTTCGATTCAGAAGTTGACTCAACCTTCCATCCTCCCAAAGTCGGTTAAATGCAGACCCAGATTGTTGGAGGCAATATATAAACTGCTATGAAGCAGCATATAAGTCTAAATGCTATTGCTATATTCTGCTTGCTGTTTACAAAAGTTGTATTTCTTCTTTCAGGCACAAAGGATGACATTGTCCTCTCCCTTCGCCCCCTTGATTCTCATAATATCCCTGTAATTTAGGTTGGGCTGAAGAATCAAGACTGGACCTAGACCTCCTGGAGAGCTCCTTGATCCATAGAGGATCTAACTCCAGAGGGTGGACGATGCACATGTGGCTCCCACTCATTTTTGTAACCTCAATTTCCTTTCCAGCACCTCAAATTGCACCTGTTCACTTTTTGCATTCGTTTCTGCAAAGCTGTTTTCCCCAGATTTTGATAATCACGCTCAATCCCTTCTGAAAAGTTATATGTCTTTCTCTAGTGGCATTGAGTCACTGGTAACATTCTGTGATGGGCTGTAAGAATGCAGATAAAAGGAGACAGACAGAAGGGAGAGTCACAGCCTAGGTCAGGAGTCTCCAAACTTGGCAAGTTCAAAGGCTTGTGGACTTCAGCTCCCAGAATTGCCCAGCCAGCATGACTAGCTGAGGAATTCTGGGAGCTGAAGTCCACAAATCATAAAAGTTGGCAAGTTTGGAGACCTCTGGCCTAGGTAATAGTCAGAGAAGAACTATCTCAGCTCACAAATAGAATGGGAATGGAGAAAGAATCTCAGCAGGGACTCTACCTAGTTCTATGGTAGGGGAGAGGGGAAAAACTTTCAGACCTGCAAGATTTTGTTACTGTAACCTTTTGATAAAGGTAACATTAGTACTTATGATTTGGGTTTCATGATGTGGACTACCCAGAAAGGCTGAGACACTCCTTATGATTCCTGGGAGTCCATGACAATTTGCCATGGCCAACTCACCATAGCCAACTTGCCATGGCCAACTCATTGCAGGACAGCTCACCATGGCCATCTCGCCACAGGACAACTCACTGCAGGACAAGTGTTGCACTAATATCAAAGAAATCTGGAATAGAATCATTAAAGAAAGGATGCCAAAAGAGGGACAGAATGAAATGGGAACGGCAAAAATTAAAATAATTTTTATTTATTTAAAATTAGGTTCCGCAGTGAGAGGTTTCCCATGGACCGTAGGGGGCATGGTTTCACATGCTGCCTGCATCCCGTGGATGGGGCTCTGTTTGTTTGGTGGCCTGGTTACTGACGTGCCTGACAGAACATACAAAGATTCAGGTCTATGGAGCCTGTGTCTTGAGCACACTCTTGTACTGCAGCAAGTCTTGGACCCTTTATGCATGGCAGGAGAGAAAGGTGAACACTTTCCCTATGTGCTGTCTCTGACGTATTCTTGGCATCACCTGGCATGACAAAGTTCCAAACAGCGCAGTCTTGGAACGTGCTGGAATTTCTAGCATGTATATACTATTAAAACAGCGACGTCTATGCCGGCTTGGGCATGTCGTGAGGATGGCTGATGATCGGATTCCGAAAGACCTCCTGCATGGAGAATTAGTGCAGGGAAAGTGCCCTAGAGGGAGACCACAGCTGTGATGTAAGTCTATCTACAAGAGGGATCTAAAGGCCTTGGGAATGGACACCAACAGCTGGGAAACCTTGACCTCTGATCGTTGAGCTTGGAGGCTAAACATGCAGCATGGACTTCTCCAATTCGAAGAGACACTCATTCAGCAGGAGGAGGCAAAGAGGCAGTGCAGGAACCAGCGTAATCCTGGGGCTGGACAGGAGACAGACTGTATCTGTCCTCAGTGTGCAAGGGATTGCCACTCTCAAATTGGCCTTTTTAGCCACACTAGATGCTGTTTTAGGACCTCTTTTCAGAGCACGATATCATAGTCTCTTGAGACTGAAGGATGCCAATTCATACTGACATGCCATGGACAAGTGCTGGACCACAGACCGTGGGTTGGGGACCCCTGTACTATAGCTTCCGAATCCCATCTGAGATGCTACAGTTGCATCACCTGGCTTAAATGAAATGTTATGTATATAAAATAGAAAACACTTTTATCCTATTGTGATAAAGCAGCGTGCAAAAATGGGTAAAAAGGAGAAGGCTCCTTCATGCACACATTTAATCAATCACTTTAAAAAAAAAATCCCCACCCCAAAACAAGGAGTACATTCAATCACGTAAGATTTTAGGACAGACAGATCTGACCTCTAATTTCCAACCATTTTGGTGTGCTTCTGCAGCATTCTTATTTTGTTTAACCCACTAACATCTGTTCTTTGTGTATTTGTACTTTGATCCTAAACAGTTCTTTTAAGTTGCTTGTCAGCAATATTCCTCTGAAATTTCACTCTGAAGCTTCTGCTGATTTCTCTTGGCCACTGACTCCTTTTAATTACACAGCAGACGTTTCTCGAATTAAAAGTCATTGATGTTGCCAATGTCTATATCCATTCAACAGCAGGGAAATGAGATTGGGATGGAAACATTTTCTGATTCCAGCAAGAATTATTGGAGAGTTTCTTGCAAATTCAAGCCTACTGCAGTCCTTGGCATAAATTCTACTGGCTCATTAACCATAGTTACAACCTATTGTTTCGGAACTGGCAGGTAACGCTAACAGGGTAAAAAAGAACACCCAGTATGTAAAGGAACATGGAATCTTTCTCACTTTTTAAAGTCCTTCCTAGTATCCCATGATGCCTTGCACTTGAGGATTATTGGTGAGGCTTTATTACATCAATAGCCCTGTGTTGAAAGGAAAACATCAACCTTCTTGTAAGTAAGCCCTATCTCCTGAGAGTAAGTAACTCTGATCTCAGGGCTGCTAAGCTCAAAAGCTGCTCTTTCGAGAGAGTAGATGTGAAGGTTGGAGAAGGAGGTAGAGAGAGATTATCATCTCTCTCAGAGGACAATGACCAAGTGAAGCCAGAAGAGAGAGCACCAGCTGGAAGTAACCTTACAAGGCCTGTATAAACAGACTCCCCCATCTTTCTAGGGTGTTTATCCAGGACCCAGTTCTTCTTTCAGGCCCAGAATAAAGCAAGTCCTTCATACTGGAAAGTCTTACGTAGAAAAAAAGAAAGAGCCAGACTTCCCAAGCAGGGCATTGCCAAATGTGCCAAGGCTGGAACACCCATTGAATCTCTTGATGCAAAGGGAGAATAACAAGCCTCAGATTGCTCTGCTGCTAATCCCATTTTCTCTCCCAGTGTTTTGGGTTCTTGGTTTGGACCACTGAAGATTGTCTTTGAGTTCAACTCCTAACCCTGAATTCTGAAGAGTCTGGAGAGAATAAACTACATCAGGTTTTCTATATATTTGGGGTCCAGTGCTTTGTTTTACTCTCAAGTCAGCTCCCCACCTGTCTGCAAGGGACTTTGCCATACTGGTCTCAGCTGCAGAAGAGGCCTGGTTGGTGCAAGCAACTGACCCTGGAAAGGGATCCCAGAGGGGTGCTAAATTAAGACATGGTGTACTAGGTGGCCAAACCCAAGCTTACTCTAAATTGGTTTAGCAACAGCATCTTGCCATGAGTGAGAACATGGACAGAGAAGATGTAGCAGTTAATTCAAACCATGATGATGTCACCTCTGATGAGCCAACCCAAGGGCCACTTTTAAAGGAGTCGGCACCTAAAGACCAGGCTATAGGCAAAGTCGATCCCATCACAGCCATTCTGCAAGCCCTGATGTACCAGAAACAAGCCCTAGATGATGCAGAACAGCACTGGCAGGAGCAAGCATGCCAAGATCAGCTGGAAAGGGAAAGATGTGCCCCAGATGAAGGGGACCACCATGAGCAAAGGCATCAGAAGGAGATGTCAGTTAGTTCGGAGATCCGCAGATGGGATGCTTCTTCCTTAACTCTTCCTACTGTTCCTCTTCCAAAGCTAGTGAAGATGGGGGAGAATGAGGATGTGAACTTTTATTTAACAAAACTTGAAGCTACTGCATGCCCCTGGCCAAAAAAAGAAGAGGTGTCATGGCTGGTTCCCTGTCTGACTGGGAAGGCCTTGAAAGCCTGTAAAAGTCCTTCACCCCAAGAGTCTGCTGACTATAAACTGATTCAGGCTAAAATTCAACAGCAGGCTGAACTCCATTCTATGGCCAACTGGCAACAGTTTCGAACATATCAATTCAAAGAAGAGGAAGGACCTCGAAAAGCCTTGAACCAGCTCAAAGAGTTTGCCAGGGGGTGGCTGTCTTTTGAAATAAGGACCTCCCAAGAAGTGTTTGAGAGTGTAGTTTTAGAGCAATTTGTTAACATCCTTCCAGAAGCAGTACAGCACTGGGTTCTAGAACACCAACCAAACAACTGTGACCAAGCTTTAGAACTGGCAGAGAACTATTTATTGGCTCACCAGACTTCTGTTTCCAGATACTCTGAAACTAGGAAAAGGGACAACGGCTTCCCAAAAGAGGAAGTCCCGCTTGAGAAGATAGCTGGCTACTGGCTCAAAAGGAGTCAGAAAGTCCAACCAACCAGAACAACCAAATGCCATCCTGGTGGTAAGGAAGGGTCCTGGGCTACAAACCGCACAACCTGGTCGACCAAGGGCCTTCCTAAAAGTAGTACCAAGAAAGATATCAGTGGTCAGACTTTTAGGATCGCTGAAGGTAACACTAAAAGCAGTAGACCAAGAGTAGGAAAGCCACAAGAGTGTTTTCATTGTCATACAGGAGGACATCAGCCTGAGCAGTGTCCCCTAGCCACATATGAGATGGTGGAGGAGATGCCTGGAGACACTGTAACTAAACTACAACTGATAACTGCAGTGGTCAATGGCCAACCACTGAAAGCACTCCTTGATACAGGATGTTCCCAGAGTTTGATTAAAAGTGTGCATGTATCCCCCCAGATGTATATCCCAAGTCAACAACTTCTCGTTTTGGGGGCTGATGGTGAATCCAGACCTCATGCTGTGGCTAAGGTCCCAGTAGAAGTTGGGGGGCGAGCTTTTTCTCTCCATGTGGGAGTGAATCCCACCTTACCTTATGACATGATCCTGGGGCAAGACCTCCCGAACCTGAAGGAACTCTTGGAGACAAACCCTGCTCTCATCACTCAGGCTCAATCCCAAATGCGTTGGTTGCGGGAAAGGTTACCTGATCCCCAGGGAGCCCTGAGTGAGACCCCAGGGAAAACTAAGAAACCTAACACTCAAAAGAAGAAGAAGAAGAAAGAGGAGAATCTGTGCATGGAAACCCAAGTCAACAATCCTAAAGAAAGAACAGAATCAAAGTGGGAACTTCCTGAAAATATAGGAGAGCTCCAGGCATCTGATCCTTCTCTACGGAAGGTACTTTCACAACTGGGGAGCCTATTACCAGGTGGTAAAAAGGTTACCCAAAGGAATGACATCCTGTATGTCATCGACAAATGTGGTTCTAGATTAGTTGTGCCCATGGCATGCAGATCTCTAATCATGAAAATCAGCCACACGATACCCTGGACAGGACACCGGGAGCATCAGCGTACATATGCCAGAATTGCACGTGTCTTTTGGTGGCCAGGAATGTATGCTGATACTCGCCAGTTTTGTGCATGCTGTAAAGAATGCCAAAAATCAGAACTCCTCAAGGACCCAAAGAAGAGTCCATTGCTCCCTCTTCCCATGGTGGATATTCCCTTCAGAACCATAGCTATGGACATAATAGGTCCGTTAGCAAAAAGTCAACGAGGCTATAGATTTATCCTTGTAGTGTGTGACTATGCCACAAGTTATCCTGAAGCATTTGCCCTGAGGACAGATACCAGCCAGGAGGTTGCCTCAGCCTTAGTAGAATTGTTCTCTAGAATCGGAATCCCTGGTGAGATAGTTACAGACCGTGAGAAAAACATTACAAGCCAAACTATGAATCTCCTTTATAAAAAATTAGGAATTAAGAGAATCAAAATTTCCCCTTATCACCCTCAGTCTGATGGTCTAGTGGAACGATTCAACCAAACCCTTAAACAAGTGCTGAGAAAATACATTTCAGAGACAGGTTCTGACTGGGACAGGTGGCTCCTGGTCTTATTGTTTGCTTATTGGGAGCTATCTCAGGCTTCTATGGAATTCTCTCCTTATGAGTTGTTATGTGGTCCAAAAGTCAGAAGACCCCTTCAAATGGTTAGGGAAATTTGGGAGGGAAAGGCCAAGTCTCTTTCAAGAAATATTAGCTATATCCTGCAAATGGGGGACAAGCTAGACCAGATAAGGGAGCTGGCTTCAGACAACATTAGACACTCTCAAGTTCATAAAAAAGTATACTATGACCAGCATACTAACTTGCGAGTATTTAATCCAGGACAGAGAGTGTTACTGTTCCTCCCTTCCACTGCAAGCAAATTGCTAGCTCAGTGGCAAGGGCCTTTTTCGGTGCTTCGACGCATAGGACCAGTCAGCTATGAAATCCTGATGCCTGGACACTGCCCCTCAAAGCAAACCTGGCATATCAATCTGCTTAAAAAATGGCTGGAGCCTGCAAGCCAACCTGGTTCCAGTTTGATGGCTTGTGAGATTCACGAGCAGGTTGAAGAAGATGATAGAGTATTCTCTACTCCTTCAGAAGCAGGTGATCAGTTCCCATCACTGAAAAAAATCTATTCTTCTCCAGGACAAGCTAAAAGCAAGCCAGATGCTGGACAAGAAACTTCCCCCAGGTCACGTGGTTTACTCCAAGCAGGAGATGAAGTGATCCAAGCAACCAAAAAACAAGTATGGCTGGTGCCTGACTACCCCGTGGAAAATCTGAAGCCCCAGAAAGCCCATCCCAAAAGGCTACCCGAGGCCCACGTAGGGTGAAATATGGTGAAGAGAAAATACCAGCATCCTCATCGCTTAGTCACAGGTGCTGATTGTCCGTGCCTGTGGATCCAGGGCTGGCTAAGCTTAAAGGTTTCTCTGTTGAAAGAGCAGATGTGAGGGTTGGAGAAGAAGGTGTAGAAGGGGGATGACAGAGAGGAGAAAATAATGGCCAAAGAAGCCTGTGAAGGAAAACAATAGCTGGAATTACTCTTACCATGCCCTGTATAAAAACACTCCTCACCCTGTTTTGCTGGAGCTCCGCTTGTCTTTCAGGCCCATAAGCAGATATTGGAGAGCCTCCTTAGAAGAAAAGAAAAAAGCCAGAGACTTCCCAAGAAGGGAATTGACTTTATGCTGAGGTGGGAATATCCATGGAGTCTCCTGGTGCAAAGGGAGGATAACAACCCTCAAACTGCTGCTGTCTGCCATATTTTTTCCCTTGGTTTAACATTGTTCCGTAGTTTGAGAAATTACTTTTGAGTTCTTGGTTTGGTCTGCTGACCCTCCAAAGCATCAACCTCTGACACTTAATGCTCAAGGGTCTGAAGGGAATAAACTACAGCAGTTTTTCCATATATTTCCGATTCAGTGTTTCTTTTCTATTGCTCCCAAGTCAGCTCCCCACCTCTTGGGACTTTGTCACAGGCCCCTTCTGTATTATTTAGACATGCATCAGTTGGCATAATGTAGGATGTACAGCTAATGAGTGTTTGGGATGCCTATTCTCTATTGCTTCACCTTGGCAGTGAGTACAGTAATCAAATTCTTTGCATTTTCAATCACCCTGTGCTCCTGTCTCATTTTCTTAGAGGACTGACTGGGCAATATTTGGAAACTACACCATGGCTAATTAGAGAGGAGAAATTTGACTTACAATTGCCCTCGTATCATTTTGGATTAGTGGATTCAGAAACCAGACTGGGCCAGTTAAGTAATCCAATGAATCATGTTCTATGAATTCATCAATCAGTAATTAATATATACAAGAAATGATTTCCTCAGATTTTCTTGATCTTGGGATAAAGATAAGAATGAGCTTCTTGAATCCAAAGAACCAAATTCTGGCCCTGTTTCCTACTAAAAGCCTTACTTCCAGATGGGAAGGCTTCATTTCCCAGAATTCCTAGCTATCAGAGTCATTGCTGAGATCTCTGGATAGTAATAATAATAATACTTCATTGTCATTGTAAGTATATACGCCGAATACACATACAATGAAATTCACATAACACTCAGAGACCAGACCCAACATGTACACACACATGACAATCCCCAAACACTCCCCCGCCCACAAACATTTCCCACCCCTTAAAACACACAAGCATCCACACCACAGACCAAGTAATACTGTCCAACATCTCACTGACGGTGGTCCTTAAGTTCACTGTTAAATGCAATTATAGCTCTGGGATAAAAACTGTTCAGAAAATGTGTGGTCTGAGTTTTAATTGTTCTGTATCTTCTGCCAGAAGGTAATAGTTCACAAAGATTTTAAGCAGGATGGGAAGAGTCTCTGAGAATGTTGTGCAACTTCCTCAAAAAGCAAGATGCGAAGATGGCATCCAGGGCTAGTAGCTGGAGCCCGATGATATTCTGGGCAGTTTTAATGATTCTCTGTAGAGCAGTTTTGTCCGCTACAAGCTGCTCCCATTCCATGCAGGAATGCCATTTGTCAGGATGCTCTCAATGGTGCTGCGGTAGTAGGACAGAAGTAGATACTGAGATGGAGTTATCTTACTGAGCAATCTCTTTACAAGCATGTTAGAATTCATAGTCCATGAGAGATCCTCCGAGATATAAGTGCTCAGAAATTTAAAACTACCAACCCTCTCGACTTTCTTGCCATTTATGTACAATGGTAAATGTACACATGAAAAGCATTGGAAAACCATTATTAGCTACTTCAGTGTAACCCTCCAATAACCCCTTGTCCTAACTGGGCTACTTCATGCTGAGTGGGCTTAGCTAAAACTTTAGGCTTTTTTTTGTATAAATGCCTGTGCCAAAAACTAAATAGATGTTAGAGTTATGTTTGCAATAGTAGTATCTTGAAATTTCACCATTACTGAATATGCTTCTATTCTCTTAGAATCTGAGTCTTGATTCCTAACAGATTTCTTGGTTGAAAAATTGTTCATCTCCTACGCTTCAAAGTGATGCAAAGTTGTGCTATAAAAATATCAGCATCAGCACCTTCTGTCATCTCTGACCATAAAGTAATGTCAGAAGCATGAATCCAAAAAAGCCAGGATTAAGTGACAGGACTTTGAAAACAGAATCCTCTTTCATGGGATCATAGAGTTGGAAGAGACCTACTTATATACTCGCAGATATACTTGTCCATAGATAAATGCTTCTGAATGTATTTTCACCTCCCGTTTTCTTCTTAAAAACTAAAGAGAGTCATGTCTGTGATGTTTTTTGAAATTACATGTTTCTGGACTCAGAAACTGACCTGGACTCAGATTTCATTTATCTGATCATTTGCCTTGTTTGCAGCTCTTCCTCCTCTTTGTTCTGAACAAGGCTTATTGAGACACTAACAAACACACATTAGTTCCCAAACCCTTTTTTTCTTTATTTCAACAGCTGTGAATTTTAGTCATTCACAGCCTGTAATGAGTCTCAAACTGTTTGTAATAGTACCATGGAAGTCTGCCAAAGTCCTTCAGGATAACTCTGATAAGCATGCACCTTTATCTTCCTTGAAATGCTGCTAATGACCAAATTTCCAATTAGTTATACAAGGCCAACTGGAGCACAAATTCAACACAGAGCTTCAGGTTTCAAACCAACCAGTATGACCAAAGTTGCTTCCTGCAAAGGTTCCTGTCCCTTTACTCTTCCTTTATGTCTTATGGGAGGGCCAATCACCTCTAAGCCTTACTCCTCCCAAAAAGGACAAGTACAAAAAATGGAAAGAAGGACATACAACTAAGGCAGAATATCAGCAGATTGCTAGAATCTGCAAAGACGAAGTCAGGATAGCAAAGGCTCAGAATGAACAAAGACTTGCAACAAAAGTCAAAGATAATAAAAAACATTTCTTCCAACATATAAATAACAAGAAAAAAATCAAGGAAACAGTCGGTCCACTAAAGAGAGAAGATGGCAAGGAAGTAACAAGCAACAGAGAGAAAGCAGAACTGCTTAACTCATTCTTTGCCTCTGTCTTCACGCAAAAAAAACTATAGCTCAACCCACCAAAAACATAGCTGTAAAAGACAGACCAGAAATAAAAGTTAAAATAAGCAAAAAACAAATAGTAAGAGAACACCTGTCTGATCTTGATGAAAACAAATCACCGGGGCCTGATGGATTACCTCCCAGAGTTTTAAAGGAGCTGGCAGAGCTCATCTCAGAACCACTGCACCATATCTTACAAAAATTCTGGAGCACCAGGGAACTACCACAGGACTGGAAAAGAGCTGATGTGGTTCCCATCTTCAAAAAAGGAAAAAAAAACAGACCCAGGAAACTATAGACCAATCAGCCTAACATCAATACCCAGGAAGATACTGGAAAAGATAATAAAAAAACAGATCTGCCAACATCTAGAAACAAGTAAAGTAATAACTAGCAGTCAGCATGGGTTTGTTAAGAACAGATCATGCCGCCCTTCCAGTTTGAGCTTCTTTGATGACAGACCGAAGCCTCATCTCTCTGAGGCTTCGATCCGTGCTCGCCGCTGGAGTGCCCCGAACCGGCTGGTTTTGGGGCTAAGCCACCCCGTAGAGGTGGTGAAGAGGGGGAAGACTGCCTGCAGGGTTGAGGAGAGCCACATCTCTCCTCCCCGGCTGGCCATTACTCCCTTTCCTGAAGGCGGTTGTAGCAGTGATCAGAAAGAAAAGGGGGGGAAAGAGAGTGAAAGGTTTAAGACTAGAAAAAGCAACCAAAAAGAAGAACAATTTGAAAGATAAGTATAATATTAGAAAGAAAGAAGAGGGGATTACAGATGAGAGAGTTAGAAGTAAAGAGACGAGGGGGTAAAAAGGGGAGGGAGAAGAAGAGGGGGAAGAAGGCAAGGAAAAGAAGTTGTAAAAGACAGAAACAAGAAATGGAGAAACAGGGAAAAGATATAAGGATTGTAACCATAAGTTTGTCTAGAGATAATGGGTGAAAATTTAATTGTAAAAGGGATTCTGCAAAGGTACATAAGATAGCTTTGTTATATTACAAATAGAAATAATTTTAGAAAATATGATGATGGATAAAATATTTATTGTAATGCAGTGGGATGTTTGTTAATAAATAAATGAATTAAAATGATTGAGAGAATTTAAAGGGAACATTTTTAATTATTAGTAATGATTTATAAAAATATAAGTGAGAAATATGGGGAAAAAAGAATTAACTATGGAAAGTTTATAAGTGTTCCCAAGGAAGTATGATATTTAATTGAAAAGAAATGTTAAAGATGTTAAGATTTTAATGCATATTAATGATAGAATTGAATTGGAATGGAATGTGTGTTTTCTTTAATATATATATATCTTTTTAAGAATATAGTGTGTATTTTAAGAATGTACCAAGCAGAATTCGATTGGAAGTTATGTATTATATTGAATGCTATAATATTAAAGCTATACATTGAAGCTTAAATAAGAGCTTGAGTGGATAAAATTAAAGGATATAAAGGTGTCATACTCTAATTGGTAACTACAGGGAAAAATTTGCTTAATAAGAAAAGATAATGTGAAATTGTAACAGAACAGACAAAAGTATAAATATAATGATTTGAATTGAGATAATTAAAACAAAGTTGAGAAAATTAAAGGAGGGGAAAAACTATGTAGAAAATATAAAATGGTAATAAGATATGGAATAGAATATAAAAATGAGCATGAAATTGAGTTTTGTGTCTGTATGAAGAAGTGATAACCTGGGATCATGCTATTTCCAAAAAAGATGTTTTATTTGTATTTTGTTTTGGTGAAAGCCCAAATAAAATTTTCAAAAAAAAAAAAAAGAAGAGATCATGCCAGACCAATCTTATTTCTTTCTTCAACACAGTGACTGAATTAGTAGACCAGCAAAATCCCGTGGACATAATATATTTAGATTTCAGCAAAGCATTCGATAAAGTAGACCACAACCTACTTCTTAGTAAGCTAGAAAAAAGTGGAATAGATAGCACCACCACTAGATGGACTTGAAACTGGCTGGCAAACTATACTCAACGAGTAGTCCTTAATGGGTCTAATTCAACATGGAGGGAAGTAAGCAGTGGGGTGCCACAAGATTCTGTCTTAGGCCCAGTACTCTTCAATGTTTTCATTAATGACTTAGATGAGGGAATAGAAGGGGAACTTACCAACTTTGCAGATGATACTAAGCTGGCAGAAATAGCTAACGCCCAAGAAGTTAGGCTCAAGATCCAGATGGATCTTGACAGACTAGAACACTGGGTCATATCTAATAAAATGAAATTCAATATAGAGAAAAGTAAAGTCCTACACTTAGGCAAGAAAAACCAAAAGTACACATATAGACTGGGTGAAACCAGGCTCAATAGCAGTAACTGTGAGAGGGATCTTGGAGTCTTAGTGGACAACCAGCTAAATATGAGTCAGCAGTGGGCAGCAGCCGCCAAAAAAAGCTAATGTAATCCTAAATTGTATTAATAGATTGATACAATCAACATCAAAGGAAGTATTAATACCACTCTATAAAGCCTTAGTAAGACCACACCTAGACTACTGCATCCAGTTTTGTTCACCACATTATAAAAAAGATATTGAGACTCTAGAAAACATACAGAGAAGAGCAACCAGGATGATTAGGGGACTGGAGGCTAAAACATACAATAAATGGTTGCAGGAACTGGGTTTGGCTAGTCTAGTAAAGAGAAGGACCAGGGGAGACATGATAGCGGTCTTCCAATATTTATGGGGCCGCCACAGGGAGGAAGGGGTCAAGCTATTTTCCAAGGCACCTGAAGGCCAGACAAGGAATAATGGATGGAAACTGAACAAGGAGAGATTTAACCTGGAAACAAGGAGAAACTTTCTGACAGTGAGAACAATCAACCAATGGAACAGAAGTTGCCCTCAGAAGTTGTGGGAGTGCCATCAGTTGAGACTTTCTAGAAGAGATTGGACTACCATTTGTCAGAAATGGTGCAGGGTCTCCCGCTTGGGTGAGGGGTTGGACTAGATGACCTATAAGGTCCCTTCCACCTCTGATTATCTGTATCAGTATCTTCCCAAGTCACCCCTTTTGTCTTAACTGTTCTTGCCTTCTGGCAGCTCTATTCATACGTGCACTGGGAACAGGCTCCCCTTGTTCCTCTGCCTCGCTGCTGTCAGATTCCGGAGGCTCCAGAGTCAGCACATAATTCCCAGATAGCCCTGGCCCCATCTCTGTATCAGATGCAGGACCCTCGTCTGAATTCTCCCCTGACTCCTGGACTGGCCGATGTTCCTCCCCACTGTCCAACTCTGTTACCATCTCCGCGGGCTGCTGGTGGACCACAACACTTTTCCTCAAGACTGTCCCTATGGTCCATTACAGATACAGGGGTACGTTGGTACTCAACTGCTTTCAGACTCATCAAATTCATTACCCAACACATTTGTAACAGAATAATGGAGAGTTGGAAGGGAACTTGGAGGTTTTCTAGACCAACTGCTTGCTTAAGCGGGAAACCCTATACAGTAGAACCTCTGGTCATGAATGATTCTGACCATGACCAAATTGGGTTCTGACCAAAAAATTCACAAATTTTTTGAATCTGGTCACAAACACATACTCAGGTGGTGATCAAACATGACCTCTGACCCAGAAATTCCTGAAGATGAAACATTAGAAGATGAAGAAATCACCAAAGTTATGGAACGAATTATGGTCATAACCATAAGTTCTACTGTACTATTTCAGACAAATGGTTGTCTAATCTCTTTGCATTTTGATGTGAAACTTTTGTCCTTGGACTCATCATTTGTTTGGTACTCAATGCTCAAGCTAGAACTTGTCAGTGTCAGCTGCCTTGTGACTCACTACATTATTTCTTATGGGAAAAAAACATGTTTGGTATTCATCACACCTGCCGGAACCAATTAACAATGAGTAGCAAGGTACCATAGTAGGTGTTTAGGGGACACCAAATAGGCATAAAGTTATTTCTTAAATATTGTGGTTATTAATATTTTTTCTTGGGTTGTTGAATGCTGGACATTGGTTATGTTTCAGTCTCAGCTAAAACAATATGGGAAGAAGAGAAGGCCATTTAAAACCAATAGATGGCATTTTGTGAGACTGAAGGTTCATTCTCTGAGCTTGTGGGTTGTTTTCCAAATGTTTTGTTTCTAGGCTAGTTAACATCTTCAGTTGAATTTAAAAGTCGATCTTAGTTTATTTTGCAAAACCATTGTAAAACAAAGGCAGGTTGGATATGTCTGTCACTTTGAATGATTTGTAAAAATAATGATGATGAGATACAAATAAATCAATAGATAAAGCACACTCATCTGACCATGGGACACTGTGAACATCCATAAAAGTGGTAGGATTCAATTTTTTTTACTACCGATTCTCTGGGCGTGGCTTGGTGGGCATGACAGGGGAAGGATACTGCAAAAATCTCCAGTCAGAGGTGGTATTTTCCGGTTCTCCGAACTACTCAAAATTTCCGCTACCAGTTTTCCAGAACTGGTCAGAACCTGCTGAATACCACCGCTGATCCATAAGTGCTATCTGGTTGATAAGTGCTCAAAATGCAGTCATGTAACTATGAGTGGGGAGAATGATGCTTAGGACTTCAAATCCTGATTACAAGTACCTCCAGTAAGTCTGTCAGAACCTCAAATGGTCACTAAACAACTGGTTGTAAGGTGAGACTACCTATAATGTTAACCCAGCCATTGTATTTTGTAAATCGTGGGTTAAATCTTAACATTGGACTTAAGAATATATGAACCCCAAATCTTGTGGCTTCTTTGATTAAAAAAGGTCAAATAAGCCAAGGTATATAAACTCAGCTCCTCTAAGCTTTTGTAAAGGTTGTGAAAATATTCCTTCTAAATACATGTATATGAATTTATCCATTGGTATTTCACAAACAAATAGATTAAGACTAACTCACCCTCATCCTTCAGTAATTGGGAGTTTAATATTTTTGGGTTGGTGAAGATCACAGAGGACAGAGCGCAATTAGGTGGGGAAATAATGCAAAGCAGGCAACTTCAAGATATGTATTGCTCCTTCTGCTTTCTGTACTTCTACCCTATCTTGGCTCAATATCTCTACAGACAGAAGGCCTTCTTATCTCTATAGAGTACAGCCTTTCATCTATTTCTCCTTTTTTGATGATAGGACACTCCGTAATATGGCTATCGTTTCTACATTCCTCCAGTTTCTACTATCTGCAAAGGCAGGTCAGAAAGACAAACTAGAACACAATTCATGATTTTCTTCCTACTCATTTGCTGAGAAGCTACTGACTTCTGCTGCCACCTTGTTACTGTAGCTTCTCTGATGTTTTTAATCAAAGAGAATGACTGATGAGCAGAAGAAAGCAACCAAAGATGGTGGTAAGCAGTAGCACTATCAGCAAGAGACAATCTTCTCTCTTCTTCCTCTTTATCTTATTGGGAAAGTTCTTTGAAAGAACATCAGTTCATAAGGAATTTGAAATGCTGCCATACCCTCGTCAAACAAGTCAGGCAGTACTAAAAACTGCACAAGTGGTAAAAAAAATGTGAGTTAACTAAGAATGTTCCAATTCACCCTTTTGTAGCAAAAATAAGAATTTGGCCTATGTGAAATTTCCACTTGAGGATTCAGGTGGAAGATCACCGTTGAATCATTCCTTTGAGTAAGGTCTTTGACGACTTCATTCAGCTCAGTTGCCTTTGAAATGATCCAACAATTTGATGGACTTCCAACATGAATGTGGTGACTCCTTTGTATGGAGTTAGGTAGTTGACTTGACTTGATTTGTCAAATCGGTTATTTGAGTTGGTTCTTCAAAGATCCTCACAGCCATCCTGAGAATATGAGACATTTATTTATCTGCTGTTCAAAAGTATGAAGATAGTTAGCTTTTTAAGTAGGTTACATCTTCAACGGAACAAGTCTCAACAGCAGATGGCCAAGAACCTTGGCAAAGAAGCTTACGGGAGACCACTAAGGAATACTAGACTGGAAGTCAAAACATAGTACAGAAAAAGGCAATGGAAAACCCTATTTTTTGACAAGAAAACGGTAAGGACAGGTTCCTAAGTTGAACTTACACTTTATCTCAACAAAGAAAAAAATGTGCTCCTAATTTTACCTGAAAAAAATATGACTTGGCTTTTGAGTCACAGGACTTTAGGGTGAAGCTACAGGGAAGAAACTTGTGAACATTGATTTAATTGAAAATGAATGGATTAAGTGTATTTAATGTACTTAGTTCCTGCGAGTTGAACACTTTGCAATGACATACAACTTTTCAATATCTTGTGGAGATATGTTCTGTGTCCCATATTCAAAGACAAAAACACTGGCTAGAGGTCACTGCCCCAAAGAAGGTGGAGGGGTCAACTTATTCTCCAAAGGACCTGAGAGCAGGACAAGAAGCAATGGATGGGAACTAATCTAGGAGAGAAACTTCCTAACAGTGAGACCAATTAACCAGTGGAATGGCTTGCCTTTAGAAAGTATGGGTGCTCCATCACTGGAGGCTTTTAAGAAAAGACTGGACAGCCATTTGTCTGAAGGTTGGACTAGAAGACCTCCAAAGTCCTTTCTAACTCTGTTATTCTACGAAGGTCTTAATTTGTGAATCTCTGCAATAGAGAGCTGTTCTTCAATAACATTCAGATAGATTGCTTATTCTCTGTAAACTATCTAAATATTCCAAGGACTAAAGAATTTGGATCAGGCACAAGGATTTATAGAGGCAGATCATGGCAGAATTCATAAAGAAACTCTGCAAGAAAATTTGTATTGCGTTGCTTCTAAAGAACTCCAAGTTTTCTATCAACTTTCCAGGATTTTTGGATACTTGACCAATCTGGCTGACAAATAATTTGGGCAAAATTCTCTGAGTTATTTGTCTGTGACAGGCATGACAGAGCCAACAAAAAGGGTATGCTGCAGGTTCCATTTTTGAATGAATTTCAGTCAGGAGAGAGTTAACTTCTCTGTTGATGGACACCATCACAAGCCCCAAAGCTTGGAAGAATAAACCTTTTGTCCCAGTGACTGACTCAGATTGGATCCTGCAACATTAGGGTGTCTATATTTGCCTTCATTC
Organism: Pseudonaja textilis; assembly: GCF_049901715.1. Taxonomy (NCBI): domain Eukaryota; kingdom Metazoa; phylum Chordata; class Lepidosauria; order Squamata; family Elapidae; genus Pseudonaja; species Pseudonaja textilis. The sequence continues at coordinate 13,726,127 of NC_141990.1, forward strand.
ACAGTGTCAATCTCTCCCCTGAAGTGAGTTTGACCCCAATATTTTTAGCTTTTGGGAAGACTGAAGACATGTCTTTGCCATGTGATTTGGGTGTACAGTGAAGTTATCAGATATCCCGGTAAGTGGGTATACAGTTAAGAAAATGAATAGTGCTCTCCTACAAATTTATATTTTTATGGTTTTGTGCTTACGTTTTAAAGATTTTGTGGTTTATATTAGCAGTAGCAATAGTAATTAGACTTATATATCTCTTCACAGTGCTTTACAGCCCTCTCTAAGCCATTTACAGAGTCAACATATTGCCCTCAACAATCTGGGTCCTCCTGACCTTGGAAGGATGGAAGGCTGAGTCAACCTTGAACCAGTCAGGATCGAACTCCTGGCAGTGGGCAGAGTTAGCCTGCAATACTGGTTCTAACCACTGTGCCACCACAGCTCTCTGATTCTAGCCAGATTCTGGTTCTAATCAGATTCTACTTACATTGGAAAGCTGAGTCAACCTTGAGCCATGGGAATCGAACTGCTGGCAGTCAGTAGAATTAGCCTGCAATACTGCATTTTAACTGCTGAGCCATCATGTCTCTTCTTTGTTTTATTGTCCTTAATTATTTTTGTGCCTATATATATTTGGGGGCTGTTTTTGGAGCTCTATTTTTTTTCAATTTTACATTTTGTGAGCCACCCAGAGTCACAATAGGTCTTCTTGGTGGTGGATCCTTCTCTGTGGAACATCATTTCCCCTGAGGTAATGATGGATACAATCAAAATCAAGTGAGCTACTAATACCGCTTTATAAAGCCTTAGTAAGATCACACCTAGAGTATTGCATCCAGTTTTGGTGACCACACTATAAAAAAGATGTTGAGACTCTAGAAAAAGTACACAGAAGAGCAACCAGGATGATCAGGGGACTGGAGGCTAAAACATACAATGAATGGTTGCAGGAACTGGGCTTGGCTAGTCTAGTAAAGAGAAGGACCAGGGGAGACATGATAGCAGTCTTCCAATATTTGAGGGGCTGCCACAGGGAGGAAGAGGTCAAGCTATTTTCTACCACTCCTATAGGCCGGACAAGGAATAATGGATGGAAACTGAACAAGAAGAAATTTAACCTGGAAACAAGGAGAAACTTTCTGACAGTGAGAACAATCAACCAATGGAACAGCTTGCCCTCGGAAGTTGTGGGAGTGCCATCAGTTGAGACTTTCAAGAAGAGATTAGACTCCCATATGTCAGAAATGGTGTAGGGTCTCCCACGTGGGCAATGGGTTGGACTAGATGACCTACAAGGTCCCTGTTAACTGTTATCAGATAACAGTTAACTGTTAGGTTAACTCAGATAACAGTTAACTATTAGGTTAACTGTTATCTGAGGTACAATTGGGCCACAACCTGTTGTTTTTCCGAAAGATCATGAGTGGAGGATTACCTGCAGTGGACTGGATTTGAATGCAGAGAACCAACCCTGAGCCTTGTGCCACCCCATCAGCATACTGAAAAAGGGAAAGAGAGATACCGAAGGCATTGAGTCACATTTATTATACAAGCTTAATGTTCAGCAGCTTCTGTAAGCAGTGATTTTGCTGTCAAGAGAGCTCTTAACACATCCCCTGCTTGCCTGCATCCAAAGAATATTCAATTTGAGTGAATAACAGGACATTCCATAATAGTGTTAACATGTAGCTCTACTTTTCCAGAAATACCATTTATTAAAACCTCCTTTAATCTACAAAATGCCCACCAGTGGCATTTTATTTCATAAAATGATCCACCACGCTAACAACATTTGATTTATAAATCACAGTGGTGGTGCTGCCTGAATCCGGGATAAACTTTGTCACGGCATTCCTCAGAATCCCACCCCCACTTTTGAATTGTAAAAAAAAAGGAGGGGGGGGTTCAATTTTTAGAATTGAATAGAATGAGCTGGAAGTCTTCTAGTGCAGCCCTTGCTCAAGCAGGAGAACCTCTACCATTTCAGATAATTTGTTCTGACCCAAGCTTCATCAAATTTAATAAAACACAAACTGAATTTAAAAGTAAAACCTTTTTTAATGCGACGCTAGGAATTATTTGCATTCCCAGCCAAAAGTCATTATACACAGTTCCTCCAGGTAAGAGCAGGCTTTTCAGTGCTGTCAAATGCTGCCAAGAAACAGAAGTCCAATTAAGGCTAATATCAACCAACCCAAAAACCTAGAAAAAACTGACCAGAGTATAGACTTCACAAAGGACTCGGAGAATTACTGAACTGCTTTGCTTCCTGCAAAGCTCTTCATCATTGAGGACTGACTTTTATCCCTTATGGGAGGGGCAATCACCTCCCAGCCCTGCTCCTTCTGCTTCAACTGTTCTCGCCTTCTAGCAGCTCTGCTCACACACGCACTGGGAACAGGCTGCCTGGGGTCCTCTGCTTCACTGCTGCCAGACTCCAAAAGCTCCGGAGACAGCACCCCACTCTTGGATGGTCCTGGCCCCATCCCTGCATCAGATGCAGGACCCTCATCCAAGTTCTCACCAGATTCCCTGACTGGTTCCCTTTCGTCCTCACTGCCTGATACCTCTGCCATCTGCACTGGCTGCCAGCGAACCACAACAAAGTGTCTAGACCAGGGGTGTCAAACTCTAGACCTGTGGGCTGGAGCCAGCCCACAGGGTGCTTAGAACTGGCCCACAGGCCAGTAGTGCCTCTGCCAGTGAAAAGGGAGCTTGGGTGGGCTACGGGCAATTTTCCTGAGCTCCGTTTTCGCTGGCCATGCCCCCCCTGGCCACGCCCCCTCCAAGGTCAAACATAATCCTGATGCAGCCCTCAATTAAATGGAGTTTCATACCCCTGGTCTAGACTCTTCTTAAAAATCTCCAGTAATGGAGCGCCCACAATTTCTGAAGGCAAACTATTCCCCTGGTTAATTGTCCTCCCTGTTAGGAAGTTTCTCCTTAATTCCACGTCGCTTCTCTCTTGGATTAGCTTCCATCTGTTGTTTCTTGTCCTGCCCTCATGTGCTTTGGAGAATAATTACACCCCCTCTTCTTTGTGGCAGCCCCTCAAATCATGTCACCCCTAATTCTTCTTTTCTACAGGTTGTCCTTGACTTACGACCAGAATTGTGAGCAGAATTTGCATTGCTAAGTAAAGCAGTTGTGTCAGCTTTGGAAGTCATATTCCATGCTGCCACATAGCCTGAGAAAGTGGGAAGGAAGTGATTTTAATTAAGTAGCTCTAAGTAGACAAAATAAAATTCTTTTGTTAGTTCAAGGTCATTAAGTATGGTGCAGGATGAAATAAGGATTTTGGATGGATTGTGATTGGGCCATGTGATGTGATGACAACTAAGGGGGATGGATTTGTAGTTTGGGAATGTGTGGAAAGCCCAGAAATTTAGATTTGGGATTCCACAGATGAGCCAGGTGCTATTTTAATGAAGGTACTTTTGAGATATGTTTGTCTCAGAGTTACTGATTGGAGTGGAGGTTTGCTGGAACGCTGACAAGTTGTTAAGTGGGTTGCGTCTAATTTTATGATTTTTTGTTAAGCAAATCACTGCAGCCATGAAGTGAATCATACGGTCATTAAGTGAATCCAGCTTTACCCGTTGACTTTCTTTGTTGGAAGCCATCTGGGAAGGTTGCAGATGGTGAATTCATGACTCCAGGAAGCTGCAACCATTGTAAATACATGACAGTTCATATGAGTGTTCTTGCGTGCCTGTCTGTAAGCGTGGTTCAGATGTGTGCAAGAATGATTTGTACGTGAAGGTGAAAGCCTTAAGAGTACAAGGAGTACTTGGTTTGCAATCGTTCATTTAGCAATCATTCACAGTTACAGCAGCATCAAAAAAAATATAGGAGATGACCAGGCTGAACCTGAGGGAGGCATCAAGCATGTCATCAGTCTTCTTCGTTTCTGCAAGAGATCTAAGTCCCGCCCACCTTGTATTCTGTTGATTCTTATCCACCACCAATTTGCCTTGACTGTTAGTAGTTCAGATTCTTGTAGAGAGTCTTGTAGAGAGTGTTAGCATGCAATCAATCTGTTTTCTTTTGAACTGCTCTGACTCTTGGTTTCCTGCATTTGACAAGTAACTTACATTTGGTCCCCGTATTTATGACTGTTGCAGCATCCCTGTGGCTATGTGAACAAAATTCAAGTGCTTGGCAACTGGCATGTATACAATGGTTGCAGCACCCCAGGGTCATGTGATCCCCATTTGTGACCTTCCCAGGGGGCTTCCAGGACACAAAATCAACAGGAATCCCAGATTTGCAAATTGCATGATTCACTTAAGAACTGCAGTGATCTTTGCTTAACAACCACGGCCCCCCAAAAGTCAGGCATGACTCACTTAATAGCCATCTTGCTCAGCAACAGAAGTTGTGGTCCCAATGGTGATTATAAGTCGAGGGCTACCTGTATTCTGCTAAAGAATAAAGATATGCAATATTTTAGATTCTATTGAAAAAAAAGTTCTTCAAAGCTTGTGGGAGTGTGAATGTAACAACTCTTCAAAACAGCTTTTCCCCTCTGGGTTTGGGCACAGATTCATTAAAACATTGCAGACAAGTGATACGTTCTCACACCCACACTCTCCAACACATCTTTTTGCACAGCTCTGATACAGAATTCATGGGAACTTGATTCCAGGAAATAGAACAAACATGAAAGCAACATAGTTGATGGTGAAAAGAAGTCACTATGCTCACAGGCACATTCTAAGTGGCAACATATTCAAAGGGGGTGGGGATAGGTGACTGTCCAAATTTATAAGATGCTGGTCTTCCTCTCAAATGAACTCTTCTCCCTTTTGTCTATGGAGATTCCCAATCATCCAGGTCATGGTTGTCCCAAAGTTGCTTTTTGCAAAAGGTAACTAGACTTTCTTGAACTGAACCACCTTCTTCTCCTTCTCCTTCTCCTTCTTCTCCTTCTCCTTCTCCTCCTCCTCCTCCTTCTCCTTCTTCTTCTTCTTCTTCTTCTCCTTCTCCTCCTTCTCCTTCTTCTCCTCCTTTTTCTTCTCCTTCTCCTCCTTCTCCTTCTTCTCCTCCTCCTTCTTCCTCTTCCTCCACCTCATCTTCCTCCTCCTCCTCCTCCTCCTTAATAGCCTCCAGTGATGGAGCACTCACAACCCATGAAGGCAAGCCATCCCACTGGTTGATTGTCTCACTGTTGATTGTTCTCACTGTTAGAAAATTTCTCCATAGTTCTAGGTTGCCTCTATCCTTGTTTAGTTTCCATCCATCCTTTCTTGTTTTGTCTTCTGGTGCTTTGGAAGCCCCTCTCTGTGGTAGCCCCTCAAATATTGGAATGCTGCTATCATTTCACCCCTAGTTCTTCTTTTTGCTTCTGCTTTTTGCTTTTGCTTCTTTGAAAAGCAAAATGTTTTCAAATAAAAAACATTTAAAAATAAAAATAAAATAAGAAAGTCCAGTTGTGTTTTGGAAAAAACACCGTCAGGTCTTCTCCTTTTGTACAAGCAATGGCATTGCATAAAACTACAAAAAGGGGCTAGGGCTTTGATCTCAATTTTTATCCTCCTGCAATTGTCCATGACCCTATGGCTGGATACAAAGTACAGACTAAAGCAAACCTGGGCATTTTACACTCCCCAGGCCATTATCTGGCTCCTTGTGTGTCCTTGTCTGGCTCACATAGATTGCTTTTATTTTGAAGGTGACTCTCAATTTATATAAGTCCGTGTGTGCATGCTTCATAACAGTCCTCCCTAACAGTCCGACTTTTGCAAGTGGCCCCTTGAGAAAGTTAATTGCCTACCCCTGATCTAAACCTGCAATCCAGTTTGACCAACACAGGTGATATGTCCACATGATGTTTATGCCCAGACCAATAAAACATACTATATCTTAAGCTGATGATCTTGTTCACACAACATGCTAAGACACAGTTCAGCTTATGTTGCTCAATTTGAAAGGCTAATTCATATGGCCATTACTCTCAAGTAGCTGTCAACTTATAAAGCATTCCTATGTCTGTTTTAGAGTTGCCATAAACAAGGGGAGTGAGAAGGAAATCTGAAAGAGCAGGGCGGCTTAAAACCAGAAGTACATTCCACACTTATCTTACAAAGATTGTAACTAAGCTACCGAATCTTCTACCTGAGAAAACCTTCATTGGAGAACGTGTTTGATGACACCCAGCCCATGAACAGGCTTCATTGGAGAATCTGATTAATGATACACCCAGGAGGGATGGGGGAAAGAGGGTCATAGGTAACTGTAAATTATGTTTGGGACATGTTGCTCCTAATAAATCTTCTGGACTCTTTTGAAGCTTGGTTCAAGGCTCATGATTTAATTAGGGCAATTGCCAGAATCCTGATAGTAGTCTTATTTCTCCTGTGGAAACCTCTGCTGATGAACTGTTACATTCTTTTTTGATAAGACTGTGTATGTTTTCACCTAGTGTGGCTGAAGCTACCTAGGAATGAAGTATGGTGCACTTCTCTCTGCAGAACAGAAGTCACCCAGGTTTGGTAGTGATTGCACAAGAATGTTCCACACTAGCTCCAATGGACCATTAATCGAGGAGGACATAATATGATAGATTCAGCAAAAATCTGATATTGCAAATAATACCATCCTACTGAGGATGGGCTCTAGCACAAAACCTCTTGTCCTGGTGACCAACCCAGATTGATTCTTGCAATGTTACCCTAGGACACATATGTAAGCCTTTATTTGTAATACCATCCTACTTCTTATTTGTTATATGTCATCCAATCTTCTCTTTCTCTCTCTTTTTTTTTACAGCAGATACATTTTCATCGAGAACATGAACAGGTTGAATAGATCATTGCTAACCTAACCCATGATCTGCCTCTGGCAAGCCCACAAGCAAGGTTTATCTTCCCCTTTCTCAGTTCTAACATTACCTTTGAACATTGTGAAGTCTTATAAGTATCCAGACCAAGTGTCACAGAAACAGTGATCCCTCCGCAAGCATTCCTCAGAACTAAGTCTATCTTTGAACAAGATAATATCCTACCTAGCAATAACTTTGGAGGGTTGATACTTCAGTGAATATATGCAATCCTTTTGTAAAGCCATCTACATCAATGGGCTCTGACATATTCTACCCGAAGGATTATCTCTAGAAAACGCCACCCGCAAATGCAAAGTGAAAGGAATGGCTGTGGCAGAACATACTGAAATACAAACTATAAAGCCACATTATGCTCTAATCTGTCCTGCAGACTTGGTTCTGCTCTTAATTGTGTATTGAGTGTATTGAGAAAGCAGAAAGGGAGCAAACCAAGTAAATATGTCAAGCTGGATTTACTCATTACCAACAGCTATTTGTGCAACGGTAGGCAGTTTGCAATAAAGAGAGATAAAATTATCCATAAAAGCAATCTAACTTTAAAATAGAATATGTTCTTACTGCTCTTGAAATCCTGCAGTCTAAATGACCTACAGTTTTCCAGAGGTAAAAGAATAAGAGCCAACCTGATCAACAACAGCTCTTGTGCTTTCTCCATTGAGCTCTCCAAGGTCCTGAGCTTTTCCTCTCCCCCCCCCGCCCCCCCCCCAAGCTCTTGTGTTTTTCACCATGTTATTAATCATAAAATCGGACAATGGTAGAATTGCAGAATTGAATGAATTACAAGGATCATCTAAGGTTGTGTTTCTCAACCTTCCGGGACTTGAGAATTCTGGGAGTTGAAGTCCACATATCTTAAAGATGCCACAGTTGAGAAGCACTGATCCAGGCTAATCGTCTGTGTTTTTGTAGGAAAACCAATGGAATCTTTTAGATGTGGTTATTCAGCTTTTTATTAAAAAAATCTCCAGGAATGAAGAAACCGTAACTCCTGTAATTTGACTGTTCTACTGTTTACTAAACTTGCAATCATGATGTTTTCCTTATCTATTTCTGATATTTAAACAGTGTTTCAAGTAATAGATCCGTTGCAAGCAAGAACTCTGAGGCAGGTGGATTCCTCAAAGAATAGCTTTCTTGGAAATATCATATTGGCAAATATTTGGTGAAAACCAACTCTGAGGGGGCCCTTGGTTTTCACCGAATTAAACGTAAAAGTGTTTCCCTCAACCCCAAACAATCAGTCACATGGCCCAATCAAGGCAGTCTCCACTGCTCTAGTGACATCACTCCTCCTTCCTCCAACCAGGTGTGAGAACGACCTTGGTTCCCAAGAGGAAGTATTTTATTTTGACTACACAACCCCAACTATCTCTAATTCCCCCCTCCCTACCCTCCCCCCCCATCCTGCAGGAGTGGCAGCACTGAGGCTCCAAGGTGACTTTGGCAGGCCAGCTTCAGGATTGACCCATGGCTAAGGGATGTCTTTTATAATGGTAGAAGACTATTTTGGAGGTTGTTCTATAATGGTATAAGACTATTTTGGCATAACTGTTCACAAATCCACAACTGCAGATTTCATTTTGATCATGGCAGTGTTCCTGGTCCCTATTACGGTGGATAAAATGTGGTTCTCAAGATATCAGTAAATTACAACTGTCCAAATTCCCAGAAAGCTTAGCCAAGAATTAGAAATTCCCTAAGGATGTAGAACCTACAGCAATTAACTTGGAGGAAATAATGCTGCACAACTACACAGTGTGGCACATCATATCTTCCCACATCAGAGAGGCTGAAATGTATTGGTCAGCTTAAATGTTTCAAAATATTTATCTTCCTAGGCTGAAGGGAAATAAAACAGTTCATGACTGAGAGGCTGGGGGATCAAGTTTCTCTCTCCAGTCAAGGAGATTAACATCATAAAAGATCTCAAGCATCATGTGTTACTATTACAAAAGCACATTGCTAAACTGGTGAAGTTAGGAAAGTGTCAGATTTTTTTTTATTATTTTGTTCATCTCGCTTATTTTTTTAAGCCAAAACAATTAGATTTGCTGGGAGCGGAAATCAGGCATGTGTGACATCCCACCAGAGAATAAATAGTGTGCTTCATGCACACAAATACACAAGCCAATTTTTTTTCCCATGCCATAAAGAATTAAGAAAAGTAAAATGAAGGTTATAATAAGTATAACCCATCTTTGGAAAATACTGATTGCAACTCTTTAATAGAGGAAATCCAGATCTTTTCATAAACAAATTCACTGTTACAATTAAAGGCCTGACAATTAAAACATATAAAGAATGGTTGCAAGTCTAGAGAAAAGAAGGATTAGCAGGGACATGATAGCAGTATTCCAGTATTTGAGGGGCTGCCACAAAGAGGAGCAGGTCAACTTATTTTCCAAAGCATCAGAGGGCAGGGCAAGAAACCATGGATTAATCAAGGAGAAAAGCAACCTGCAATTAAGGAGAAACTTCCTAACATGGAGAACAATTAAGGAGAAACTTCCTAACATGGAGAGCAATTAACCAGTGGAACACCTTGCCTTTACAGGTCCTTTACAGCCCTATTCTATTCTTTTTTTACTTCTGTACAAATCATTTCAACACAGGTCAGAGATGCTAGATATATTACATAGGCCAATATGATCATCATATTCTTAGAATTCAGATTAGAAATAGCCAGGTTGGGCAGTCCAGGAACTTCATGCTATAATTCCCACAAGCCTCAGCATGGCGATGTTATGTGAAGGCAACTAGGAGAATAACCCAGAATAACTGAAGGTTCTTTAGATTATTTATTTATCCCCATTCCCCAATACAAAAGAACCATCATAACTAAGTTAGACAAGAGTCATGGCTAGACCTACTATGGTACTGAATGAGGTATGTGTAGTCCTCAACTTACAATCACAATTGAACCCAAAATTTCTGTTGCTAAGCATGACAGATGTTAAGTGAGTTTTGTCCTATTTTACAGCCCTTTCTTGCCACCATTGTTAAGTGAATCACTGTGTTGTTAAGTTGGCAACACAATTAAATGAACTTGGCTTCCTTCTTGACTTTGCTTGTCAGAAGGTCACAAAATGTGATCACATGACCCTGCAACACTGCAACCGTCACAAATAAGAGCCAATTGCCACACATCTGAATTTTGCTCACATGAGCATGTGTTAATAATATATCAATTATATAATAAAACCCTAACCTTAACCCTAACCCCTTACAATACTAGACAGCACAGTATCAACAGTAGAAACCTTCACATTTCAAGGTTCCATCATAATTCAAGACCTAAAATGGACACCTAACATCAAAAACGTCATCAAAAAAGCACAACAAAGAATGTTCTTTCTGCGCCCCAAAAGCTCAAACTGTCCAAAGAGTTGCTGATTCAGTTCGACAGAGGAATTATTGAGTCTGCCATCTGCACCTCTATAACTGTCTGGTTTGGTTCTGCAACCCAACAAGACAGGCACAGACTTCAGAGGATAATTAGGACTGCAGAAAAAACAATTGCTACCAACCTGCCTTCCATTGCCAACCTGCCTTCCATCGAGGACCTGTATATTGCACGAGTCAAAAAGAGGGCTGTGAAAATATTGACAGACCCCTCACATCCCAGACATAAACTGTTTCATCTCCTTCCCTCAAAACGATGCTATAGAGCACTGCACACAGAACAACTAGACACAAGGACAGTTTTTTTTCTAGAATGCCATCACTCTGCTAAACAAATAATTTCCTGCTTGTATCCTTATGATTTATAATGACTGTTTCCTAGTTTGATTTGATTGCTTATTTGTAACCTATGATTATATTAAGTGTTGTGCTTTATGATTCTTGACGAATGTATCTTTTCTTTTTATGTACATTGACAGCATATGCAACAAGACAAATTCTTTGTGTGTCTAATCACACTTTGCCAATAAAGAATTCATTCATTCATTCATTTAATTATAGTGATTCACTTAACACTCAGGTCAGGAAAGCTCATAAAGGGAGCAAAACTCATCAATTGCTTCACTTAGCAACATAAACGTTGGACTCAATTGTGGTCATAAATTGAGGATTATCTATCTTTAAGAGGAAAAAATGTATTTTGAATTAAAGAAAAATAAATCAACTCCTGAGAGGCAAAGACATGAAAAGCAATGTAGCTAATTTCAATTAAATGTACAGATGGTTTCAGACCAAATGTAATTTTTTTAATATGAAGGCTGAGTTTGGGATTGGGTATACAGTGGATAATCCTAATATCAATCAAATAAATAGCTTTTTGATAGATTTAGCCATTCCTGGTGATCATTGGAACATAAAATACTAAATGGTCCAACAGTTAGCTCGAGAAGTTCTTGAAGCAATGAAACATTTATGATCAGTGTCTCTTAGACCAGGCAGATTTAATACCAGAATTTCATAAAATGTCCTTTTGCAGAAAAAGTTTCACACCAGAACTTCCCAGACAGTTTTTTTTTAAATCTAATTTTTGTCTCATAAAGATGATGGAGCTTTTCTTTTTAATTAAAGAAAGCTTAAAATCTGGAGAAATATGGTGCTAGAGTCAGGAAGCAGAGGAACGTGGAGATGTGCTTTGCAAAAAAGATCATTTGTTGGTCTTTACATAGGCCAGGCTATCATGAAATCTGTCTTCCAATGTGTCAAAGTTTTCTTCCCCTCTGGTTAAAAAAAGCTTCTATTTTTCTATCTTATTCAAGGCAGCCAACAGAAAAGAATATTTGTAGCTCAGGGTTGAATTGAGGAGCCTTTAGTACTCTTTGAGCTTGGCGATTTTCTTGATTAGTAAAAAAAAAAATACTCCTGTCAAGGAACTGACAACTCAGGCAAACAATCAAACAATAAACAACAGCTTAATCAGGGTACCACCAAGAACACTCCCACTAACACTGACAGAGCAGGCTACTTGTAAATAAACACAGAGTAAACCCCACTCCCTTCTAGCCTTGATGGTCCCAAAAGTGCTTTTTTCAAGAGGCATCTGGACTTTCTGGTTTTTCTTTGAAGACGTTTCGCTTCTCATCCAAGAACTTCTTCAGCTCTGACTGGATGGTGGGGAATGGGAGGATTTATACTCCTTGCAGATAGCTGGTCATTTGCAGGTCCTTAAGGTCACCTGGAGGTTTATCTGTGTCTTCAGGGTCACCTGATTGGTGCAAATGGGTTTGAAGCCATCTTGGAACTGTTGAAAAGACTGTGTTGTAGGTTGGAGATAGATGGTGTCATTCTCCTTTCCCTCTGTTGAGAGAGGGCTGTTCAGTTTTGACATAGATGGCCTCTTTGACCCCTCTTTCAAACAGCACCCCTGTCTGCCCAAAATATGGACAATGTTGTATTTAAAAGAATGGCCTGTGTCCAGTGGTGGTATTCAATTTTTTTTTATTACTGGTTCTGTGGGCATGGCTTGGTGGACATGGCAGGGGAAGGATACTGTAAAATCGCCATTCCCTCCCCATCCTACTAACCTGCTTTTCAGCGCCGTTCTCCTGTGCAAGGCAACAAAAGAAGGCCCAGCTGATTAGCTGGGACTCCAATCATCTGGGACTTGGGAGCCAGTGAATAGATGGGGGCGGGACCAACCAGAGGTGGTATTTACCAGTTCTCCAAACTACTCAGAACTGGCTGAATATCACCTCTGCCTGTGTCATACAATACAGTCCTTTCAACAGTTCCAAGAAGTCTCCAAACGCATTTACACCAGTCAGGTGATCCTGACGACACAGATAAACCTCCGGGTGACCTTAAGGACCCACTAAAAGAATGCAAATGACCAGTTGTCTGCAAGGAGTATAAATCCTTCCATTCCCCACCATCCAGTCAAAGCTGAAGAAGCTTCTTGGATGAGAAGTGAAACATCTTCAAAGAAAAACCAGAAAGTCCAGTTGCCTCTTGAAAAAAGCACTTTGGGGACAACCATGACTTGGATGACTGAGAATCTCCAAAGACATTTAGCCTTGATGATGTTACCTAGTTGCATAATGAAACGTCTTCAAGAAAACAATGAAGCTCAGAGAGCATCAAGGACCCCGCTATTCCTAGAGTGCTTGAGGATTTCTTTACATTTTCTCTTGGTGCAGAGATGGCATTTGAGATAACTTTGTTGTCAAAATTGATAAAAGGCGCTATAGCTGGAAATGTTCTTTTTCTGTGGCAGGTTTGTTTATTATTCTGCCATTTCATTGAATGACTGTACTTTCTAGTCTGGAAAAAAACAGTGGAAGTGTTCCCTCATGAGCAATTCTACTGGGATGTAAGAAGCCAGCAGCTGGAGACTGCTGGATAGAATATTGTACAATGCAAAACAAGATGTGCACATATTTCCTCTGCCTTTCTGTGAAGGTGGTAGACTTAGATGTCCTTCAGGCATTTGATGGTTCCTGAGGATTTTCTGAGGGAGTGTGGAGAATTTCCTGTGAGGTGAGGTAAAGACATGGTATGATTGCTGAGATCTTTTGAGCTTGTGGAATCCAAAGATGTAGGTCAGTAGTTTGGAGTATTAGCTCTGCTATTTGTAGACTTGGATTCATTAGTCCGAACCCTAATGAATGGCTATCAGGACATGAATTATCATTGTCAGGTCATCTGGATCCAGGTAGAGCTGTAACTAACATACAGGTAGTCCTTGCCTTACAGCAGTTCACTTAGTAACCAATCAAAGTTACGACAACACTGGGAAAAAAGTGCTTTAGGACCATTTTTCACACTTACAACCATTGCAACATCCCCACGGTCACATGATCAAAATTCAGACACTTGGCAACTGGCACTTATTTAGGACAGTTGCAGGGTCCTGGAGTCATGTGATCACCTTCTGTGACCTTCTGACCAGAGGTGGTATTCAGCAGGTTCTGATTAGTTCTGGAGAACTGGTAGCAGAAATTTTGAGTAGTTCGGAGAACCGGCAAATACCGCCTCTGACTGGCCCCGCCCCCATCTAGTCTCTGCCTCCTGAGTCCCAGCTGATCGGCTGGGTCTTCTTTTGTTGCCCTGGACAGGAGAAGGGAGCTGGAAAGCAGGTTAGTGGGGTGGGGAAGGAATGGGGATTTTGCAGTATCCTTCCCCTGCCATGCCCACTAAGCCACATCACGCCAACCAAGCCATACCCACAGAACCGATAGTAAAAAAAATCTGAATCCCACCACTGCTTCTGACAAGCAAAGTCAATGGGGAAGCCAGATTCACTTAAATTGTTAAGTTAATCATATTTAACATGTGGTTAACTTAACAACTGTCGTGATTCCCTATGGCAAGAAAGGTTGCAAAATGGGGCAAAACTCACTTAACTGTCTCACTTAGCAACAGAAAGTTTGGGCTTGCAGTTGTAAATTGAGGACTCCCTGTACTAGGTAAAGCTCTGTCAACTGGGATATGAGTTCTGAAGAACCAGAGATGGATCTAGAAGCCCCACTAGATGGATCACACCAAGAACTCAGCTCTTCAAAACAACTAAAACTACTTTTATTGATACTGGATATTATTACAGAATCTTGCAATAGCAATAGCTCTTAGACTTACATACTGCTTCACAGTGCTTTACAGCCCTCTCTAAACTGTTTACAGAGACAGCCTATTGCTCCCAACAATCTGGGTCCTCATTTTACCCACCTTGGAAGGATGGAAGGCTGAGTCAACCTTGAGCCTGGTGAGATTTGAACTGCCATATTGTAGGCAGCCGACAATCAGCAGAAGTAGCCTGGAGTACTGCACTCTAACTACTGCGCCACCATGGCTCACGCAAGTCTGATTCTGCTGTGCCTCCCTCTCATAACTCAATGAATCAAAGATCTGTCTTCTGAATGCTATCTTCCTGTTTTGACTGGCCAATAGCTCACACATGTCTCTGCCAAGCTCACCCGCCTTATTCTCTACAGGAGCAGAATTGTCATCAATCAATGCATCCAAGTCTGTAAGTAATTCTGAAGGACATTATGATTGATGGATTGAAAGATCCCCAAGGGAGAGATCTAATAGGACTGAGAAGTGCATGATCTCATCATCATGGTTCTCCCCACTTCATTGTGGAAAGTGACCAAAGAAAGAGTGAGTTCCCCTCTCTTACGGGCCTTTGCAGAGGTGGTATTCAGCAGGTTTTGGGGAACCGATAGCAGACATTTTGAATAGTTTGGAGAACCTGCAAATACCACCTCTGACTGGCCTTGTCCCCATGTATTCTCTGCCTCCCAAGTCCCAACTGATCAGCTGGGTCTTCTTTTGTTGCCCTCCATAGAAGAACGGAGCTGAAAAGCAGGTTAGTGGAGTAGGGAAGGAATGGGATTTTGCAGTATCCTTCCTCTGCCACGCCCACCAAGCCACGCCCACAGAACCAGTAGTAAAAAAAAAATTGAATCCCACCATTGGGCCTTTTTATGAAAGAAGTAAAGGCTTCATCAGTGTTTATTCTCAGAGAAACGCTTAGCATTCATCAAGGAGGACATCTGGACAAAGTGCAACTGGCTTGTGGCCAAACCAACAATGGACAAATAAGCAAATAGGGATGATGCATTGCTGTGAGGTTTGGTTCAGCAGATAGCTACTGTGACCTACTTCCTGCAGAATAAGGTATCTTCTCCCCCAAATTAAAACAGGGAAGCTTGGTAAATGGAAGAGACTTCAGGTAATTAATTTTCTTCTAGGAAACATTGGTTCACTCATGTACAGCAAACCTAGTGCCCTGCAATTCTTCTGTATTACAAGCCCGATAATATCTGTTTGTGCAGATGCTATATTTGGGCATCTTAACAGGCTGACTTTTTGAAATAAAACAATTAGTTCTTGATTGTTAAAGGTGATGTGAGTGGCAGTGGTGCGATTCAAAAATGTTTACTACAGGTTCTGTAGGTGTAACGCTTGGTGGGTGTGGCAGGGGAAGGATACTGTAAAATTTCCATTCTCTCCCCACTTCTGGGGGAAGGTTACTGCAAAATCCCCATTCCCTCCCCACCCTACTAACCTGCTTTCCAGTTCTGTTCTCCTCTGCAGGGCGACAAAAAGAGACCCAGACGATCAGCTGGGACTTGGGAGGCAGAGAATAGATGGGGGTGAGGCCAGTCAGAGGAGGTATTTGCCAGTTCTCCAAACTACTCAAAATTTCTGCTACTGGTTTTCCAGAACTGGTCAGAACCTGCTGAATACCACCTTTGGTGAGTGGGTCTTTCTCCGAACTGAAAGTTGAAATTTCAGTTTAGATGCTGACAATCCGTTTCGTCGCATACCCATGACCACTTTTACAGAGTAATCCAATTATAGAGTCTATCTCCACCTAAAACTCACATCAAAAACTTCTTTGAAATGAAAAATACTATCTGCCTGTTGAAGATAATGTCATGAGGTCCTGCTGTGCAAAGGGGAGAGGGAGGAAAAGGAAAATATTGTGTTGAGTGGGCATCTTGTAGTTTGGATTGGAAACATTCAGACATGAGGATCCAGGAGCTGAGATTAATAATTTTTTTACTGAAAAGGAAGTTAATTTCTTAATACAAGAATTCCAGCAAGTATCTTACAGGTAATACTCACCTTAGAACCAGAATTGGAACCAGAAATTCCATTGCTAAACGGCAGTTATTGAGTCATCCCCAATTTTGTGTCCTTCTTTGTCATGCTTCTTAAGTGAACTACTGCAGTTTTAAGTGAATTATTCAATTATTAAGTGAATAATTAATTCACTTCATTAACTTTGCTTGTCTGAAGATGGTGTGATAAGTCACAAATGGTGAGCATATGAGCCCAGGATGTACAACCACTGTAAATACATATCAATTGCCAAGTGCCTGAATTTTGACCATGTGACCATGGGAATGCAGCAACGGTCATAAGTGTAAGGACTGGTTCAAATGGTTGCAACACAAATGATTGTAAGTTGAGGGATACCTGTACTGTTAGATGAGATACCAATATGTAGGCAATTAGCAGAATCCTTTTCTGTTTCCTCCTGTTATTTTTTGTCTAAAAGGCAGAGAAAATGCATGATCTACATACTTCCTATGTTGAGAACAATCATTTCCGTCAGTAGAACAGAGATGTCCAATCTTGGGAACTTTAAGATCTGTGGACTTCAAATCCCAGAATTCCTCAGCCAGCCATGTTGACTGGGGAATTCTGGGAGTTGAAGTCCTCATGCTTAAAGTTGCCAAGATTGGACACCTGTGATGATCCAGAGTATATCAGAAATATAACAAAAACCAAAACGTAAATAAAAGCCCTTTAATGCCTTCAACTTGGCTTCACTTTTTAATTGTTCACAGAGGAGGACTAAACTATTTTCAAAATAACATTTCAAAGGAAAGAAACACAGTTCAAATTCAAAGAGCCAATAACGAAGCAAAAACCAAAACCAAACTGCACTGAATAAAGTTCCATGACAGACCAGGATAGATAATTGCCAATTTCAGGAAAATAACCAGGTACAGTCCGTTGGAAGAACACCAACCAAGATAATCCTTTAGGAAAAAAAACACTAATTTGTCTCCAGCATCTGTTAGCACGCAGGTCCAACCTTTCATGCAGATCTCACACCTGCAACCCATGAAGAAGATCATGGCCCTCTCCTCCCGAGCAGACCACATTTTACCCTGACCCTCTCCTCCCTGCGTGCCCTAGGGTGGATAAGGGATGGGCCCAGGTCCTCTTCTGACTGCTCAGCTGGCTTCTGCCCTTCCCCAGCCTCCTCCACCACCTCTGGAGCCACACTTCCACTCCCTGTTGGCTGTTCCTCCTCTTCCTCAGAGTCAGTCTCCACCAGGAGCATGACAACACCTCTGCATAGAAAAAGCTCTCATAGTTGATATAGAAGGACGTGTCATACCCAAATTAAATCTAGCATACGAGCCAGTGCAGGAAGTTAGTTATTGATGGGGTTTCCTGCTTTGTGCATACTGTAATTGGTGACTGATGGTCACTTGGTGGGACACTGGAGAATCAGGCTGGTTTGCTTGAGGCACAGATTAGGGCAAAGGAAAACCATGGCACACTTCTTGTGCTTGCTGGCTCCAAGATGGCTGCCTCTACTGCCTTGACTCCTTATACATCTTGGTGTGTACTTCACTTTCCATCATTCCCAAACTAGCATGGCATTTCTGAGAATTCTGGACGGTATTCATTATTTACAGAATACAGAATAACAGAGTTGGAAGGGGGCTTTGAGATCCCCTAGTCCAACCCACTCCTCAAGCAGAAGAACCTATACTATTCCAGACAAATGGCTGTCTAATGTCATCTTTAAAACCTCCAGTAATGGAGCACCTACAACTTCTGAAGGCAAACTTTTCCACTGATTAATTGTTCTCATTGTCAGGCAATCTCTCCCTAGTTCTAGCTTATATATCTCTGTTAAGATTCTATCCATTACTTCTTGTCCTGCCTTCAGGTACTTTGGAGAATAAGCCTTCTTTTCTGTGACAGTTCCTCAGATAATCAGAGTTGGAAGGGACCTTGTAGGTCATCTAGTACAACCTCCCGCCCAAGCAGGAGACCCTACACCATTTCTGACAAATGGCAATCCAATCTCTTCTTGAAGTCTCAAGGGATGGCATTCCCACAACTTCCAAAAGCAAGCTGTTCCATTGGTTGATTGTTCTCACTGTCAGAAAGTCTCTCCTTATTTCCAGGTTAAAACTCTCCTCAGGTACAATGGCAGGAAGACTATCATATCTTCCTGTCTATACCTTCTCTTTGTTGCACTAGACAAACCCAATTCCTGTAACTGTTCACCATACGTTTTAGTCTCCAGTCCCCTAATCATCTTTGTTGCTGTTCTCTGTACTCTTTCTAGAGTCTCAACATCTTTTTTGTATTGTGGTGAGAAAACTAGACGCATTATTAGCCTCCCATCTTATATCAAACCCTGGGCGGCTCCCAAGCAAATTGCAACCCACCTAGCCATTCTGTTTCCCACCTCTTTACCAGTTCATTTTTATTTATTTTTATTTATTTATTTTTGTCAATTGCTTACAAGATAACAGGTATAAATATAGACATAGTTATGAATACATGAAATGGATACATATAAGAAAAATAAAAGAAATAGGACAGGGACGGTAGGCACGTTGGTGCGCTTATGCACACTCCCTACAGACCTCTTAGGAAAGGGGTGAGGTCAATAGTAGACAGTCTAAGGTTAAAGTTTTGGGGGTTTGGGAAAGAAACCACAGAGTCAGGTAGAGTATTCCAGACATTGACCACTCTGTTGCTGAAGTCGTATTTCCTGCAATCAAGTTTGGTGCGATTAACCTTGAGTTTGTATCTATTGTTTGCTCTTGTGTTGTTATGGTTGAAGCTGAAGTATTCATTGACAGGTAGGATATTGCAATGTATGATTTTATATACCATACTTAGATCAGACCGAAGACGGCATAATTCAAGGTTTTCTAGGTCTAGAATTTCGAGTCTGGTGGCATAAGGTATTCTACAATGAGTAGAGGAGTGGGAACTCTTCTTGTGAAATGTTTCTGGACTTTCTCAACTGCGTTAATATTTGTGTCCGGGATCAGCCATTCAGTGGTTGACTGTTCCCAAACTCTATTAGCCGTTGCTAAATTTATCTAATTGATTTTACCGGCTGCATCAATATTGTAAAATTTCTTTGCTAGAGGGTGGTATATTTTAGCGTGATTATTAAAATAGGCAAACCTCCCTCTCTACCAAACACTGCAGAAAGGTTGATTGTTTTGGAAGAGGAGGGAGGAAAACTAGACGCAGAGAGGCCGGAGGTGGTTGTTTTGGACGTTTTTATTCAGGCACAAGAAAGAGCAGAAAACAAAAGAGAGAAGGATGGAACACATCCCATTTCCAACAAGATGATAGCGGGGAAGGAATGGATTTACTCAAAACCCATTAGTGGGCCATTTATAGCACACTTTTCTTCCCGTTCCTAAATGTTCACATTGCCAGTTATTAGAAGCCATTGCAGAAAGTAAACAGAGATGAGAGTAAACACATTTATTCTTGGGTAACTTTAAACCACACCGGTCCTGCCTTCCCATCATCCAAACCCTGAACTTTTCCAATATGCAGGACCAGAAGGTTTGGGCATTTCTCACTAAAAGCATCACAGTGACAGATAAGTGATAATAATGACCGAATAATAGAACTAAATAGAAGTGAAATGCAATTAGGTTCAGCCATTCAGATCAACCCACTGACCGCTGTCACCCCTGAGATTTTGCCTGTGAAATCCAGATCACGTGGAAGGATGCAGATCATTTCGATGCTGATTTTGCATGGGCTTGCATAGGCTTATAATATGAGGCTCCCTGAAGTCCAATTAAGAGCATGAGCTAGTATCACAGGTGAACCAATTTTCTTCTCCTTGCTGAAATATAAATCAAGATCCCTGTTTTGTTTTACTTCTAATGGTTGGTGGGGTTTTTTTTTCCATTCCTGTTGCTGTTGCAATAAATACTTTCAAAAGAAAGTGGCAGGCCTTGTGACATCAAAGGCATTAAAAACATGCCATCTGTCAAAAAAAAAAATCAACTCTTTAATCCTGTGATTGCCATTTAAAATAAGTCTCTTGACTTCAAGGGGACTTGCTCCCAGCTAAAGGAAAATAGAAAGGGCATGGAGACAGAATCACGCATCCAGGCAGGCTTGTCTAGTAACAACAATGAATGGCACTTTGTAAGATTGTCCCCCATTTTGGAATCCATCTGTAAAAGATGATTTGGATAACAAAGGGGTGCAAATATAGCATCTGCTTCAAATACATAAAGCAGCTGCCTCTTCCGATTTTGCACATTTTCACAGAACAAAGGCAGGGCTGTTTTAAGATATGCTATTGCAGGAGGAGTGGCAGAGCCTGGAGGTAGAGTCAAGAGAGGTATCAGCCTAGAGTCTCTAAGTTTCAACAAGGGGTCTAAGTCCTACCCCTCTTGAATTCCAATAGCCCTTATTTAGCGCCCAAATTGTGCTAACCGTTAATTGTCTAGATTCATAAGTGCATAAGCATGATCATTAAATTAGTTTAACTGCAACAAGACATGGTCCTGTCTTCCACACTTGATAGGTGTGTTCCAAAACAGGAGATTGTGAGTTCTAGACTGTCCCGCCTTAGGCATGAAAGCTAGCTAGGTGACTTTAGGCCTCTCTCTCTCTCTCTCTCTCTCTCTCTCTGCCCAACCTACCTCATAGGGTTGTTGTGGTGGTGGTGGGGGAAAGAGTAGGAAAGAATTTTAGGTATGCTCTCATAATGAAGGCAGGATATAAATAAATAAAAATAGCTAAAACTCCATACAGATTAAAAAAAAGTCAATTTCTTTCCAAAAAGGGCATCCAAAAATGTTTATTTATTTCATTTCAGCTCATTCCAGAGGCTCTACAGTCCATGTGGGGAGGGTTGTCATATGTAATGGCTTATCCATGGCTTAGGCCAAGGGTCTTCAAACTTGGCAAGTTTAAGACTTGTGGACTTCAACTCCCAGAATTCCTGAGGTAACATAACTGGAGGAGGAATTCTGGGAGTTGAAGTCCACAAGTCTTAAAGCTGTCAAGTTTGAAGACCCCTGGCTTAGGCCATGGAAGGGTACAGAAATGCAATCCAGAGCCACCTGATGACCCTGGAGAGAGGAGGCAGGTAACAAAAACCAGACCGCTGACTTTCTTTTGATGTGAAGGGAGGTAGGATATGGGCACAATAAGTGGCATTATGTATGACACACAGTATTAATGAGAGTCCCATCAGTAGAGAAGACATAGAACAAATAAGAACATGGAGGTGCTGGGACAACCATAGAAAAGTCATCCTATATTGTTGTCAGCTCTTACATTTCACCTGTAAAGGTCATAGTATGATATACATTGTTTTCATTAACATTCCTATATCACCTTTCTGGGGATATATCATCCATAATCTTGTTTATTTTGCTGCTTTTTTTCCCCATTCTTGTGGCCAAGAACCCCGCGATCACTGTAGTTGTGCATGCCAATAATAGCTACTTCGTATTATCAGTTTCCAAACAACTTTGGTTTCTTATTTAAAGTGGGCACTTTCCCAGAACATGTGCAAAAGCCAAGGCAAGTCAATAAAAGCAAGCCTAAGATAACAAAAGCAATTACATCTGTAAGGAAGGGCAAGTGATAATAGCACGGATCTTCTTCTAGTGTCTTTATCACAGCAGGCCTTTTAGAAAAACCACATTTTTGCTATTCATCGGAAGAGTAGAGGAGAACTATCTGCACTTCGAGGTGTTTTCCTAGGTAGGGAGTGATTTTCAGTAAACTCCCTAATTTCTCTGAAGCAAGCAGGTAGACTTGACTTGAGATAAATTGTGATTCTCAATCTCAACAATTTTAAGATGGGTGGACTTTAAGTTCCACAGTTCATGCTAACTAAGGAATCTTAGAACATAGAACTAAGGAGACATAGAACTAAGGAGAAATTTCTTGACAGTGGGAACAATTAATCAATGGAAGTTGTGGGTCTTCCATCACTGGAGGTTTTCAGAAAGAGACTAGACAGCCCCAAAGGTTCTTTTTCCAAAGGTCAAGTGGGATTTCTTGATTTTTTTTACTCTTTGACAACAATTCGCTTCTCACCCAAGAAGCTTCTCATCTGAGAACTAAAGAAGATTCTTAGAAACGTAGCGGAACATGGACAGCCATTTATCGGGAATAAGATAGGATCTCAGGCAGCAATGGGATCCTACCTGTTCAGTGATTGTGTGCACGTGCACCTAACACATGCTGTCATGCCCTTGGTAGAGTTGGACTCTGACGGAGAGGCGGAACAGCTGACAGGGAGTGGAGGTGTAGCTCTGGAGGTTGTGGAGGAGGCTGGGGAAGGGCAGAGGCCGGCTGGGCAGTCAGAAGAAGAACCAGGCCCATCTCCTCTGCAACCTAGGACATGCAGGGAGGATTGGAGAAGGCAACAACTTGGCTTACGAGAGAGTAAGTGGTCATGATCCTCCTCATTGGTTGCAGCTGGAGAGACTAGTATATAAGAGAGATGGTTAAAACACACCATTGCCAAAAGCAAAGCGTGTTTTATTTTGGTCTGAAGTTATCTTGGTTGGCGTCCTTCCAACAGACTGTGCCTTGTTATCTCCTTGAATTTGGTAAATACTTCTCCTGGTCCATTGTGGAAATTTCATCATTATAGTTTGTTTGGCTTTTCTATTTTACCTCTATCTGCTCATTAAATTCGGACTGTATTGCTTTTTTTATCTCCAACTGAGTATTATAGAACAGTGGGGCCAAGTTGAAGGCATTAAAGGACATTTATTTACGTTTTGGATTTTGTTATGTTTGTGTTACACTCCGGGTCATCACACATGCCATCTAACACACGTGCACAGCTTTCCACACACCAGCTGAGGCCTTCAGCGCCAATCAGCTGAGAGGATAAAGAAGAGAAAAACGCAGGGACAGCTGGGAAGGCCAATCCTGCGCTTTTCTCTTCTTTCTCCTCTCAGCTGATTGTCTGAGGATTTTTTCCTCCTCTCAGCTGATCATGGGAGCCCCCCCCTTTTTTTTTACTACCAGTTCAGCAGAACCAGTCCAAACTGGTAGCATATCACCACTGGTCTCCGGCTTGAGCAGCGGATTGGACTAGAGGACCTTCAAGGTCTCTTCCAACCCTATGACCAGCATTTTGAACGGCACTTGGAAACAAACCAAGCAACACTATCCTCATTGTCCAGGAAACACTCGTTTTACATCAGTTGAAAATTTTAAGGGCAGTGCTGTTGTAACTGAGAAAGGTCACTAAAATGAACTGTTGTAAGTGGAGGACTACCTGTATAAGTATTAAAGCCAAGATTGGGTGACCTTTACATTTAACAAGTAAAAATAAATAAATAAGCTATGGACAGATGAGAACCCTGGAGCCTTGGGATACAATTGTGAGACATCTGAAGCCCGGAAGTTCATGTTCAGTGAAGTGGCAGTGATACTACATGCAGCAACTGGGATTAAACTACCTTCGATTTTATTTCTGACAATGTCCTTATGCATTTTTAAAGCTACTTGCATTACCTTTAAAATATGCATACCTTAGAGAACAATGATAATAAAAGTGGTAGCAACATCATTGTAAAAACATAATAACGCGAACATTTATTTAAGCAATATAAATGCAGATTACTCCAGTCTGTGTTTACTATCCATGTGAGTAGAACTACAGTACATTTTGATCCGTTCTTCCCATTTTAAATGCAGACTTGGGGGGAAAAGTTTTAAAAATCCACATCCATTTTCACTCATAAATATCCCTGGCCTTTTTTAACATGCCTTTTGTATTAATATACATGGATTAAAAATAACTTGCCCCGCAACTTTATTTTTTCCCCCTTTCTTTACATTCTCCTGAAATTACTTTTGTTGGTGTTTGTTTGTATATGACTAGCCAATAACCTGGCATTGTCCAGGTACTTATCTATCCCAATCCTGTATTATACAAGAAAATGCTATAGTCAGGACTCACATTTCTCATGCAACATCATGCAACATCGCAAATCTTCTATTCCTCTCCTTGGGAGTTTCTTGTCTATGCTGGTGTTTCATTTTTTTGCTTGCACTTGGCCAATTGCCTGATGTTTCCTTGGAGGGCTGAGAGGGAGTTCCCTTGTGGACTACTGGAGTACTGTCAAGCTGTTACTATGGCAAGTCCAATGTGCTGTACACTAGAAGCCATTTTAAGGCACGCGCGCGCGCGCACACACACACACACACACACACACACACACAGAGTGTTAGGGGTGCCTTACTCCCACAGTATTTGTTTCCAGAGGGTAAGTCATCTGTGTACCAAGTTTGGTTGAAATTGCTCAAGATATAGAAGATTCAGTGCAAATTTTTGCAAAGCATAAACAATACCCTTGACCCATGCATGAAGACACCTATCCAATGTAGTTTTGGTGAGAATAACTACCCATTTTTGCAAATTTTAAGCGATATAAAATGTGTGTTTCCTAGACAATACATTTCTGTTGCTAAGTGAGGTAGTTCCATGAATTTTTGCCCCATTTTACAACCTTCCTTGCCATAGTTGTTAAGTGAACCCTTGCAATTGTTAGATTAGCAACATGGCTGTTAAGTGAATCTGACTTCCCCACGGTCTCACTTAGCAACAGAAATTTGGGGCTCAGTTGTGGTCCTAAGTCAAGGACTACCCATATGCAAACGCATCTCTGGGCAACAAATGCCTGTTCATTGGTCCTTCCTTTCATCTTATTGCCATAAGATTTATCCAGATGGCAAAGGCTGATGAATGGATTAGAATGGCCATCATTCCATATTAGATCCATTAGGAATGAAATAGTGCATTTATTTATAGTACATTTACAGAGTATAATTTATGGCATGTGTATATAGACAATTTATATAGGCTATTCAATCTGCAGGCTAGAGCTGACATTCCAGGGAGGGAGAAATTTCATTGCCCCCTGTGTCAGCATTCCAACTAAGAAACTCCAATCCAATAAAATCCAAGACCAGCATTATCTCAAAGTTCCATTTTATTAGAGTTGTCATATTGGCATATCTGGGAAAACCTGAATCTGAGAGTTCCGGGTTTTCCCTTCCCAACAGAAATTCAAACATCCATCCCCTGTGTCCACCAGTCCATCACACGGCCCAATCAAATCTTCATCCCAACTGGAGACATTCCCCCAGTCACTCCCTTCCAGGTGCAGGGCAACATGTCCTTGGCTTTCTGAGAAAATATATTGTTGAGTCTAATCTTCTACCTCACTCTGAAATCTCCCCTCCAAAATTCCCATGCACTGAATGTGGTAGCCTCAAAGCTTCCAAGTTAAAAAAAAAAATGTCTTCCAAGGCTGACACCTTATTCTGGAGTGTTATTTAAACAAATCTGGAGTGTTGAATCCTTAAAAAAAAGAATTCCCACTGAATCATTTGTCTTTTTAAAAAAGGAATCATTTTATATAATTCTGTGTATATTTATTTTCTCTGTTCTTTGATTGAGAATTGATTGAGTACATAGTCCTCAATATACAGCCACAATTGGGAGCAGAGTTTCTGCTGCTATCAAGGTGATTGTTATATGAGCCATGCCCGATTTTATGCCAGCGTTGTTAAGTGAATCAATTAAATCGTTGTTAAGATGATTAATTAAATATGAGTCAGCTGTGTGCAGGAGCAGCCAAAAATGCTAATACAATCTTTGGTTGTATAAACAGAGGCATAGAATCAAAAACACAGGTAGTCCTGCTTCATAAAGCCTTAGTAAAGCCACACCTGGAATACTACATCCAGTTTTGGTCACCATATTAGAAAAAAAAGATGTTGAGACTTTGGAAAAAGTGCAAAGAAGAGCAACTAAGACATTAAAGGTCTGGAAACTATAACATATGAGGAATGGTTGCAAGAATTGGGTATGGCTAGTCTGGAGAAAAGGACTAGGGGTGACATGATAGCAGCATTCCAGTATTTGAGGGGCTACCACAAAGAAGAGGGGGTCAAATTATTCTCCAAAGCACCAGAGGGCAGGACAAGAAACAATGGTTAGAAACTAATCAAGGAGAGAAACAACCTGGAATTAAGGAGAAACTTTCTAACAGTGAGGACAATAAACCAGTGGAACAGCTCGCCACCAGAAGTTGTAGATGCTTCATCACTGGAGGTTTTTAAGAAGAGAGACTAGGTAGCCACTTTTCTAAAATGGTGTAGGGTCTCCTGCTTGAGCAAGGGGTTGGATTAGAACAGGGGTTCCCAACCTGGGGTGCTCGCACTCCCTGGGGGTGCGAGACGATATTCCAGGGGGTGCGAGAAAAGTCCAGGTAAATAATAGGATATTGGCTATATGTTGGCATTTTTACTTATTATTTATTTCAGGGGGTGCAAGGTTCGAGTGAAATTTCTTTAGGGGTGTGGGGTGAAAAAAAGGTTGGGAACCACTGGATTAGAAGAAGTCCAGGGTCCTTTACATCTCTGTTTTGGTTGATTGATTGAATCATTGCAATTGTTAAAAATAATCTGACTTCCCCCATTGTTTCTTGTCCTGGCCTCTGGCGCTTTGGAGAATAATTTGACCCCCTCTTCTTTGTGGCAACAAGTTGGGGCTGGAGTGCCACTTTCACAATTGGACAGGGACAAAGGAGTTTAAATTACAGTTCTCCACCCTGAGGTCCAGACCCTCCAGGGTTCCAGTAATATGTCTCAAGTAATACGTGTCTCTCCCTTGCTGTCTACATTAGTCAGGTATCAGTTTGGGCATTTGTGCTATTGTCCCGAACACCCCACCTCAAGAAGAATGGAACAGCTTTGAGGATAACAAGGAGAATGAAAATGCAGCAGAAAGTAAGGAAAAGAGAATGAAATAATTGGAAGCTTTTAATGTTGGGAAACAAGACTTGAAGGGGGGATGACAGGACTTGTCAATACCTGAAAGTCAGTGACACAGAAGAAGGTCAGGATCTGTTCTCCTTTGCATCAAACCACGGGATACGAAATAATGAATGTGAGTTATAGAAGTCAGATTCTGACTGAACATTAGAAAAAGCCTTCCTAATAATAAGAGCTGTTCATCTGTGGAACCTGTTACCCATTGTGATGCTGTTTCTCCTTCACTGTATTCAAAGAGAGGCCTGGACAGCCATGTATCACAAATGCTTTAATTTGGTTTCCTGCATAGAAGGAGATTGGGCTCACTAGCCTATAGGGTTCTTTCAAACTTAAAGTTTCTCGGCTACACACATCAAAAGAACCAGCTACAGTTGCATAAATCCATTGAAGGCGATATGCTTAACCAGAAAAGGTCAGAATGGGAGTCTTCATTCACATTATTGTAGGATGCCAATGGCTTCTTTTCTTGTCCAACTTGGCACAACATTATTCAATGATGCTTGTATGCCGAACAGTGCCAGTAAATCAAGAAAAAAAAAATTCTGTTAGTGCCAGGAGGCTGTTCTTCTTTACCACCTGGAAGAAGGGATCGAGTGGCAGAGTGAAAAAGACTAACACCACTCAAAGGCTTATCCTACAATGCAGCCCAAAGCCAAACATTCAGCCAAGAGATTTGACTGCTTTTTCTTCACTCCCGCAGCATCCGCCTGCGAGCTTCGTCAAAATTGCTCTCCTTTGCATCAAATAGGTCACAGCTTTCATATTTTGTTAAAAGGGAAACATGAAAAATGTCCAACCCAAGAGTGCCCTCAATCTGCAATGCTTAATTAATAATGTGGAGGAGATAAAACTTTAAAGGAAATTAAATTGAGGCCAAACTGAGGCTGGGGATGGGGGGAGTGGAGCTATTCAGATGCTGCCATTAAACATTAAAAATAATGTAAAGGAAGCTATATATACTCAGCTGAGCTCTGAGACATGAAAAGGTCCCAATGCATCCTCGAGTAATCTGGCATGCTGTGTTTAATATGTCAAAGATTGACAAATGAATTCACAGCATACTTCTGCATAACGTGAGGGAAAGAAATATCCTTGCTTATTAAGAAAGGTTGCAAAATTGCCCTGGAAGCATCTGTGTCCAGAGCAGTTCAGCTGATGAAGAGCCACAAATTTTGGAGTTTGTAGATACCAATAGCAGAGCTCTTCTTTGTTGTGCATTTCTTACCACAGGGCATCTGGGTTGATAAACAGTCTATAACTATCCAGGTTCTTTCCCAGTCCTTTTTAGAATATGACATCAATGCCAGAACCAGGAACCTTTGGCATACAAACCTTGCATTCTAACCATCAACCTGGAACTATCCATGGTGCTGAATGAAGTTGAACTCTAGGCTTTGAACTTTCTGATGGTCCTCGCTGGGACCATCATTTAAAATAGCAGTAGTAATAGCACTTAGATTTATATACTGCTTATAGTGCATTACTGCCCTCCCTAAACTGTTTGCAGAGTCAGCATATTGCTTCTGACAATCATTTTACCAACCTTGGAAGGATGGAAAGCTAAGTGAAACTTGAGTTGAGTAAGTTTCTGGGGTGAAACAAAAAGCAGAAAGTCCAGTTGCCTTTTGAAAAAACACCTTTGGGACAACCATGACCTGGATGGCTGAGAATCACCAGAAACTCTTGTTTCTGGTGTAATTCCTGCTGCTCAGTATTGTTCTAGGGATCAGTGAGGTTGTGGTAAAAACATCTCTACCAGTTTTTTGAATTAAAAATAGAATAAAGCAATGTCAACATATTCAGGGAATCTATCTATCTATCTATCTATCTATCTATCTATCTATCTATCTATCTATCTATCTATATATATATCTATCTATCTATTTCAACCTATCTACCTACCTCTATCTGTCTAATCTCATCTCATCACATCTATCTAAATGATACCCTTGTTCCCAACATGTTTAATCCTTGTGTAGTCCCAGAGTCTTCATTGTCTTTCATATCTGAGGTACAGAATTTGGGGGAAATGCATCTGAATTATTTCATCAATATTAACAGCCATCACTTTATCAAATAAATTTAGCAAATATAAAATTTAAAATTAGCACAAGAGAAACTGTATTCATTTGGCATTGTCCTCTTTTGATTTCCACACAGAGTAAAAGAAGAACAACTTGGATTAGCATAGATCTTTAAACAAATAAAAGTATTTTAACTTTTATGCAGGTTGCCTGGCTGTGATAACAAGTCTTCTTTTCCAAGGTGACTTAGTTTTTTTCCTTCCTTTATTTCCTTAAGGCTAGACAAATGTATAAATGTCCCATCAAGGTATTATAGATGTCGAGTAACCTAAAATTTTGAAATATATAGGTTATGTTTTGTTTATTAATTTATGAAAGGACTTTTGTTTAATAATTGATGCTGTAGCATATTTTGCATTTACAGCAAAAACTACATTGAAACAGAATCACAGAGATGGAAGAGACTACATGGATCATCTAATCAAACCTTCTGCAATGTGCAGTAAAACAAACCAAATTAACTTGGAGTCCAGTTTTTTTGCTGTGGATCTTCACACAAATTAAGACAAAAAAAAACCCCTACAGTGATGAAGAATCCACAACCATCAGTAGACTATTTCACCACTGCTACCATCAGAAATGCTTTCCCTTAAATGAAATTAAGGTAGCTGTAGTTACAATTATATATCTTATTTCACTGTCTACAAGGGGTAGGCTTGTCCCTGTATTGCAGGGGTGTCAAACTCAAGCCCCACAGGCTGGATCCAGTCCATGGGGTGCTTAGATCAGGCCCTCAGGGCCACACTGGAAACAGCGAAGGCCCATGGTACCTCTGTCAGTGAAAACAGAGTTTGGGAGAGCCGTACACAGGCCCCCTGAGCTTTCTTTTCACTGGCAAAGGATTGCAGGAAGCTGTCGCAGCAGAAAATGGAGCTCAGAAGCCTGTTTTCTCTGTCAGGAGGCTCGGGCCACCACAAGCGTCCTTGACACAAGTGAAGTTGAGCTGGCCATGCCCACCCTGACCCCACCGAGGTCAAATACAGCCCTGATGTTTCAATGACATTGAGTTTGACACCCCTACTGTATTGTCATTTCCTCATTCCCAGATTTTAGACTTTTGATTCATTTCACAGGGGTGAAGAGCTTACTTGGAATTTTGAGAGAGGCTGTGGACCTTCTCACAAATTGCCTACCATGTGAACTTCTTCATGGCAGCCACAAGGGAGCAAAGTAGCCACAAACACTGATTTGCATGGTTCTTCTCTTCCTCATCTGGATCTATGTCTTTCCAAACAAAGACAAGAGAAATTCCAAACACCATAACAGATTGTAGCTGCCCATCCATCATTTTATTTCCAAGAACAGCCTTAAGGAATCAGCTGGAGTTTCAAAACTATAAAGACAGGACTAAAAGCCAGTATCTCGCATTCCTAGACAAGCATCCCAATTTTAAAAAATTGAAATGATTTTTTAAAAAAGAAATTTTATTAATTTACTATTAATTATATTTCTTAGTGCATAATAAACATTATATTGTCTGGGTACTTAATTTGCTTAACAATACAGATTCCATTTTTACTCTCTACCCCTTTTTTCCAACCACTGGTAAAATAAGTTCCATGTTTGATAATATCCTGTGTCTTCTTTCTGTTTAATTTTCAATGTAAGTCTATCCATTTCTGCACAGTCTAGTATCTTCTTGATTATCCCTTCATCTTTCCAATAACGTGTGAAGATTTTTTAATTTGAAAAGATCGGTGATACACACACACAAAAATGATAGGAGGAAATAAGATGGCTGACGGAATAATGGTGTCTATGATTGGTAGCTGGAAATCCAACTATAAACATTGGCATGATTTTTTTTTTTAAAAAAGCATGGGATGCAGGATTAATCCATGAGAAAAAGCAAAACACATATTAGCTTATGGGATGGATCCAAATGTGACTACCCGAGCAAAATTTCAACATCTCCCGAGGTTTTTATCAGGCTAGAGCAGTGTTTCTCAACCTTGACAACTTTAAGATATGTGGACTCGAACTCCCAGAATTCCCCAGCTGGCATGAGAAAATGGTGAGCTAAAGACTAAAGAAAAAGAGAGAGGAAAGCAGGAGTTGTAGACTTCAATTCCATATGGAGGTATTTTGAGATACGGTTCCAGGAATTCAAAAGGACGAATTTTCAAGGTGACATGCAGAGGTTGTAACTGGAGAGTGGCTTTAAAACTGAATATATATTTTATGAGAAAACACTGTCTGGGGGCTATCACATTAAGCCACAATAAAGAGTTCATTTTGGGGTTAGTTTAACATGGTGAGTGAGAACCAGAATTTACAGTTTAACAGGCTGTACGAAAGCATCCAATTTAAATGTATTTCGTAAACCACATTTGTAAAAGCCACGGCTTGAGACTATAAGTGAACCCAACCAAGCTCACCTTTCAATAGGACAGCATAGCATTTTATGCGAAATTCAGTCCTGTAGATGCATTTCTAAGTCAGAGTAAATGTAGCCCAGAAGATTTAAAAGGGATCCTTAGAGAAGTGGTTTCTGTGGGATTCCACATTCCCTTTGATGGGCAAAGCTGAAATGGTACTAATGAATATGAAATAATATCTACTGGCAAACAGAAGGAATCCATTATGAAAAAGAATGACAAAGGACATCATAAGAAAAATAGTAATTAAAATGCAGATTTAGCTTGTTTTAAGTCCTGGGTGTTGTAAAACAAAGGCGATAGTGCTTAAAGAAGGCAATTTGTAAGCAGACTGTGAATGAAGCTAAGATATGCTTGTACAAATATGATTTCAAGATATCTTATGTGCCCATGAGATCTGTGAGAGAAATCAATCCTTTTCTTCTGGTTGATCTGGGCTGTCATTTTCAAGTGCCCTCAATAGAAGAAAATGGACCAAAAGAGGAGACGAGAGGAAGATTCCATACATGCGACCGTTCGTAGTTATGGGTGCAGATGTAAAAATGATAGTGATAATGCAGTGGTCAGCAATCCTTTTCGTCTTTATCCAACGATCACCTACAATGGCCAAATACACCACCCCTCTTCCACAAAGCTATGCATAAAAAAAAAAAAAAGATGTTGAGACTCTAGAAAGAGTGCAGAGAAAAGCCACAAAGATGATATGGGGACTGGAAGCTAAAACATATAAAGAACAGTTGCTAAAATTGGGTATGTCTAGTCTGGTGAAAAGAAGGACTAGGGGAGACATGAAAGCAGTGTCCCAATATCTCAGGGGCTGCCACAAAAAAAAGAGGGAGTCAAGCTATTCTCCAAAGCACATGAAGGCAGGATAAGAAACAATGGGTGGAAACTAATCAAGGAGAGAAGCAACCTAGAAGTAAGGAGAAATTTCTTGACAGTGAGAGCAACTAATCAGTGGAGCAATTTGCCTCCTGAAGTTGTGGTTGCTCCATCACTGGAAGATTTTAAGAAGAGCTTGGAATTTGTCTGAAGTGGTGTAGGGTTTCCTGCCTAAGCAGGGGGCTGGACTAGAAGACCACCAAGGTCCCTTCCAATTCTGCTATTCTATTCTATTCTATTCTATTCTATTCTATTCTATTCTATTTTCTATTTTATTCTATTCTATTCTCATCAAAGAGCATGAGCTTTCAGTGCTCACCTCCTTTATGCAATTGCAAAATCACTCAAAAAATGTAACATTTAATAACTTAGCAATTTCACATAAATTACGGAAAGGCACCCTTGTGTTTGACCCTTGGTAACAGTGTAGTGGAAATGGCTGGCTTCTTTTCTTTAAAGATTTTTATTATCTTTATTATTTACCACTCTGGCCAATTAGTCCTATAATCTTACATGATCCCCATCCCAAAACTAATGAGGTCTTGGCCCACTAAGCTTCTGAGATCACCTATGGAGGCAAAAACTACACATAGGTAGTCCTCAACTTACAATGGCAATTGAGACCAGAATTTCCATTGCTAAGTGATGCGTTCATTAAGTGAGGGTACGTGAGAAGCACTAGTCGAGAAGGGAATTCCAAAGACCACCATTCAGTGCCATTGTAACTTTGAACAGTTTGCTGGTTTGGTTATAGTGTAAATCGAGGACTACTTTCATTTAAGGTCAGTTTGGAAAGGGCCACAGTCATCATTAACATGGTGGCTCAGTGGCTAAGATGCTGAGTTTGTCGATCAGAAAGGTCAGCAGTTCAAATCCCTAGCACCACGTAACGGAGTGAGCTCCCATTACTTATCTTAGCTTCTGCCAACCTAGCTGTTCAAAAGCATATAAAAATGCAAGTAGAAAAGTAGGGACCACTTTGGTGGGAAGGTAACAGCATTCTGTGCATCTTCAGTGTTTAGTCATGCTGGCCACATGACCCTGGAGACATCTTCGGACAGCGCTGGTTCTTCTCCTTTGAAACCGAGATAAGCACCACCCCTAGAGATGGAAATGACTAGCACATATGTATGAAAGGAACCTTTACCTTTATCTTTACCTTACAGTCATCATTCTGGGCTATAAGAAATGCTATGTTGTTGACCCTTGCTATTGTCTAAACAGAAATGGAAACAACATCAACACAAAACCGTGTGAGGATGTCTCACAAGTTCACTGTCCCATCCAGGTACAAAGGTTTCTCATTCCATTCCTGAAGAAGATTAAGACTTTGGCATTTCCTTCAAAGGAGAAGAGACATTCAAAGGAATTCTTAGAAATGGAAATGAAGGCAGTGTTGCCTTTCTAGCCTTAGTTAGAAAGGGCCAAGGGATTTGTATGAAAGTTGAGTCTTTCACGACATAATCCACTCTCCAGGGATCTGCAAACAGACTGCCTGCTTCCTATATTTCCACTGAATTCCCAGAGATTTGTCAGGAGGAAAAACCTTTTCAATAGCAATACTGAACTCACTTCCTGGAGGGAGATTCTTTTTTGAGAAATTGCTGGACAATTTTCACCTTTTCCCTGAAACTGAGGAAAAGAAACATCCACTTAACATCTCTTCTTTCTTTTCTTTTCTCTTTTGCCTTTTTAAATTATATTTTTGAAACATAGTACGGGTAGCCCTCAAAGTATGATTACAATTGAGCCCAACATTTCTGTTCTTAAGTGAGACATCTGTTAAGTTAGTTTTTTCCCATTTTACAACCTTTCTTGCCACAGTTATTAAGTGAACCATTGCAGTTCCTATGTTAGCAATTCAGTTGGGAAGTAAATCTGGCTTCCCAACTGACTTTGCTTGTCAAAAGGTTGCAAAAGGGGATTGCATGACCTTGGGACACAGCAATGGTCGTAAGTATGAGCCACGGTAATGCAGTAGTTAGAGTGTAGCACTGCAGGCTTCTTCTGCTGACTGTCAGCTGCCTGCAGTTCAGCAGTTCGAATCTCACCAGGCTCAAGGTTGACTCAGCCTTTCATTCTTCCAAGGTGGGTAAAATGAGGACCCAAAATTGTTGGGGACAATAGGCTGACTCTGTAAACTGCTTAGAGAGGGGCTGTAAAGCACTGTGAAGCAGTATATAAGTCTAAGTACCATTGTTATTGCTAAGTATGAACCAGTTGCCAAGCATCTGAATATTGATCACAGAATCTTGAGGATGCTACAAAGGTTGTAACCATGAAAAATGGTCGTAAGCCACTTTTGTCAGTGCCGTTGTAACTTTGAGCAATCACTAAATGAACTGTTGTAAGTCAAGGACTACCTGTACAGTATTGGAATGTTTTGTACAATGCTGCAATGTCATAATATTGTATGTACACTAATAACAATATTATACTTATGGATTAGAGAACAAATAAAAATATATGGTATCATCAAGAGAGTAAAAGAATTGCAATGGAAATGGGCTGGTGACAGAGCAAGAAGTATTGATGCAAGGTGGACCAAGGTAGATATATATATATATATATCTTGGTTTTTCAAAATGACCATCAGAACATTATTATTTTGTATATTATTATTAACACGCTCTGATGCTAAGGAGTTCTACTCCCCTTCCCTACCTGAAAAGAAATCTGTTCCAAATGCAAAACACAAGCAAAGGAGAGGAGATTCAGTTTTAGTTTCACAGCACCAAGCAGCTTTAGTACAGAACAGTTGAGCTAAGCCACTCCCAGGCTCCTTGCTGCCTCCTTCTTGCTCACACAGCAAATACTATTTCAGTTTCCAAACAGCTCTCAACTTTCTCACACACTGACAGGACTCTAGCCAGATGAATACCGATGGATGCTGGTAGGCAGAGGCAGAATTTTATCCCCTTATTTTCCTCCTCAAAAACTAAGCCCGACCACATAGTTTTGTAGTGAAGCACGGGTATCGAGCTAGTATAGTATAAAAGTCTGTCAGTTTAATAAATAAAGAACCTCGGAGAAACAAAGCAGTTGGGGGGAAAATCATGCTAATCTCTCTAAAAGGAGGCAAAAGGAAAACATAAAAGGACCAGCTCTCAAGAAACAAAACAATATAGGATAACTAAACAACATTAACAACTCAAAAAAAGAATAAAACCAATCCCATGACTACATTATATCTACGGGTAGCTCTTGATTTACAACTATTTGAACATTTAATGACCTTTGAAGCTTTAACGGCCTCAGAAAGGATGCTTTATGGCATATCAAGGGGTCATTGTAAAATGTTGTGCTGTAGTCACATGACTGGATTTCAGGTGCTTGGCAACCAGATAACAGATAATTAGAGTTGGAAGAGACCTTGTAAGTCATCTAGTCCAACCCCCTGCCCAAGCAGGACACTATTTCTGACAGATGGGAGTCCAATCTCTTCTTGAAAGTCTCAAGTGATGGCACTCCCACAACTTCTGAGGGAAAGCTGCTCCAGTACCTAGTATTTACAGCTAGTTATACTAAACATAGTATTTACAACTGGTTGCAGTGTCCCATGGTCATTTATCTATGATTTGCAATGGCTGTAGCCAGTTTCTGGAGGGTTTTTTTTTTTTTTGCTGGTTCAGGAGAATGTATTTGCTTATTGATCACATGTTTCAGATTTACAACTGCATGATTTGCTTAACAATTACCGTAAAAGGGTTGAAAAATCAGGGCCGGGCACATGAGTGCTTTGACCTTCAACCACAACAAGTGATGACCGAAATTCTGGTCCTATTTGTGTGGTAAATTGAAGATTACCTATTTATCTTAATCTCTTAAAACAGTACAGCTATCTTCATTTGCAATGTTTTTTTTTTAAACAAAGAATTGAACAAGGGCCCACAACACAGATGCATGCTGTCTAATCTGGCCTCTTTGAATTAGCCACAAAGCTACTTCAAAGAGTCAACTTGTCTGCAGAAAGATTTCAAACAGCTACTTGTAACCAACTCCGGCTTTTTAGCTGAATTGTCCTTCGGGTTGCAAACTGTCCCGGTACAGAAGATGACATCTGAGCTCTTTTGGCTGCAGAGTTTCGGCAATAGTCTTGAAGTATCATTTTAAATTACTTCAAATGTCTGGGGAGCAATATTATGGCAGCTTTTTTAATCATACCGTCAGGAAGCTCCCTCTGTAGATTCCAATAATAAACACAACGGGTGGACTTTTTCAGCAGGTTCAGAGACAGGATAGTGGGGGAAATGGCTTAGGAAAATAAAAGAGCTTAGCACAGCACGATTCGGTTCCCTTACAATGGACAGCAATTTGTTCAGTCGGAAATTCTTTTTGCTACTTCTTTTTTTTTCTTTTTCATGGCTTCATTATTCTCTCCTGTAAGAATCTCGCATGAAAGATTTTGGATTCTTGGACACAGGCCTTTTTTTGGAGAGGCCTGATTTTTGCTGAGAACAAATTTGCACTTCTTCAAAATTGTTGGCAAATCTGAAATGCCCTTTCCCGAGAAAATAATCTGCAAATCGACACTTCCTTACCTCTCCACTCGTGAACAGAGGGAAGAATTTGTGAAGGACTATATAGAGAAATATAGATGAATAGAATAGAATAGAATAGAATAGAATAGAATAGAATAGAATAGAATAGAAAAACGGAGTTGGAAGGGACCTTGGAGGTCTTCTAGTCTATCCCCCTGTTTAAGCATTTACACCACTTCAGACAAATGGTTGTTCAATCTCTTCTTTTAAACCTCCAGTGTTGGAGCAATTACAACTTCTGCAGGCAAGTTGTTCCACTGATTAATTGTTGTAACTGTCAGGAAATGTCTCCCTAGTTCTAGGTTGCTTCTCTCCTTGGTTAGTTTCCATTCATTGCTTCTTGCCCTGCCTTCAGATGCTTTGGAGAATAGCTTGACTCTCTCTTCTTTGTGGCAGCCCCTGAGATATTGGAAGACTGTTATCATGTCAACCCTAGTCCTTCTTTTTATCAGACTAGACATACCCAGTTTGTTGCCCTACCCATTGGAAATAGTAAGTGAGGACTACCTGTATTAAGTGTCAGCAGTAATGCATAGTTGCCCAGATATTTGCAGAGCTCGCATAGTTTTTAAAATAAGGCATCAGTTCTGAGATATCATTATGTTGATAACATGGCTTCTGTTCCTATTACAGTGCTATATTCTTGAGAGGAGTTTACCTTCAAGATAATTTGAAATCTGTTTCAAAAAAACCTTAACCTGCAGTGGAATTATTCTCAAATCCACCCAGGGTTTTCATTCAAGGCACAAATGATCAAGCTCAAATTATCCTACTTCAGACATATTATATAAATACCCAGCTCTCTGAAGAGGTGGTATTCAGCAGGTTCTGACCAGTTCTGGAGATCCGGTAGTGGAAATTTTTCAGTAGTTCAGAGAACTGGTCAATCCCACCTCTGACTGGCCCCGCCCCATCTATTCTCCGCCTCCCGAGTCCCAGCTGATTGGCTGGGTCTTCTTTTGTTGCCCTGCACAGGAGAACGGAGCTGGAAAGCAGGTTAGTGGAGTGGGGAGGGAATGGGGATTTTGCAGTAACCTTCCCCTGCCATGCCCACCAAACCAAGCCCATGGAACCGGTACTAAAAAAAACTGAATCCCACCACTAATTCTAATGCTGGATAAGATGGAGAAAAAGAGAATGACTAGGAACAAAGTGGAGAGATGGAGTTACAGTGGAAACAGGAGCACATTTGAAAGACCTGAAGAGCCAGAATAGGATAGGTGGTCATAGGGAAGGTCTACCTATGTGATCCATAAGAGTCATCACCAACTTGATGGGACATAATTAGTCAGTGTAAAGAAGCGGGGAGGAAGAAGGAGGACCAGCACCCAGGTGGATGAACTCAGTTACAGTGGTGATATGCTTGACAAGAAATCCTGAAAGATCAGAACAAACCAGAACAGAATAACAAGTGTTGGAAGGGACTTTGGAGGTCTTCTAGTCCAACCCCAAGCTCAAGCAGGAAACCCTATGTGAATTACATATCTCAGAGTTGGTTACGCCCAGGCTAAGGCCAGACATAGAATGTTAACTTCTAATAAATCCTTTTTAGTTTGGGGAGCGTGACTTGAGGCTCATGATTTAATTGGAGTAACTGCTGGAATCCTGACACCCTACACCAGTGGTGGGATTAAAAATTTTTACTACCGGTTCTGTGGACATGGCTTGGTGGGCATGCACGGCTTGGTGGGTGTGGCAGGGGAAGCATACTGTAAAATCGCCATTTCCTCCCCATTCCTGGGGGAAGGTTACCACTGGTTCTCCGAACTACTCAAAATTTCCACTACCGGTTCTCCAGAACTGGTCAGAACCTGCTGAATTCACCACCTCTGCCCTACACCGTATCAGACAAATGGATGTCAAACTCTTTAAAAATCTCTAGTGATGGAGTGCCAAAGAATGGAGGCCTTTGAACTCTGGTGCTGGAGAAGACTCCTGAGAGTCCCTTGGACTGCAAGGCAATCAAACCAGTCAGTCCTAGAGGAGATCAACCCTGACTGCTCTTTAGAAGGCCAGATCCTGAAGATGAAACTCTAAATACTTTGGCCACCTCATGAGAAGGAAGGACTCACTGGAGAAGAGCCTATTGCTGGGAAAGATCAAGAGTAATAGAAGAAGGGGACGACAGAGAATGAGGGGGCTGGATGGAATCATTGAGGCAGTCAGAGCTTAAATGGACTCCAGAACATGATAGAGGACAGGAAGGCCTGGAGGAATGTTGTCCATGGGGTCACGATGGGTCGGACATGACTCCACAACTAACAACAACAAAGGTGATGGAGCACCCAGAACTTTTGAACAATTAACCTTTCCATCGATTCATTGTCAGTAAATTTCTCCTTAGTTTTAGCTTGTTTTTCTCCTTAATTGATTTCCAATCAATGTTTTTTGCCCTGTCTTCAGATGCTTTGAAGAGTAGGTTGACCCCCTCTTCTTTGTGGCAGTCCCTCAAATATTGGAAGACTGCTATCATGTAAACCCTAGTCTTTCTTTTCATTAAACTAGACATACCCAATTCCTGCAATCATTCCTTATGTTTTAATCTCCAGTTCTCTAGTCATCTTTGTTGCTCTTCTCTGCGTGCTTTCTCGAATTCAAGTGAGGGTTATAAGTCTATGGAGATTCTCAGCCATCTACATGCTTGTCCCAAAGGTGCAAAGATGAAAAACCTTCAAATGGTGTTGGAGTATGAACAGATTTCCAGGGGATAAAAAAGCAGATTACAGGAACCATTTGCACCAATCAGATGACCCTGAAGACACAGATAAACCCCCAAGTGCCTCAATGACTCTCAAAGGATGCAAATGACAAGCTGTCTGCAAAGAATGTAAATCCTTCCATTCCCTACCATCCAGCCAGAGCTGAAGGGGCTTCTTGGATGAGAAGTGAAAAGTCTTCAAAGGAAAAAACAGGAAAGTTCAGTTGCCTCCTGGAAAAGCACCTTTAAGTGAGGGTTATTTGTCATGGAGAAAATCTATGTGGTCATTAAGAATTGACACCCGCTTGATGGCATATGATCAATCCACTGATTAATTAGTTATTTAATTGAATTGAAACAGATGAGAGCCAGTATGGTTAGAGTTTAAGGTATTCTCTCAGCACTGGAGAGACCTAGGTATAAATACACCCCCAGTGTCAGGGTTCCAGAAAAACCCAACTCCAATTAAAAACTCCGAGACAGGCATTTTCTCAAAGTTTCCTTTTATTAGAGTAGGTATACTGGCACATCTGGGAAAACCCGAATCTGAAGGTTCTGGGTTTTCTCTTAGTAATTCAAAAGTCAAAACCCAAGCCCTGCACCAGTGGTGGGATTCATTTTTTTTTTTTTACTACCGGTTCTGTGGGTGTGGCTTGGTAGGCGTGGCAGGAGAAGGATACTGTAAAATCTCCAGTCAGAGGTGATATTTGTCGGTTCTCCGAACTACTCAAAATTTCCGCTACCAATTCTCCAGCACTGGTCAGAACCTGCTGAATACCACCTATGCCCTGCACCCATCAGTCCATCCCATGGTCCAATCACCAACCATCCCAACTTGAGACATCCCTCCAACCACTCTGCATCCAGGTGCAGGAATAACATAAACTTGACTGAAAAGAAGAATGCCTAACTATCAATGCTCTAAAAATCCCTCCTCCTACTTTCCCAGGCACAGGAATGTGGCAGCAAGGAAGCTTCTAGTTCTTATAGGGCTTCCAAAGCTGACACCCAATCCCAGAAACCTCTGAAATGAGTTGGGCTCAGCAGGAGTGACTGATCCAAAGTCATTCAGCTGGCTTGCATGTCTAAGTTGCGACCAGGACTCACAATCTCCTGATTCCCAGGACAGCACCTTAAGTACAACACCAGATTGGCTCCCCTCGACTTTTAATTCACCATTATTATTATTATTTTTGAAAACCTTTCATACTGCTCTGTGTATTTGAATTTTTTGCCCACTGCTTTGAACAGGTGACTGAATAGGAAAGGGGATAGAAATCAAATGAACAGTGCTTCCCTACCGGGTTTATTTGTTGGCAAAAATAGAAAATGGAAATGTTGGGGCAAAATCGGTTTCTTGTTTATGATTTCTACCTTTCGACTAATTGGAAATTGCCACCAGCAACGTTCTCTTTAAGCCACACAAAGATCAAGACTGCTGTCCAATAAACAAACCTCAATGCTGCTATCCACGGAAGATTCTGAACAGCATGAGATGGTTGCCATGGGTCTTAAATGGCTCTCCATTTTGATAAGCAGATGGTTTTCACTGGGCCAAAGAGAACCGGTCAATACCTGAGCAAAAAGACCCTATGATCCTTGCCGAGATAGTAGATCTCTTCCATATTTATTTATTGGTTTAATTTTTATGCTGCCCATGTCATTGTCCAAAGGGACTTTGGGCCACCGTGTTTCTGAGGGAAGTTTTCTATCCCAGTTGAGAAGAAAAGATGAGCTTAAAAAAAAAATTCATTGGGAGAGGCAAAGAGAGAGAAAGAAACTAGAAAGGTAGCTATCATTGTGAGGTGGACAAAGACCAGAAATAATTTTATACAGCCTATTTCTTTAAGTACACAGGGCCAAAAGATCGGTCAAGCACTCCAAACATTTTGCACTTTCCAATGCTGAATTTAGAAAATATCAGTATACTGGAGGAAATAAGTATGTTTCCAGAGAGAATGCATACCCACCCATCCCCCAAACCCACAAAGCAGTGTTTCTTAACCTTAGCAATTTTAAGATAAATGGACTTCAGCTCCCAGAATTCCCCAGCCACCCTTGCTGGCTGGAAAATTCCACTCATCCTAAATCTGCTAAGGTTGAAAAACACTGCTTCAGGGGAAAATACTGAGGGGGGGAGTTTGTTGGAGAAAAGGGGATGTTGGTGGCACAGAGCCTTTATGATACCGGAACTGCTGGCCAGAAATGGTCTGCATCCAGAAGTTTGAGCCCGGCTCTGTGAAATGGAGTGAGCTCCTGTCACTCAATCTCTGGCTCCTGCTTGCCCTGCAGTTTGGAAGCATGCAATGTTGCAAGTAGATAAATGGGTACCACTTTGGTGGGGGGAAAACCTAGCTGTGTTTGTGGGCGTAAAGAGCAGAAGATGGCCTTGGATCTGACCAGATGCAAGGCATTCTGAAGTGAGCAAGGTGAGATGGGTGGAGGAATCTGGAAGAACCAGCAACCTGAGCACCACTGATTAATAGGTATAAAACTAGTTCAACCCCCACGATGCACCCAAGATAAGCGCACAAGTGCCGAACAGAATAAACTAGCAATCTGGGTTGTCAGGACTGCATTGTGTCCAGCATGTATAGATTTCCCTGAGATTGTATGCTATACACTAAATAAATAAATAAATATCGGAGAAAACATATTCACCCTAAAATCACATTTCTATATCCTTATTTTTAGCTGCAGTTAAATAAAATTATAGAAGGAACAGCCCAGAAGCGTGGATCTGTATCATGCAAATATTGTTGAATTTGAAGATGCAACTTCCCTCGCTACAGACCAATCAGTCTGATGGGCTGATGGGAATTGGAGTAGTTCATGGAAAGGTTATCCCAGTGGATGGGATGGCTGATACAACTGTATTTGTAAATGTGAAGGTTGTTAGAAACAATGTGTGAAATAAAAGATAGGGTTGGGGTTGGTTTTTTATATGCACCTAAAGCTAAATTTCAACAATAAGCCCTTTAACAGAGGCAGAGATGACTCCTTAAAGCTTAGCCTTTCCAAATTAACAAATGACTCCAAAATTAAAAACAATATCAACACAAGATACAACCTAGAGGATTTTCTTGTACTAGATATCTGCAGACTTTCAATCAAGCCGCAAAGACAGCCTGTAAGACCCAAATAGAATCCCCATATAAGCCAACTTATTTCCCCAACAATTGTGTCCTTGGAGGTTTTGAAATGAAGCCAAGCAGAGCCAGCCAATTTCCCAGAAAAGGCTTCTTCAGGAGGGACTGAGAAGCTCTTAGACAGATAACAGTCCCTGGAGGACTTTAAAAACAGTTTTTACATAGCACAATATATCCATTTGGGTTGACAAAATGCCACTGATGTAGTAGCTATAATACATTTCGTGACTCAAAACATAAAATATATGACAATTTAACATGATGGCCATGGTTACAAAACAGTGATGGCAATGACTCGATTCCCACAACATGTTGACTAGACTAGCTAATATTATATGACTTTAGCCTAGCATGTAATACAAGCCAAATGGTCTTGTCTTGTCATTCCTCCAAGTCACTCAGTTGGCTTGTGCCTAAGGCAGGACTAGAATTCACAGTCTCCTGGTTTCTAGCCTGATGGTTTAACCACTAACTATACCAAGTTGGCTCCCAAGTAGCCTTACCACATCTCTCAAAGACCAAGCTGTACTTGCAAGAATCCCCATATTGGGAATGAAACATTCTGATATTCTGCAAAACATTCTGGTTCTCTTCTGGAGTACATCAATCTAGTCATTCTGGAGCTAACTTGGTAGTTTTCCGGAATTAAAATTTCCAGGAAAAGGGAAAATTCCTCAGTACTACAGCCATGTTCCAAACTCAAAAGCGAATGCTCTAAAGCAGTGTTTTTCAAATGCATGTTTTCAGGAAATTCTGAGAGTTAAAGTCCACAACCTCTAAA
This sequence comes from Pseudonaja textilis, assembly GCF_049901715.1. Classification (NCBI taxonomy): domain Eukaryota; kingdom Metazoa; phylum Chordata; class Lepidosauria; order Squamata; family Elapidae; genus Pseudonaja; species Pseudonaja textilis. Next base: position 13,769,791 of record NC_141990.1, read on the forward strand.
GTTGCTAAAGCTGAGAAACTCTGCTCCAGAGAATTGTCAAATGCAGGAAATTAGGGGCCCAGGCAATTCAAATGAATATGGGTTTATGTTAATACTCTCTATAAGAATGTGAACTACTAATGGTCAAAGAGAATTGGTGGTCGATAAAAATCAACAGAAGTCAAGCAGGGCTAGATTTAAAATTGGGCTTCATGTTTTGTGGGCACAAGGTGACTCAAGGCTTATGATACACTTGACCCCTCATTCAGGCTCAGTCTGGTCATCTCCTATAAGAACATTGAAATGTGCCATCCCCATAATTGTGAATTTTGCACAACATTAATGGCTAACAAGCACCATCGTCCTAATTATTCTATCTTGGGACTTCATCTTTTAAAATCTATATACTTTTCTAAGGCCAGAAATAAAAGGAGAAAACCATTCTCCACACTACAGGTATTAATTCATCCCAGATTAAAGAAAGAAAAAGCTTCTTACAAGTTATTATTCACAGTTCAAATAGAATCTTTTCAGCCAACAGAAGGTGCACTGAAGTAATCTGTGCCTAAATAAGTCCTTCAGTTTCCTGCAGTTTCTTCCTCTGTGAAACAGAAATCTGTTTTTCTGTTTTGTTTATGAGCCTGTTTTAAAAATTATTTAATGTGCTTTAATGCAGTAATTCAAACATATGCTAGATAGCAAAAAGGAAACATGCAAAACATTAGTTCTGCTCTCTAGTGGATGTCCAGATTTTTGCAAGCAGCTATGGTAACCCTACTAGTCCTAACCATTTATTGGAGAATTCAAGGGTTCTGCAAGAACTTTACTAAAATCATCCAATGCACTATTTTACTTTTAATCTATGGAATTACTTCCAAAGAAGCTTTTTTTTTTCTCAACAGGCAACTGGACTTTCTGGTTTTTCTTTAAAGATATTTCACTTCTCATCCAAGTTCTGACTGGATGGTGGGGAATGGAAGGATTTATACTCCTTGCAAACAGCTGGACGTTTGCATTCTTTTAGTGGGACATTAAGGTCACCTGGAGGTTTATCTGTGTTCTCAAGGTCACCTGAGCAGTTCAAATGGGTGTGGACCCTTCTTGGAACTGTTGAAAGGACTGTTGACACAGATAAACCTCCAGGCGACCTTAACAACCCGCTAAAAGAATGCAAATGACCAGCTGTCTGCAAGGAGTATAAATTCTTCCATTCCTCACCATCCAGTCAGAGCTGAAGAAGCTTCTTGGATGAGAAGTGAAATGTCTTCAAAGGAAAAAAAAAACAGAAAGCCTCTTGAGAAAAAAGTTTTCTTTGGGATAACCACGACCTGGATGACTGAGAATCTCCATAGACTTTAGAAAACACCCACCAAATTAATCTTAGTCTGCAGAAAATAGTAGAAAGTAAACGCCAATCATTTTTGTGTTGTCCCAGGTATTTTTCTGAAAATATAATTAAATATTAAGGTTTATTGCCCTGATTAAACATTGCCATTTAGTGGGGTTCCAGAATTATGCCCCTCTCTGCTTTCACCATGTGATAAATACCCTCTCCCTGGTGGTTCATCCAGTTCTAGAAAAGCTCTAGAAACCTGGTTTTGCAAACAGGACAGAAGGCAGGGTGATTTCTGGTCTTGAATGGATTGATGGTTGGTTTTAAGAATGTTCTATATGCACTATATAGATGATTGTTTAGTGATTGCCTCATTTAGCAACCGTTCACATTAAAACTGTGGTGAAAAAGTAACTCTGCAACCAATCCTCTCATTTTCATCCTTCACAGGTCGATAAAGCAAAGGGAAGCTGAAATAAGTTCATAAGAACAGCCTCAGTTTCACTGGAGAACACTTCACTTAACAACCGAATTGCTGGCCCCACTTGTAGTCACAAAACAAGGACTGCCTGTGTCTGCTTTTATGTGGCTTCACAATGTTTTTGTGCTTCTTTATCTCTATATTCCCCTAGGAGATCTAATGTCAACTCTGAAGAGAACCTGGCTGGGGCCATTTTGGAGGCTTCAGGGTTGCCACAATGTGAAGAAGGGGATTTTGTAGCCAAAACTGTGGGAACCAAGGATGTTCCAACAGGTGGCTACAGAAGGAGGGGTGAAGTAACCAGGCAACCTTGATTGGACAACGTGACTGACTGTTTGGAGGAGAGGGGGAACTTTCATTTTTTTTAATCAGGTGAAAACCATGGGAACTTTCAGAATCAGTTTTCACCAGTTTGTGACAATATGATATTTCCAATGAAACTGTTCTTTGAGGAATCTACCTGCCTCGGAGTTCTGCTTTCTATGGGGCTATTACTTGGAACCTTGACACCTAGTTTGTTGTAGAAATTAAGCTAAAAACTGGGAGACCATTTAATTTTCCTTTAGTCACTAGGTACCAAGTGATTTGAGTGACTTGGGCCAGCTCCTCTTTCTCAGCCCAGGAACAGCAAATCATTTCTGAAAATCTTTCCAAGAAATTTCAGAAACTTAGTCGAGGCACTTTCCAAGAGTCAACTCTGATTCAAAAGCACATACTCTCTCACGCACCCAAAAGTTTCCTAAATCCATTGGATCTGGCAGCCTATAAATCTAAATAAATATAAAAAAATAAAATAGAGGTGGTAATTAAATTGATTAAATAAATAAATAAAATCAATATGTTTAGCTTGGGAAGTCTGATGTGTTCATTTTTGGCAACTTTAGGCTTCATTTTATTTTAATTGTATTTTGCTGCAGCTGTCCATTTCTTTATTCCTCTCCCCTGGATGTCGTAATAAACATAACGTATGGAAAAAATATCAAATTAGTGGACTGCACTGGATTTCACATGCATGGGCCAAATTTTTACGGTGATTCGCGCGATGCCTTTGAATGCAAATTTACATCGTGGATGTAACGGCATCGACATGTCAATTAGGCAAAGGGTACAAATGTCATCTTTTGTGTCCTTTGCAACATGATACCATCATGCTAACGACATAAAACCGAATATGCAATACTGCCACGATTTTACGACTAGCCCCTTATCTCCCACATCTCAAATCATCTTATAATTGAAAATGGGGTTGATTTGATCCTTTTGCATACTTTTATTCTTCTCTTCGACCTTGTTGGACAAGCGTCAGGAAAGCCTTTTATAAGAGCAGTTTTTAACAGCTGCCATTTTTTGTGTTCAGACTAAAGTTTGTTAGTTGTTATAAAGTCCACAAGAGTGGTGGGATTCAATTTTTTTTTACTAACGGTTCTGTGGGCGTGACTTGGTGGGCATGGCAGGGGAAGGGTACTGTAAAATCTCCATTCCCTCCCCACTCCTGGGGGAAGGTTACCGCCGGTTCTCCAAACTACTCAAAATTTCCGCTACCAGTTTTACAGAACTGATCAGAACCTGCTGAATACCACCTCTGGTCCTGAAGTGATGTAAGTGTAGGTCAGAAAGTGGCTGGCATTTTATTCTACCTCACAGGGCTTTAGATACCTTCTGTCAGGTGTGAAAGAATCAGGACCACAGGTTAAATGTCAGTTAAGCTGATTTAGTGCTCATGCTTATAGACAAAAATCTTGTAAACTAACAGAACTACATTGGCACTGGATAATGGATTTCAAGGTGGGTTGGACTAGATCAGGGGTGTCAAACTCGATTTCATTGAGGGCCGCATCAGGGTTATGTTTGACCTTGGGGGAGGGGCGAAGTGGGTGTGGCCAGTTCAACATCACTCGTATCAGGGGCACCTGTGGTGGCCAAGTGCTAAGGCAGGATTTTCTCATTATAATCTATCTCCTTCCTTCCTTCCCTTCTTTCTCCTTTCCTCTTCATTCTCCTTCCTTCTTCCTTCCCCCTCTTTCCTTATTTTTTTCCTTCCCTGCTCTTTTCCCCTCTTTCCTTCTTTTTCTTTCTCTTTCCTCTTTCCCTTTCTCCTTTGCTGTCCCTTCTTGCATACTCAAATGCAAAAGGGGAAAACTTTCATCTTTTGTTTTGTTTTAGTTTGCTTTGCTAGCCCTCTGCCAGTGAAAATGGAGCTCGCGGGAGCTTCAGGAGGCCACCGCAGCCAAAAATAGGACCCAGGAGAACCGCGTGCAGCCCTCCCAAACTCCATTTTTGATGGCAAAGGTACTGCAGGCTAGTCATTTGCTGTTTTCAGGCCAGATCTAAGCACCCTGTGGGCCAGAACCAGCCTGGGGGCTTTGAGTTTGACACCCCTGGACTAGATCATTTGTGAAAACATAATGACTCCAGGCTGATTTCTCTCTTGACTCCACTGTAGGTTCTGCCTGTCCTTCTCCTTCTCCTACCCCTTCATCCTTCTACTACACACAGCCTGGGCTGAGTATATTCTTACTTGCCTCCCACTTTGTTATGTTTATAGTGTTTTTGCTTCCTGATCTGAAAATAAGCAAAACACAGGAAAATTTCCCTAAGGATTCGTTTGAAATGTAGCAAAGAAAGCTGCAAATCTCTGGAGAGATCAAGGGTATCTCATTACCGTGGTACAGGCAAGAGTTCTTTGCCCTTATTATGACTTTTTCACTTTCGGGGAAGAAATCAGAAGCTGTTCCTTTTCGGTTCAGTTAAAATGATAAAAACAGAGGCAGAATTAATTTAATACACAGCATTTGTATCATCACTTAATCCAAGACTTGACACACAGAGAGCCACAATTACAACGTTGCATCTTTCCACTGGATGCATCCAAATTTATCCCCTGCTTTTTGAAGAGATGCCTTTGAGCTAGTGTTGACTCCCAACAGTTGCCTGGACAAGTCCCTGCAGTTTCCTTGGCAAGATTTCAGAAGCGGTTTGCCGTTGCTTGCTTCCTAAGTCTGAGAGAGAATGTCACACACTGCTCTTCACATCAAAGACAGGAACCGAACAGAATAACAGAGTTGTAAGGGACCCTGGAGGCCTCGTAGTCCAACTCCTTATTCAGGCAGGAAGCCCTATACCATTTCAGACAAATGGTTCTCCAATCTCTTCTTAAAACCCCCCAGTATTGGAGCATTTACAACTTCTAGAGGCAAGTCGTTCCACTGATTAATTGTTTTAACTGTCAGGAAATTTCCCTTTAGTTCTAGGTTGGTTCTCTCATTGATTAGTTTTCATCCGTTGCTTCTTGTCCTGCCTTCTGGAGAATGTTGACTCCCTCTTCTTTGTGGCAGCCCCTTAGATATGGGAACACTGCTATCATGTCACCCCAGTCCTTCTTTTCATTAAACTAGCCACACCCAATTCCAGCAACAGTTCTTCATATGCTTTAGCCTCCAGTCCCCATATCATCTTTGTTGTTCTTCTCTGCACTCTTTCTAGAGTCTCCACATCTTTTTTACATCATGGTGATCAAAACTGGATGCAGTATTTCAAGTGTGGCCTTACCAAGGCATTACAGAGTGGTATTAACACTTCATTTGATCTTGAACACACCGTAACAGATAACAAATAATCAGAGTTGGAAGGAACCTTGTAGGTCATCTAGTTCAACCCCCCACCCAAGCAGGAGACCCTACACCATTTCTGACAGGCCAGAAATCTCTGACTGGGTGGGACTAGATCACTCAGAAAGATGGAGGGCAATAGAAGAAGGGACAACAGAGAATGAGGTGGCTGGATCAAGTCACTGAAGCAGTAGGCATGAGCTTAAATGGACTCCAGAGGATAGTAGAGGACAGGAAGGCCTGGAGGAACATTATCCATGGGATTGCGAGGAGTCAGACACAATTTCACAACTAACAATAACAGGACCACTCAGGTTTTTTTCAGCCCAACTTTCCTCACAGTGTTGGAATACCTTATGTGATACTTTGAGTTCAGAGAAAAAACATTTCATGAAGTGTTTGGCTGGTTGCTATTAGAAAATGGAAAGCTCTTAAAAAAACCCCAGAGGATGTTCCAAGAATGCATTTCTTAAAAGTAATTTATGCAATGATACACCCTCGTTTAGAATGTAGGACAAACATTTTATTCTCATCTCCTCTTCTAAACTTTTCACTTACAGCCAGGAATGAATATTCTTTTTTAAAAACAATATGCAACAAATAGCCACCCAAAACCCTTAGGGGCAGGGCGGGGGTAGAGTTGTGTTGATTCCTGATGACTGCCTGGACTGGTCTTTACAGATTTTTGTTGTTGTTTGCAAGATTTCAGAAGTAGTTTGCCATTGCCTGCTTCCTAGGGCTGAGAGAAAGTGACTGGCCCAAACTCACCCACCAGGCTTTATGCCTAAGGAAGGACTAGAACTCACAGACTCCCAGTTTCTAACCTGCTGCCTTAACCACTAACCAAACTAGCTCTCATTTCTATTATAATAGGACCATTTTCCCATTTGATTGTAGATTACCTTCTTGTTTTGCATTGCCTGAGGAAAGGAATATAGGTCGTCCTCAAATTATGACCGTAATTGAGCCCAAAATTTTTCTTGTTGAGAAATTTATTAAGTGAGTTTTGCCCCATTTTATGATTTTTCTTGCCACGTTTGTTAAGTGAATCATTGCAGTTGTTAAATAAGTAAAACAGTTGTTAAGTGAATCTGGTTTCCCCATTGATTTTGCTTGCCAGAAGATCGCAAAAGGTGATCATATGATCCCAGAACTTTGCAACCATCATAAATTTGAGTCAGTTTTCAAAAGCATCTGTCTGTAAATCATGTGGCCATAGGGGTTACTGTAATGATCATAAGTGTGAAAAATGGTCATGTCACTTTTTTCAGTGCCGTAACTTTGAACAGTCATTAAGCAAACTGTTGTAAGTTGAGGACTACCTGTACAGTCATACCTTGGTACTCGACTTTTTTGAAGCTTGTCAAATTTGGTACTCCATTCATTTTGATGTGAAAATGTTGTCTTGCTAAATTGTCATTTGTTCAGTACTTTATGCACAAACTAGAACATATTGGTGTTGGCTGCCTAATGATTCACTATCCTTTACAAACAAAATGAAGGGTGTGTCAGCATTCCAGAAACCCTCCACTCCAATCAGTAACACCAAGACAAACATATCTCAAAAGTACCTTTTTTAGAATAGCACCTGGCACATCTGTGGAAACCCGAATCTAAAATTTTTTTTCAGCTTTCCACAATTTCCCAAAATGCAAATCCATCCCCTCTTTGCCGTCATCACATCACATGGCCCAATCACGATCCGTCCAAAAGTAAGATCCTTATTTCAACCTGCACCGTACTCAATGACCCTGAACTAACAGAAGAATTTTATTTTGTCTATTTAGAGCTACTTAATTGAAATCACCCCGCTCCCATTTTCTCAGGCAATGTGGCAGCGTGGAATGTGGCTTCCCAAACTGACAGGGTGATGCATTAGACACATGGTTTGTTTGGTACTCGTAGCTTTTAGTACTCATCCAACCTCCCAGAACCAACTGACAAGTACCGAGGTACCACTGTATAGTTAATATGGTTTTGAAGTACAGATGCTTCAGATTGGATTGGCAAACACTTAAAGCCACCGTAATAGGATTCTTAATCATGTTAAATTGCTAATTGACATGACTATTACAACCAGGGCTGGGCTGCTGGGGGTTCACTGCGGTTCGGGAGATCTTCTAGCTAAGATTCTGCACAGTTCAGAGAACCCCCAAATCCCACTCTTGGCTGGCCCCGCCCACCCTGCCCGTCCCTCCCAGGAGTCCAAATGTGGCCCGTTTTTTGGATGCAGGTAAGTGCAGGGTGCACACAGAGGTTCGGGAAGGGTAAAATATGGGCCTCCCGGAAGTTCAGGAAGGCCGAAAATGGACCCATTTCCAGCTTCCAGAGAGCCTCCGGAGCCCAAGGTAGGCAAAAATCCCCCCCCCCCCCGCCACCGTGGTACAGGAGGCTGACTAGGCCACGCCCACCATGGCCACGCCCACCCAGATACTGGGTAGAGAACTCATTGCTAAAATTTTTGAAGCCAACCCCTGGTTAGAACTACTGCCATTACTACTTGTTAGATTTGTACCCTGTTTTCGCACAGGCTGGTTTACACTAAGACACCTCCCCACACACCATCGTATTCCCAGAACAATTCTATTAGACAGCCTGAGATTCAGGGACTGATACTAAGTCACCCAATCTATTTTGATGATTGGTGTAGAACAGCGATAGTGGGGACATCTGTGGCTAATAGGCTATTGTTTGCTGCCACTTTGAAAGCGGAAAAGGAACATCGATCCCACTGCCCCAGCCAAGAGAGAGAAAGAATGAGAGACAGAGATTAAATAGGATAGATAGATGACAAGAGAGGAGGAGGAGGAGGAGTCAACTTTGTACACAATCAAAGAGGAATTTGTGGTGGAATCATTTAACAACTGTAAAGAGGACTGTTCAGTATATTAATTGTTGGAATTCATGTTTTGATTTTTTTTTTCTTCTGTGAGCTCAAAATATCATATAAGGGGTCTCAACTCTATTGGCTCATTAAGTTGGGCTGAAAAAAGTGAGTGGCCCAGTCCCACCCAGTTATTTCGAGTCCACATCCAACATTTTAACCAGCAGTTCATTCCAGTAATCGCAAGCAAGAGCCAGCTGTTCTGAAGATGCGTCGAGTGAAAAACTGAAAACATTCTAACAGGTTCAAGTAAATGCCACCTTATCTATTTTTAAATACATAATCCAAGTCCTCCGAAACCTGAGCAGGCGTATTCTATTCCCATTTGTCTAGACAGTCATTTTAGAAAATACATTAAGTTCAGGGCACAGCTAGTTGACAGTCCCAACTGCTGCATTAACGAGCTTGAACGGCTGCTCGTTTATTTATTTCCTTCTCTCTCTCTCTTTCTCTCTTTTAAATGAAACTAAAATGACATTTATAGAACATTATTGCTGATAAAAAAAATTAAACCTCTTGGCATGCTGCCATTGTCAGCTAAAAATAAAGTTCATCCCTTCCGTTCAGCAAGGAGAATTGGAAAGTTGTGGGTTACAGTTGTGTTTTAGGGAGACCAAAATGGAGGCAGCAGAAGGAATCATAAACCATAACCATAACCATAACCATAACTATACTGTGGGATTGTGAGACTGATAAAGCTGTTAATAGTGGGTGACTAATTTTTTCTAATTTCACAATGTGGATAGGGAGGAAGAGGTGATGAGTTCCCATTGGCTATTGATGTCTGAACTTTTCTTTTCTTTTTCAAGTTTTATTTCTTTTATTAATATAATATATAACAATTCAAGTTCAATCAAACAGTGTGTTGTCTGGGTACAATTGTTTTTAGGTAATCATAATCAAGGTATTTATAATATCGTTTATCACAATAACATTAATACTGTATAAATAATATTTTGTTTGTCCATTTTAACAAATTCCCATTTTAACATTTATCCTTTTTATGTCCCTTTCTTTCTAACTTCTATTTTTATTGTCTAGCCATTGATAAAATGGTCCCATGTCAAAAAATATTTAGTTTCTTCTTTGTCCTTAATAGTAAGGGTTAGTCTATCCATTTCTGCACATTCTAGCATTTTTAATTACATTCTTATCTGTCGGGATCTCATTGAACTTCCATTGTTGAGCATATACAATTCTAGCTGCAGTTTATACATGTAAGATCAAGTATATAGTCTCTTTATCATATTTTTCTGGTAGAATTCCCAATAAGAATATTTCTGGTTTCATGCCTGTATGCTGTTTTATCATTTTTTCCAACCAGGTATGTATTTTCATCCAATATTTTTTAGCTTGTGGACATGTCCATCACATATGGTAATATGAACCAGGAGTTTTATTACATTTCCAACATTTAGCAGATATATCCTTATACGTTTTCACCAATCTCGTTGACATAATCAATTTAACATTTCTATCCCACAGTTTCTGCCATTTGTCTAATTCTATTACATATCCAAAAAAAAATTAGCCCAAACAATGTCTGAACTTTTCTGATGCACAGATGGTCTAGATATGAGATTTTGAGTTGAAGTTTCACCAAGGTGAATGCAATTTCAGCTTTTAGCAGGATTATGGATATTAGTTTGTTTCTTAAATTTACATGACCCCCATCTCACTGTTTTGAGTGAGTCTGAGTGGCTTACAACAACACAAATGCATAAAAGCAGTGAAAACATTAAGTTTAACAATAACTAAATAAGTAAAAGGTTAAAACCAAGGGCATGAAGTGGTATGGGGGTGGAGGTGTACTCATATTTACCCATGCTGGTGTGTTCTGAACCAACTGTAGCTTCTGGGTGGCTTTCAGAACCAGTCCATCCGTAGCACACTGCAGTAATCTGGCTGGGATATGACTAATGCATGAGAAAGTGCAAGCAGACTGAAAGCTAATTCCTTGGAAGATCAACAGGATAAAGAGTTGAATCAAACCTCATCTGAGGCAGGAATATTAGAATATGAAGAAATATTGAAATATAAAACGAGGAGCCAAGAGATTGACTTGGATAATGACTCTTTACAAAAGAGCATTGCTGAAGCTTCAGAAAGCCTTTGAGATGAGAGAAAAGAAAAATTGAAGAGCGTAAAAATTGGGACCTACAGAGAAGGAGCCGGTGCGATGGAGTTCAATGAAGTGGCAGTTTCCCAGGAATGAGGGAGTACCCCCCCCCCCGCCCCAAAAAAGAGCAAGACAAGAGGTGGCACAACCCAGAATGGGAGAGGAGTCAGAGGAAGAAAGTAAACCTTATGTGTTTTTATAGGTAATATACAGAGGTGGTATTCAGCAGGTTCTGGCCAGTTCTGGAGAACCGGTAGCGAAAATTTTGAGTAGTTCAGAGTACCAGCAAATACCACCTCTGACTGGACCTGCCCCCATCTATTCTCTGCCTCCCAAGTCCCAGCTGATCGGCTGGGTCTTCTTTTGTTGCCCTGCACAGGAGAATGGAGCTGCAAAGCAGGTTAGTGGGGTGGGGAGGGTATGGAGATTTTACAGTATCCTTCCCCTGCCACGCCCACCAAGCCACGCCCACAGAACTGGTAGTAAAAATATTTGAATATAGTAGGTATAGGAGTACATACTATATTACCAGTTTGAAACTGGTAATATAGTACGTGCTCCTTAGTAAGACCACCCTTAGAATACTGCACCCCTATTATAAAAAGGATGTTGAGATTCTGGAAAGAACGCAGAAAAGAGCAACTAGGATAATTAGAGGGCTGGAGGCTAAAACGTATGACGAATGGTTGCAGGAATTGGATAGCTTAGTGAAATGAAGGGAAGGGGGCGACATAATAGCAGTGTTTGAATATTTAAGGGGCTGATACAAAAAAGAGGGTATCAACTTATTCTCCACCCGAAGGAAGGACAAGAAGCAATGGATGGAAACTAATCAAAGGAGAAATTAAAGCTAGAGCTAAGGAGAAATTTCCGGACAGTTAAGAACAATTAACCAGTGGAACAACTTGCCTCCAGAAGTTGTGAATGCTCCAACACTGGACATTTTTAAGAAGAGACTGGACTGCCACTTTTCTGAAATGCTTATAGGGCCTCCTGCTTGAGCTGGGGATTGGACTAGAAGACCTCCAAGGTACCTTCCAACTCTTTCATTCTAGACTACATTAGACCACATTATATGCAAAGGATGTCAACTCATAAAATATTTCTATGGTCTTTTTAGAGTTGCCAACTGAAAGGGAGAAGGGAAAGGAGTTTGAAAGAGCAGTGCGGCAGCTTGGAAATCAAAAGTGCATTCCATAAATAGTTTTTCAAAGATAGTAACTGGATGATTGAAGTTTCTGCCGTGCAAATATCTAACTGGAAAACATGATTGATGACTCTTGGCTATGGATGTGTCCCATTGGAGAATATAAATTTTGATACATCCAGGGGGTGGGGGGGAAAAACCAGGGTCAAGGGTGTCAATGAATTATGTGTCTCAGAGTCAACTACACCCAGGCAGTGCCTAACAGTTTAACTCCCAATAAATCCTTTTGAAGTTTTGGAAATTTGGCTTGAGACTCATGATTTAATTGGGGTAACTGCCGGAATCCTGACAAAGCGTTTGTGAGACTTGGAACACCACAAACTAAAAACAAACAGTATGATGCAGTTGCAAATTAAAGTAAATGCAATCATAGGTTGCATCAAACAGCCAATCACTCTCTCTCAGCCAAATTCACTCCATGGGGTTGTTTCAGGGAAAATAGGAGGAGGGAGGTGTGTTGGATATGTTCGCTGTCTTGAGTTATTTGTTAAAATAACAAAGGTGGAGGTATAAATAATCAAATAAATAACAGTACAGATCCTAACTAGGGAGGAGTGATGTGACAGGCATCATAGAAACTTGAGGGGGACGGTACTCAAGATTGAGACATAGCGCTAGAAGGCTACATTTTATTCAGAAAGAACAGAAAAGGTGAGAATGCAGCACTGAATGTAAAGAAAAAAATATTTGCACAGAAAGAGTGCAGCTGGTTACAGGCAAGGCAACTGGAGGAAGTTTCAGAAAGAAAGAAAAGGAAGCACGGAAGAAAGGGAGAGAGGGAGGGAGGGGGAAGGAAGGAAGGAAGGAAAGAAGGAAGGAAGGAAGGAAAGAAAGAAAGAAAGAAAGAAAGAAAGAAAGAAAGAAAGAAAGAAAGAAAGAAAGAAAGAAAGAAAGAAAACAGGCTATGTTTCGTTATAATTTCCTATCCCTGAATTAGGGGTGCATTGCAGTTACTGTTCTCTGGATCAGCAGAGACTGGCCAACACTTTGAGAGTATGCGATTAAAACACTAAAAACAAAATTTGTGCAAACTGAGGCTAGGAACATCGAGTTTCTCATGAGATAAGAATCTAAAGAACTCATTATCAAAACATAAAAATGAAAGGACATTTTCCTGCAATGTTCTCATGTGTCTGATTTTTATGGTGCAATTATCTGAACATTTCCTAAACTAAGTACTGTATATTAAGATGCAACAAACGGGAGAAAACACCCTGCATGCAGTAATAGGAAAGAAATTGTACCATCCTATTGTACAACACTGTTTAGAGAAAATGGTATGTTTTGAGCAACTTTCTCTTTCTTTCTTTCTTTCTTTCTTTCTTTCTTTCTTTCTTTCTTTCTTTCTTTCTTTCTTTCTTTCTTTCTTTCTGTTTCTTGTTACTTTCCTTCTTTCTTTCTTTTTTTCTCTATCTATCTATCTATCATCTATCATCTATCTATTTATCTACCTACCTATCATCTACTACTGAAGTTCTATATTAGAAAAATATTAGAGAGATAAAATTGTAGATAAAAGAAATCTATGCAAAATCTATGCAAAAGTAATAAAATTGAAATATGGGAGTAAGGAGGAAGTGAAAAACAAGAGAAGTTAAAATCTGGCCTTGGAGTAGAGGCCTGCATCCCAAAATCATAGAACTGCACATAGACAAAAACTGAACTCAATTTTAGTTTAATGAGCGCAATTGTTCTTTAATCTAATACAATTAAACTCTGTGCATTTCAGAATCCTAGTCTTTGTTTATTCCCAGGCTTTTCCACTGAAAGATTATAATTCAGTAAAATCTGCATCCTTGTATTCTGGGTTCACATGGAATTTCCATGGATAATGTCCTTCTGCTCTGGGATCTAACTCAATTGCTTGCTGCAATTGCTATGCCGCAGCATGGAGAATTATACTTGCATTGCAATACAACAGATATATTCATCGGATTCATCTTTAAACAACCTTGAAATTTCAGGACTTAGGCCTTAATATTTACAGAGATGCTCAGTCATCCAGCTCACGGCTGTCCCAAAAGTGCTTTTTCAAAAGGCAACTAGACTTTCTTGGTTTTCCTTGAAGAAATTTTACTACTTATCCAAGAAGCTTCTTCAGTTCTGACTGATTGATTGATGAGTCAGAACTGAAAAAGCTTCTTGGATGACAAGCAAAACATCTTCAAGGAAAATCAAAAAAGTCCAATTGCCTCTTGAAAAAAAGCACTTTGGGGACTTAGGCCTTAGATATTTTGCTGGCAGGCTCTTTTCAGCACCGTCCATTGCAGGACATCTGTGGACAGCTCCCTGGTCTTCAGCTCTTCAGATTCTGCAACCTGGATTCTGCAATGGGCTCCAATGTCCTCCAGGGACACCTCTACTGATTCTTGCTAGGATTTCTGTCCTATTTAATGTTAATGGTTTTTTTTTTACTTTTTTCAAGAGAAAAATCTAAAGCAAACAAAATAAGGTGAAAGCAGCCTAACATTTATTCCAGTAAGATAACCTCCATTTACAAGAGTTGGTTTAATGACTCTTCAAAGTTTCAACAGCATTGAAAAAAGTGACTTATGAGCATTTTTCACACTTAAAACCATTGCAGACTCCCCCACCATCACATGATCAAAATTCAGAGATTGGGCAACTGTCTCATATTTATGATGATTGCAGTGTCCCAGGATTATGTGATTCCCCTTTGGCAAATCTTCTGACAAGCAAAGTCAATGGGGAAGCCAGATTCACTTAACAACCAGGTTACTAACTTAACAGCTGCATTGGTTCACTTAACAACTGTGGCAAGAAAGGTCATAAAATGAGGCAAAACTCACTTAACAACTGAAATTTTGGTCTCAATTGTGGTCATAAATTGAGGAGTAACTATGTCATAGGATAAGATCAACCATCTTGCTAGATCTTGGTCTATCCTAATCATTGCTTCATCATAGGTGTTTTCACCCCAATATACAACAGTAAACCTTAGGCTTTGTATATATGTAGCCAGATTCACTCCACAACTGTGTTACTAACTTAACTGCAGTGATTTGTTTAACAACTGTGCTAAGAAATGTTGTAAAATGGGGTAAAAGTCACTTAACTGTCTTGCTTAACAACAAAAATGTTGGGGTCAATTATGATCATAATTGGCTACTTATAATGCCTTTGAGCCCTACATTGATGCACTTAATTTTTTTGTTTTATTTTTAATGATAGATGACTGCAACACGGTGTTTTGTTGGAATATATAGCCATCTGCCCAGGAAAAAAAAAAAACAAGAATGGTTAAGCAAGCAGAGAGCAATCCGTACATAAGGGAAGAAATATGAGACAAGAGAAGGGTTTCCCAATTTCTCTTCTGGTAAATAGGGTATTTTCTACTAGTCAAGGCCACCATGGTAACAATTTTTATAACTAGGAAAGCTTTTACCTATTTTGTGAGAGAACCCCATGTTATTATTTTGCAAATGTAAAAGTGTGTCAACCCACCACAAAAGTTTGCTGGGTTTGGAGCAGGATGAAATTTATTCTGTATACCTCTCCTGTAATTGTACAGCTCTCGCTATAGCCCAACTGATCAAAGTCACCTTATAGGGAAGATGAGTGGCTTAAAATTTTAATCAATCAATAAACAGTATGAGCAATTTCCTGTTGTACCTGTAGCTAAACGGGGTGTAGTCATAAGATAAGAAAATCCTACTATTGTAATATTCTACAATCATCATAAAAAACAAGACTATAGATTAAAAAATACCCAGAGCAAGAGCACTTAGACTTATATACCGCTTCATAGTGCTTATATAGCCCTCTCTAAGCAGTTTACAGAGTCAGCCTGTTGACCCTCATCAGTCCAGGTCCTCATTTTATCCACCTCGGAAGGATGGAAGGCTGAATCAACCTTGAGCCACTCACAATCGAACTCCAGGTTGTGGGCAGTTAGCCTGCAATGTTGCACCCTTACTACTGTGCCACCATGCCAGTGGATTAGTTATTAAGTTATTAGTGAGTCCTGACCGTGAATAGCCTGCAATACTGCATTCTTACCACTGTACCACTAGAAAACCAGTGTCATTCTAGGCACTTAATCCTGAAGAACCAGAGTCAGATGAGAAAAACAAAATTCTCAACCATGACCTGAATATTCTCATAGGCAGGTAAATCAATCAATCTTGTCCCAGTAATTGGATCCAGTATGTCACCAGCAGGTCTTTCAAATAATTGTATAAGCATTTACAGAGTACAATGTGTCAACCCTTGCAATTTATAACGGCATCTTTCATTAATACTCAACCAATGAACAGCAATAAAAAGAGATATGGTGGGAGTCAAATAATAACAACAGACAAAAAATCATGGAGTTGGAAGGGAGGTTGGAGATCTTCAGTCCAACTCTCTTTCCAGGGCTGGAATCCTCAGAACATTGCAGAGATATATGTCTATGGAGATTCTCACTCATGGTTTCCCCAAAGGTGCTTTTTCAAGAGGCAAGTGGACTCTCTTGTCATTCTTTGAAGACATTTCACTTCTCATCCAAGGAGCTTTTTCAGCTCCGAAGAAGCATCTTGGATGAAAAGCAAAACATCTTCAAAGAATGAGAAGGAAGTCTAGTTGCCTCTTGAAAAAGCACTTATGGGGTCCCAGAAAAATGTCACTCAGCCATTGCTTAAGAATCTCCAGTTGTGAATGGGGAAGGAATGTAGGGCACAACATTAATCTGGAAGACTGGGAAAAGTTTGGAAACAAAATTACAAAATAACAAAATCGGCTGTCTATAAAGAAAATCAATATAAAATGTGTTACTGGTGGTACCTGGCACCCTCCAGATTAGTGAATATGTACCCAAACTTAAGTACGACTTGCCGGAAATGTAAGCTAGCAAGAGGTACCTTCTTCCACATTTGGTGGCTTTGCCCAAAAAGTAAAAAATACTGGGAAAAAATTAGAATTTGGATAAAAGAAATTAAAAATATCCAACTAAAACTTAAGGCAGAAATATATATTTTTAAACAATTTTATTGATTTTCAAAGACAATACACAAACAAACGAAACATAAAAACATGGAACATCTTTTCTGAAAGCTGCTTGATCCCGGGTTACAACTCTTCATACAGACACAAATTCAAATTCATATTCATTTTATATACCATTCCATATCTTATTACCACTCTGAATTTTCTATATAACTTCTCACCTCTTTTAACTTTCTTAATTTTATTTTATTTATCTCATCTCAGTTCAAATCATAATACTTATTATTCTTTGTCTGTTCTATTTCCAGCTATCTATTTATCTTTTCTCTTTAAACAAAGTTTCTCCTGTACACTGATTGGAGTATGACGCCTTTAACTCTTTCCCCTAAATTTATAACACTAAATATAATACATGACTTCCATTGGGATTCTGTTTGGTACATTCTAGAATTACACACTATATTTTTTAAAAAGGAAAAAATTATAAATGTATAATATAATTAAAACAACAATCCATACTAATTCAGTTCTATCATTAATATTAATATTCATTTAACTCTTAACGTTTTGCCCATTACTTTTCAGATAAATATCATACTTCTATGAGAACACTTATACACTTTCCATAGTTAATTCCTCCCCACTTCACTTATATTTTATAAAACGTTAGATAATTAAAATGTTCCCGTTCCTTCCTAATTCAATTCTCTCATTTATTTCATTTCATTTATTTTATTCACAATTTTATTCTCTAAAATTACACAATGTTTTTTATAAAGAAAAAAGAAAAAAGGAAATTATAGGTATATGATGTAATTAAAACAGCTATTAATACCAATACAAATCTAATCATTAATATTAATATTCATTTATATCTTAAACACTTTACACGTTACTTTTCAATTAAAAATCATACTTTTATGGGAACACTTATACTTTCCATAATTATTTCCCCCCCACATCACATATTTTAAATCATTTCATTAAAATGTTCCCATTTCTCCTACTTCAATTCTCTCATTTATTTCATTACCTTCTTTTTCCTCACAAAAATTTCACTAAATTACACTAAATATTTTATCCCATTTTTGATTACATGTTGTTTCCAATTTTCTAACATTATTTCTAAATACAAATATAAGAATACAATCTAGTGTACCTTTACAGAATTTCTTTTTCAATTAAATTTACCCATTGTCTCTAAAAGAATTTTGTTTCTTTACATCTTACTCCCCACCACTGAGGCTTCTCATCCCTTCCATTCTCCCTTGCTTATTCTTCTTCTTGCCCTTTTTACCCCCTTGTCTCTCCACCTCCCTTTTCTTCTTCTGCCTTCCCCCTTTCTGTTGTTTTCTAACATTGTATCCACTTTTCACCTTATTTTTCTCTTTTTGGGTTGTTTTTTCAAGTCTTAAAGTCCCCTTTTTCTTTTCCTCTTTCTCCTTTCCTCCCCCAAATAGAGTCACTTGTTCATCAAAGATGGCTTCTTCTTTATCCCAGTCATCCTGTTGCGCAGTCAGTTTTTCATATGTACAAACCGCCATTTCTAAAAATTGAAAAAGAGTGCCAAGAGAATCTTTCCTTTCTTGTTCTTCTTTTTTGTATTTTTGATATTCAATTTTCAATTCATCCAGAAGTAATGCCATTGTAGAGAATAAAAGTTTTTTCAAAACAACCACCCAAGTGCTTTTAATCAAAGGTAGTTCCCAAAAGTTCCAAAATCACCAAACAATGCAAATAAGCTGTTTCTTTTAGTACTTTCTTCTTTCTTCCCTTTCTCTTTCTGGGGTTACTGTTTAGTCACAAAGTTCCAGTTAAAATATATCTTTTAGAAGTCTTGTTAATATTTAATAACTCTTTGAAATTCTAGGCAATCTCCTCCTTACTTTCAAATTCTGCTCCAAATTTTTTTTCCTCTCCCTTCCCACTTGCAGCAAAAAAGATTTTTTTTTGAATATTCAGAAATCCTTATCCCTTTACCATTTAATTACCTCCAATGCAGGTTTTCCAATTTCTCTTGCAGTTCTGTTCACTGTCACGTTAGGAAGAAGAGTGAAAAGAAAGAAAAACTTTCCCTTTTAAATTTCCATTCGCCGCTTGTAAGTCTCTGGTAACGATGTATCTTTGGCAACTTTTAAAATCCAGGATACTTTCGCTGTTACTTTTCCCGGTCAGCAAAAAGCACTTTCACTTCTTCACAACTCCTCCTGCACTTTCTTTTTCGGGCTGAGCGCTTCTATGTGGCGGCCATTTCTGACCGCTGCTCAGCTGCCTTCGGAAAAGGGGGTTTTGCCGGCTAGGGAAGAGAGGTGCGATATCTCTCGACCCTGCCAGGTCCCCCCTGTCTTCGCCAGCTTCTACGGAGGTGGCTTGGCCCTGAAGCCGGATGGCTCAGGGCACTTGGGCAGCGAACACAGGCAGAAACTGCGCACAGTTGCGGATTCCAAGGCAGAAATATTTTTGTTAGGAATATTAAAAGGGGACTACACAAAAGAAACGAAATATTTAATTCTCCATATAATTATGGCAGCAAGAATTGCGTTGGCACAGTGCTGGAAGGGTGATCAAATGCCAACAAATAATTTGATTATTCAGAAAGTTCTTGATTGTGCTGGAATGGACCTACTTACACAAAAACGTAGGGATAAGGAAGACTCAAGACATATTACAGCTTGGAAAAAATGGTATCAGTGGATTAAAGATTAAAAAACCAGGAAATTAAAAGATAAGAATTTGAAAAATGAAATGGTTAGATTAAGAGCATTTACCAAAAACAAGAACTGAATATTAGTAAAATTGTTTTCAATAAAAGATCACACCATCTTAGTTGATTAGAAACGTATATGTTTTATTTTTATGTTTATTTGTTATGTAATTGTATACTGATTTTGTTTGTAACAAAAGGTTGTATTCTATGTATCGTACATATTTTTATTTTTAATCTTAATAAAATTTATTTTTAATTAAAAAAAAAAGAATCTCCAGAGATGAAGCATCATGAGTCTAGGAAGCAAAATATTCCATGGCTTAATAGTTCTCATGGTCAGGAAATTCTTTCATGTTTTGATTTTGAATCCCTCTTTATCAAATTTTCATCCATTGCTACTTTCAGGTTTACTAAATTTTCTTGAGATTCTTCATGCTGTTTCTGTAGCAGTTATGATTGTTATCTGAAGCTTGATGCCAAACGACCAAGAGGATGCCCTCAAAATACGTGGCAGAGAACATTCTTAGATGTCTTAAAGACTTTAAACATCACATAGGAAGATGCTGAGGTACTCGCCCCAAACCTGAAAATGCTGGAGACCCCTTCCTGCTTGATATGCTGCATAGCTTGGGAGGATATAATATTAATGCTAAATTACTACTCTCAGGAAATATGGAAAATAAATCCACTTCCTTGTCTTTGTGAAAACATTTTAAGTGATGACAGACTAACATGCCTGCCTCAGCCTTCCTTAGGATAAATACAGTATACCCGGTTCCTGTCATTCTTTTTGTTTTTAGCCTCCTCTTAGACAGGGATCTCCAGCCTTGACATCTTTAAGACCCATGGACTTCAGTGCTGCCTGGGGAATTCTAGAAGTTGAAGTCCGTGGGTTTTTAAATTGCCAAAGTTGGACAACCCTGGCCTAGACCATTATGTAGAATTGCGTTATGCATACAAGAAAGTAACCAGGCCATAGGCAGTTACAACAATCAGAGCAAGATGCAACCACAGTGGGAACCAACTGCTTAGCCATTTCAGTACTGAGGAACCAACAAAACCTACACATCTGCCTTAAATAATGGACGTTACAGATTTTGACTGTTTTTCCCACCATCAATTTAAACTCACAGGTTCCTCGCACCCCAGGAACTGTGATTCTTTTATCATACAGTGCTCAAACTCTATAAGTGTATACAGCATTGAAAAACTGAGAAAAAGCCCACAGTTTTTAAAAAATGGCTCCTCCTGTTCCATAAGCCATGAGCATTTTTCTTTTGATACCATTTCTTTCTACAGTTCAACTCTCAGCAAGACAATCATTAATTTTACATCAGGCCTAGCAACATAGCCCATCAACCTTTTGGCTGACAACTTAACTTCTTTTATCCCTAGAATTTGGAGTCTCTACAACCTCTACTTCATCTGTCTTCAGGCTCTTTTCAGTCTGCCTTAGATATTTATATAATATTTAGATATTTATGCATACAAATATGTGTGTGTGTGTGTGTGTGTGTGTGTGTGTATAAATGTCTAAGGCAGACTGAAAAGAGCCTGAAGACAGATGAAGTCAATTCTGTAGATGTTGTAGAGACTCCAAATTATATATATATATAATTTATATATAATTTATACATACATACATACATACATACATACATACATACATACATATATACCACTCATGCTTCATCACAAAATCTCCAGAACCGTAAAGCCTACAAACTTGAAATTTGGCATGCACGTTCTTCTTAGCTTCCAAGTGCTCACTAAGAAAGGATTTTTCAAAATGACCATCAGAGCATTAGTATTTTGTATATTATTATTAACACGCTCTGATGCTAAGGAGTTCTACTCCCCCTCCCCACCTGAAAAGAAATCAGTTCCAAATATAAAACACAAGCAGCGGAGAGGAGTTTCAGTTTCAGTTTTAGTTTCACAGTACCAAGAAGCTTTTGTACAGAACAGTTGAGCTAAGCCACACCCAGGCTCCTTGCTGTCTCCTTCTTGCTCACACAGCAAATACTGTTTCAGTTCCCAAACAGCCCTCAACTCTTTCACACATTGACAGGACACTAGTCAGATGAATACCGATGGATGCTGGTAGGCAGAGGCAGAATTTTTCCTTATTTTCCTTCCCCAAAACTAAGCCCAACCACATAGTTTCGTAGCGAAGCACGGGTATCGAGCTAGTATAGAAATAAAATTCTCTCTCTTCTCTTCTTCCCCACCTCCCATTCCTTAACTAATCAAAAGGAAATCATAGGACTCCCCTCCTCTCTCTCATTCAGGCTTTAGTGATGACTTAATTCTCCATCCTATGTTTTGAGTGTCTCTTTCCTAGTTTGCACACCGTCTTTTCTGTCCTTATAAAGATTTATGAGACTCTCCCTCTTACACTGTTCAGGCAATTATTGAAGACATGGTTCTTCTCCCAAATCTTGGAGACAGTGTGATTCTGATGTCTCCTCTTAGTTACAGCTGGATTACAGCAGGTGTTCTGTTCTTCCAGTCACTTGTATCCTTTCTTATGTCTATGTGCTGGCCTAGAAAACAGGTGTCAATATTCCAACTGACAAACCCAACCAAAGGAGGCACAGTCGAGACAATCCAATCTCTGAATGCGAAACTTTATTGAGTACATCATTTTGGCACTGATGAGGGCAAAACCCAGATCTAGCTAATTCCCGTGCAAATCCACCTCATTAAATTATAGGGTTCTCCCTCCCCCTATTAGAGCATGTGACATTTTCCAGTTGAATCTCATTGTATTGTTATGAGAAAAAGTCCTTGAGTTTGGCAAACACCTGCAGAAGTGTCCTTGGCTCTCACAATTGTCTTCTTGATGTCTGGAGCCTACATTCCATTGCCCTCTTCCCTCCCCCCTGGTTTGTTAGCCAGCTTGGAAGTGATAATGGTTGCATCAGCAAAAGCATGCTTCGAACTTGACAGCAGAAGTCTGTGAGTTCTAGTTCTACCAATAAAGGAGAATATTTGCAGCTCGGGGTTGAAATGTAAGGTTTGCAAGAAATGAAGCCACTGCAAGAAAAAAACCCAAGCTCAGAGAGCACCAAGAACCCCTCAGTTCAAGTCCTGCCAGCTGAGTGATCTTGGGCCAGTCACTCCTTCTAGGCCCAACCCAACTCATAAGGTCATTGTGGGGAATGGAGGAAGAGGAAGGAATATTTGGCATGTTTGCCACTTTGAGTTACTTATAAAGTAATAAAGGTTGGATGAAAGCCTCATACATAATTAAAAATTAAATCTCAAGAAAAAAAAAGAATGATTATCATTAAGACAAGTAAGTAAATATTCAGTTTCATGTCCATATTTTATTTATTTATACCAATGACCTTTCATTTTTACTTATTTTTAGTTGCTTTTTAAATAAGATTATTGGGAAGCTTTTTGGGAAATGGTGGGATGTTGCTTACGCAGCAGTACATCCAAACAGATGCTCTCCATGTTATGATGTTTTGATGAAAGCTTAATTTGTAGCATGTTTTTCCATAGTTTAGTCATCCTTCTGTCATGTATTTATTTAGTTACTCGTTATAGTCTAATTCTGACTCATTTTAGGAGGATGCTAATTCTTAAAGTAGAGATGTTAAATGATAAAGAAATCTAACGGTGGTTTCAATTTAACCTGTAAGTGGCATTCATTTTGGCTCTTACTTGCAGAAGACAATAATTAGACATCGCCATAATAGCAAGAGATGTTAAGTATATCAGCTGATTCTTTCATTCGTCCTGAAGAATGTAAGCTTAGCCCTTAACCCACCCGGATGAACCAAGCATCCATCTTGTTCTGCTAGGCCTCGTAATTTTGCTGAATAGAAGCGGCATGAAATCTGACAGTACCTCAACCACAATAAATAGGTCTGAGAAGCAGGGAAGTAGAAAAACTGAATAATTTTCAAGATTAACATAATTGTCTCCCAGAGCGTCAAGGTAACCGATCGACTTTGCTTGCTAAAGGATAAAGGAAAACTGGTAGAGTTTACAGGTAGTCCTCAAGTAATGATCGTAATGGAGCCTGTTTATCATGGCTGTAACTCATGACAGTCACAAAATGTACAGAATACTGAATAACAGAGTTGGAAGGGACATTAGGTTTCTTCTAGTCCAAATCTCTGCTCAGGCAGGAAACCTTATACCATTTCTTCTCTTCTTGAAAGTCTCAAGTGATGGTGCTCCCACAACTTCCGAGGCCAACTTCTGTTCCATTGGTTGATCGTTCTCACTGTTAGAAAGTTTCTCCTTATTTCCAGGTTAAATCTCTTCTTGTTCAATTTCCATCCATTATTCCTTGTCTGGCCTTCAGGTGCCTTGGAAAATGGCTTGACCCCTTCCTCTCTGTGGTAGCCCCTCAAATATTGGAAGACTGCTATCATGTCTCCCCTGGTCCTTCTCTTTACCAGACTAGCCAAGCCCAGTTCCTGTAACTGTTCTTCATATGTTTTAGTCTCCAGTCCCCTAATCATCCTGGTTGCTCTTCTCTGCATTTTTTCTAGACAAATGGTTATCCAACCTCCTCTTAAAAATGTCCAGTGTTGTAGCACCCACAATTTCTGGAGGCAAACCATTCCACTGATTAATTGCTCTAACTGTCAGGAAATTTCTCCTTAGTTCTAGAGTGGTTTTCTCCTTGATTAGTTTCCATCCATTGCTTCTTGTCCTGCCCTCAGGTGCTTTGGGGAATAGGCTGACACCCTTTTCTTTGTGGCAGCCCTTTAGACTGTGACTGAATCAATGTTGTGATTTTTTTGGCAGTCATTAAATGAACCCAGGATCATTAAGTGAATTAAATGAGCCAATGGTTTGCTATGGGTGCAGTTTTGCTGAAAAACCAGAAATAGCTGCCAGTTCCCAATAAAGGAGGATACTTGTAGCTCGGGGTTGAAATGAGAGATCCTTTGAGTTTGGTTATTTTCTTGCAGACGTTTCGTTACTCAAAGTAGATAATGGCTAATACTGATGATGGAGAGAGAGACAGAGACAGAGACAGAGAAAGAGACAGAGACAGAGACAGAGACAGAGACAGAGACAAAGAGAGATGAAAGATGAGAGAGATAAAAGGTGAGAGAGAGATGAGAGATGGAGAGAGAGAGAGAGAGACAGGGACAGAGACAAAGAGAGATGAAAGATGAGGGAGATAAAAGGTGAGAGAGAGAGATGAGAGATGGAGAGACAGAGAGACAGAGAGACAGAGACAGAGAGAAGTGAGACATGAGAGAGATGAGAGATGAGAAATGAGAGATGTGTGTGTTTGAGAAAGAGAGAGAGAAACAGAGACAGAGACAAAGAGAGATGAAAGATGAGAGAGAGATGAGAGATGGAGAGAGAGAAAGACGGAGACAGAGACAAAGAGAGATGAAAGATGAGAGAGAGAGATGAGAGATGGAGAGAGAGAGAGAGAGAGAGAGAGAACCAACTTTTAAAAGGCCTCTGAGTGTTGAGCTACCCTTTGAGCCAGTTTGGTCTAGAGGTTAAGGCACCAGGCTAGAAAGCAGGAGACTATGAGTTCAAGTCCCATTTTAGCCATGAAAGGCAACTGGGTGACTTTGGACCAGTCATTCTCTCTCAGTCCAACCCAACTCACAGGATTGTTGTGGGGAAAATAGGAGGAGGAAGGTGTGCTGGGTATGTCTGTTACCTTGAGTTATTTGTAAACAGTAATAAAGGTGAGATACAAACAACCATTATACACTGTGTATCTCCTTGACGCCAAGTAAGGGTGAGAATGAGGAAGCCAAAGAATAATCAGGATAAATCGAGAGACATGGTTTGCTACTTTAATTAAAAGCCAAGCCCTGCATTTCAGGCTGAGTATCTTTTGTTAAATCCCTGTACTGTACATTCCCAGGTTGAACTCCACCCCCTCTCGGTTCAATGGAGATTGTTCCCAGCTTTTTCCTGAAAAACGTAATTGTGACATTTTTATTAATGCTTCGCTTTGTTTGGTTGCCAGGGTTTAACAATGGCGTTCCAGCGTGGAGTATTAGCTCCTTTGAATATAAAACAAATAAAAGCAAGATAGAAATATATGCAGTAGTGAAAAACAGGGCTGGGGAGAGGTTGACAATTTATTCTTCTTCAGACATGTCTTGGGGTGAGTTTTGTACTTCAGAAATAAAGCAGACTCTTTAAAAAAAAAACAGGCACTCAAGGCCAACCACCCAGTTATTAAAAAGGGGGAGGATATAATCAAAATCTTCATTATGGTTAGAGATCAGCATTCGAAAAATAAAATACAATTAGTAATTTTAAAAGCTAAAAATTATAAAATACACCGGGTTAAAAAATAAATAAAAACAAAAAATATATTTTAAAAAATATATATGAAAAGGAATAAAACATTAATTAAATACAAGAACATATACAAGTTAATACATGGTTAACTAATCTATATAGCATAAGGCACTCTTAAATAACAAATTGGATGCTTGTTAAGACCAGTTTGAGGCACAGGCCATCATCTGATGGATTTTAATTGCTGCTGTGCAGAACATGGGAAGGTTGTATGTTGTCGGAGGTTTAGTGTCTACAAGTATCAGAGAGACATAACACTGTCCTGTATGCCCTGAGTATTTATACAGTATTGGTGAGATGACGCTAGTATGAATATCTTAGTAATACACACACTTGAAGGAATGCCTGTTTTATTGGTTTTGTATGAACAGAATCATGGGGCGTTGCCTCTCTGAGTAGGGAATTTTTGTATATCAGCCTTCAAGATCATATACTATAACATCCTCTTTTGGTCCCACACAGATTCAACTATTCATAATACATGCATCTGAATTGGATGGATGGATAGATGGGATAGATAAAAGATATGTAGATGAATTTTTGATAGAAAGAGGAGAGGAGAGGAGAGGAGAGGAGAGAAGAGAAGAGAAGAGAAGAGAAGAGAAGAGAAGAGAAGAGAAGAGAAGAGAAGAGAAGAGAGAACTCTGAAAGCAGGAGATAGTTAGCTAATAAGGGCATGTGAATATTCAGTCTGGGCTTCCATTAGAAGGCAATTCAACTAAAGGTCCAAACAAGATTAATTGTTAATTTAAATCCAAACTGCCCAAATGGATATATTCAATTCAAGTTGAACTTCTTCAGATATCTTTCGGATTATCCATTTATTTTTTTTATAGCATAATTCATAGAATTGTGCTGACTTGAAGATCCCAATCAAACTAGTTTGAGAATCTCAGTTGAAACAATTGGATGGTTCGGATCGGAATGAACCTCTATTAATCAATCAATCAGAATAGAGCTGGAAGGGAACTTGGAGGTCTTCTAGTCTAACCCCATCTCGATTATCTTCAATAAGAGATTAGAAAAATAGTCCCTTGAACAAAAAAGGGGGTTGCCTTATAAGTTGCCACAATATAGGTCAACAACCAATTGTGAGTCTATTGTTTCCTGCCTTTTACAGTTCCAAGACCATTTTTCCTTTGCAAAAAGATTTTCAGAAAATGAAATAGCAAAATCAGAAGAGCCTTTCCCAAGAGGCCAATTTGACTCTTTTTGTTGGCCAGTTTTTTCATGGTACAATTATATATTATGCTCACAGGAAGTTTTTTGGGGGAAAAAGACACAAGTCATTAGTGTTGACTGTGTAACTCAAAGCCGCACTAACTTTAAGATCTGCAAAGAAAAAACTATCAAGAGAACATGCGGAGCTCCACACATCAATCTGAAAATCTGTTGGGAACCCTTAAAAACATACTTTTGTGTCTTTTCAAGTCCACTTTTCAATAGAATTCTCACCCAGAGGCTTTATAGCTTCCAACCGTGCTCCAACCCAAAGGGCAGATTTAAAACTCCTTCTTTACACCTCAGAAGAGTTATACTGCTTGATATTTTAGTAGAAAATACTAGTTGTACAAAAAGAAAGGTGTGTGATTTGAGGAGCTAATTAACAAATCTGTGTAAAAATGCATCTCAGTTCAATAGGATTTATGAATTTGCCCCCTTGAATCAGATTCTTGATTTATATACCAGTGGTGGGATTCAATTTTTTTTTTACTACCAGTTCTGCGGGCGTAACTTGGTGGGTATTTCACATGATCAAAATTTGAACTTTGGGCAACTGGCATATATTTATGGTGGTTGCAGTGTCCTGGGATCAGATGATTCCTCTTTTGTGACCTTCTGACAAGCAAAATCAATGGGGAAGCCCGATGTCAGGATTCTGGCAGTTACCCCAATTAAATCATGAGTCTTGAGCCAAACTTCCAAAACTACAAAAGGATTTATTGGGAGTTAAAAGGTCCAGCATTTCCTGGGTATAGCTGACTCTGAGACACATAATTCATTTTTACCCTTGACCCTGGTTTTCCCCCACCCCCCTGGGTATATCGTAATTCATATTCTCCAATGGGACACATCCATAGCCAAGAGTCATCAATCATACTCTACAGTTAGAATTTTGCATGGCAGAAACTTCAGTCACCTAGTGACTATCTTTGAAAACATTTATGGAATGCACTTTCGGTTTGCAAACTGCTGCACTGCTCCCCCCTCCCTTTCTGTTGGCAACTCTAAAAAGACCACAGAAATATTTTATGAGTTGACACCCGATTCATTTCAAGACCATGTTACTAACTTAACAACTGTGGCAAGAAAGGTCATACAACGGGACAAAATTCTTTTAACGACTGTCTCGTTTAGCCACAAAATCTGAGGCTCCATTGTGATTGCAAGTAGAGGACTTCCCGTAGAGAGGGCACCTTTTTAATTCTCTAACTGAATTGGTTTTCCAAATCAGATTAAGGCATTGATTTTGAAAGTTTGAATCAAGTCAATTCTTACAATCAAATGACACCAATTTGTATACCTCTAGGAACCAGCAGCATCAAGAGTGAGACTTTGGAAGGACTAAAATCTTTAGTTTATTTACAAATATGTAGTGACTGTGTTTGGATGAGAATGGACACTTACAGCTTTTCCACCCCTGCCCAAATCTCTTCCTACAGCAACATTTGGGTGCACTTTTGCTATTATTGCCTCATTTTCTGGCTTAATCCTCCAAATTACTTGATCATTGAGGTCTGACTGCTCAAACCTTATTTAAACAAATAGAAACTGTAGGCTTTTGCCATTGACTTTATAGTTATAGCTCAGCTAATTCAATGGCCTTGAGGCGTCTTCTATAAAATGCAAACATCAGAAGCTTGTGAGAAGAGAAAAAGAGGGAGGGTGAGGAGAGAGAGAGAGAGAAAGAGAGAGAGAGAGAGAGAGAGATCTGTCCTATGGAGAGAAGACTACAATATGGCCCTAAAAGAAATGTTCTGATGGAGAAGGACATGTCTAAATACCGCAGTAGAGTGGTGTCTGAAGTTTGCAAGACCAACCATGGCAACTTCAAAACCAGATCATAAGTAACCTCAAAGTAGACTCAGGGAATGGTCACTAAACGAACTGTTGTAAGTCCACACTATATTGGAGGGGGGGTTGGACTAGATGCAGGAGTGGGATCCTACCGGCATAACGACCAGTTTGTTGAACGCACACTTTGCATGCACACACATGCTTTGCACACATGCACGTGCTTTGAACACACGCACACAGTTTGCACATGCACACGCACTTTGCACACACGCATGTGCTTTGCACACATGCATGTGCGCCAAACATGTGCTGTGTGCGCATACACAGTACTTGTAAATCAACTTCTCCTGCAAGACACAACTTTCTCCTGCTGACGTGCGGCACTCAGCTGTGCCACGCAAAGCAACTGAGGTTGTTTCAGCAGGGAATAAAGGACAGCCTAGAGTCCAGGTGGGCGGGTGGGCCCAACTGAAGAAAAGAAGATCTTCAGAGCGAACCAGTTCGGTGTCAGCTGCTCTTCAGAGCTACCGGTTCTATAGAACCGGGCCAAACCGGTAGAATCCCACCCCTGACTAGGTGACCTACAAGGTCCCTTCCAACTCTGTTAATCTAATATGTCAAGGACTACCTGTACTAATAGTCTGAACAGTGGCATTACTCTCTGAGATGTCTCAAAGGTGCTTTTTCAGGAGGCAACTGGACTTTCTTGTTTTTTTTTTCTTTTGAAGACATTTCACTTCTCATCCAAGAAGCTTCTTCTGGTTCTGACAGGATTGGTGAGGAATGGAAGGGGATTTATACTCCTTGCAGACAGCTGGTCATTTGCAGAGAATGGTTGAGGCCACTTGGAGGTTATTCTGTGTCCTCAAGGTCACCTGATCCATTCCTACTCCCAAACCATTTAAAGGGAGTTCATCCCTTCCATTCTCCACTATCCTGTCAGAGCTGAAGAAGCTTCCTGGATGAGAAGTGAAACCTCTCCAAAAGAAAAAAAAAAAACAAGAAAGTCTCATTGCCTCCTGAAAAACGCAACCGTGGGACATCCATGACCTGGATGACTGAGAAACTTTACAGACTCTCTGAGACGGTTTGCCTTTCAAACTGAAAGATGAAGGTTATAGTTCAGCTCTGAAAATAGTTGTCTAAAACTCAGTGGCTTTTCCAAGTTGACCCTACACCGTCTAGGAAAAAAAAAACACCCCTGTGTTTTATAGACCTGAGGCCAGAACACAATGTATAGATTTAAAGCCATGCCCTGTCAATTTAATAGAGAGATCTTTATTACTGGTCTGAGGCCTATTACGATGAGTTTCTGCATCTCAAAACTGCACCACTCAGCACGCTACATAATTTAGGTAAATGCAGTGTGTACCTTTCTAACTCTCTCACCAAAGGATGTTGGTTGTGCTTGCCTTGTTTTTTTTTTTTTTTTTGGTCTGCAAATCACCTCCTGTAAAAAAAATTAAAAATAAAATAGCAGCGGCTACACATAGAATCGCCAACGAAGAAGACACTTTTGGCTTCAATTGCTCGCCTTTCCCCCAAACAATGGGTGTGGGTTTTTTTTCACCAAGCTGAGTGAAGTCAATCTGCAAGGTATACAAGCCACCGTGTGTTTATGCTGAGAGAGACACCATAGGTCAGGGGTGTCAAGCTTGATTTCATTGAGGGCTTCATTATGGTTATGTTTGACCTCGGAGGGCTGGGAGAGTTGTGGCCAGGAGGCACGGCCATGGTGGATGCGGTCAGCTCGATGTCACTCATGTTGAGGTCATCTGTGGTGGCCAAGTGCTAAGGCAGGACTTCCCACAGAGCCTCCCTCACTCTCATTATAATTTCCTTCCTTCCTTCTCCTCTTTTTCCTTCCTTCTTCCTTCTCCTCTTTCCTTATTTTCTTTCTTTGCTTTCTTTCCATCTTTGTCTTTCCTCTTTCCCTTTCTCCTTCCCTGTCCCTTCTTGCATGCTCAAATGAAAAAGGGGAAACATGTCTCCTTTTGTTTTGTTTTTAATTTGTTTTCCAAGCCTTCTGCCAGTGAAATCAGAGCCTGGGGGGACCGTGCGGCTCCCCCGCCACCCCACTTTTGACCTCAATGGCCTCCTGCAGCCCTCTGCTAGTGAAAACGGTCCTTTGCTGTTTCCAGACTGGCACCACAGGCCAGATCCAAGCACCCTGCGGGCTTTGAGTTTGACACCCCTGCCATAGGTGACTTAAAGGCACGCTCCTACATTGAACCAGGGAAGGGTCTATTAAAAGCCAGAAGATAAATGTCCTTCGAGTCACATTCTAGACCTGATGATGTCATGAAGTTTTCTTGGCAACAGTATGAAACTGCATTCTTTCAGAGCTACTTTCCCCCCCCAACTTCCCAGTTTATGCTATAGTCCAAAATTTCCTCAGGTCTAAAGGCAGGAGTGGGTTTCTACCGGTTCTGTCCACCTCTGTAGAACTGGTAGCTCTGAAGAGCAGCAGACATAGAACTGGTTCTATATCTGCTGATGTTTTTGAGCACCTGTCCACCGGGGCTCTTATCTGATCTTTATTTCCTGATTTTTCAACTTCAGCTGCCGAACGAGACACAGCTGCAGTTAAAAAAACAAGAAAAGAGGGCTGTTTCAAAGGCTGCTTCTCGGCACAGCAGCGTGCTAATGATGTGCTCAGGATGTCCTAATGACGATTTACAGGCGCACGGCTCACAGCGGGCAGGGAAGCTTGTAAATCCCGAACCGGTAGTTAACCCTGTTGTATCCCACCCGTCTATTGGTAAAAATTCCCCTTGCACATATATGCTAGTTTTTTCCAGCTCTAGGGTGCGATGCTCATCTCCGTTACAAAGCTGAAGAGCCAGTGCTGTCCAAAGATGTCTCCGTGGTCATGCGACCAGCATGACTTAGTTCCAAAGGTGCATGGAACTCTGTTACCTTCCCATCAAAGTGGTCCCTATTTTTCTACTTGCATTTTTACCTGCTTTCGAACTGCTAGGTTGGCAGAAGCTGGGACAAGTAATGGGAGCTCATTCCATTATGCGGCGCTAGGGATTTGAACCGCCAAACTTCTGACCTTTCTGATCGACAAGCTTAGCATCTTAGCCACTGAGCCACCGTGTCCCTTTCCTCAGGTCTACCATCCAACAATTAATTATTGAAGTCCAACACTGCTTCAGCCAAGTTCAGCTAGGGTTACCACCTGCTATAAGCAAAATCTCAAGACTATCTACAATAGGTATTGGCTAGAAATATCAATAGCAATTAGGCATATATACCACTTCATAGTGCTTTACATCATCTCTGGACAGCTTACAATGTTAGTATATTGCTGCCAATAATCTTAATTTTAACAATTCCAACAATCAATTTTAAGCCCGTCAAGATTGAACTACTGACAGTGGGCAGAGTCAGCCTGCAGTACTGCATTCTAAGCACTGTGCCACTATGGCTCCTACATAGGCAAAACCTGATACTTTTAATTTATTTTGGTATTAAATCATTATTAGTCGAGCAATCCAGGTCAACAACAAGAGAATCCTTGACTTACAACTGTGCGTTTAGCAACTGTTCAATGTTACAATGTCACTGATAAAGATTACTTGTGACTGATATTTACACTTAGGACTGTCACAGCATCCTCCAGTGTGATTTCTTTTTTAAAAAGGCCACCCTGCTTGGATCCACACACATACTACACTGATACATTACAACATCCTTGTTCTTGGGAGGAGCTCAATGCGTACGAAGGCCAACACTAGCTAAAGAACTGGCAACTGTGATTTCACATGTACACATATGACTGATAGGATAATATCAGTCGACTGCAAGCAAGAACTGGTAGGACCAGAAAATAGACAATGGACAGGTAATCCTCGACTTACGACCACAACTGAGCCCAACATTTCTGTGTTTAGGTGAGACACGTATTAAGTGAGTTTTGCCCCGGTTTATGACTTTTCTTGCCACCGTTGTTAAGAGAATCACTGCAGTTGATAAGTTAGTAACCCGCTTGTTAAGCTTTCCCCATTGACTTTGCTTGTCAGAAAGTTGCCAAAGGAGAATTAACATAATCCTGGGACTCTGCAACCATCATAAATATGAACCAGTTGCCAAGCGTGTGAATTTTGACCCTGGGACCCTGGGGATGCTGCAACGGTCATGAGTATGAACGAATGGTCATAAGTCATATTTTTCAGTGCTGTTGTAACTTTGAACTGTCACTAAACAAACTGTTGTAAGTCGAGGAGTACCTGTAATAGAAAATGAAGAAGCTAAAATGCTCCGAGATTTCAGAATTTAAACAGACAAGCATTAGCCATACAACACCTCAACATTTAACCATTGTTGATGAGAAAGACATAAATAATCTGGATGGTGGACATTGCAATAGCTGGAGACAGCAAAAGCGAAGAGAAAGAACTGGAAAAAAATCACAAAAGGTAATATCACAAACCCTGCAAATAGAAGTAAAGTGTGACAAACGAAAACAAGTGTAGTACAAATAGTATTGGAATGCCTTGGGTGCAATCCCAAAATATTTAGAGCACCATTTGAACATTATTGGGCATTGACCAAATCACCAAGAGCCAAGTGCAAAACTCAATTTTATTTGCAACAGTTTACTACCTCTGGCAGCACTTTTAATACCATCAAATGACAACACTTGCCTATCTCAGGTCCTTGGATAGGTGAATAAAAATGCCGAATACAGCCTGGCTGACTTTGCAACCAACCAATAATTTAACCAACCAATAATAATTTAACTTGTATGCCACCTCAAAATAATCAAACAAAGCGATTGCAATAAAGTCAATGTAAATAAAGCATGATGAAGTGAGAAGTCTTATTCTCACACACCAAAGGTCTGGGTGAATGCAGTCATAATGCCCTGTGCTGGTTATATGATTTAAGAAGTTGTTACAGCAATTTGATCCTACACCTTCAGAACCAAGGTATGATATGGCTAATGTGGATCACAAGATTGCAACCACTAGAAATCCAATGGTCCTTGCTATAAATAAGACAGCCTTCTTTGTGCCTCGTTGGGGAGATGAACACTGGCCACATCATACCTTGGTTGTAAAGGGTGCAGGATCAGATTGCTGTAACAACTTCTTAAGTCTAAATCAGAGGTCTCCACACTTGGCAACTTTAAGACTTATGGACCTCCACTCCCGTTGCTATGCTGGCTGGAGAATTCTGGGAGTGGAAGTCCACAAGTCTTAAAGTTGCCAAGTTTGGGGGGCCCTGGTCTCAGTCATATAATCAGCACAGGGGGTTTTAATGTTTGGAGAAATGCTTATCTGTTCCTTTTTCATAGTGTAGAAAGTTAGCACCCACTCCTCTCCTAGAAGAATGAAATATTTTGAGAAATATTAAAAAGGCAGAATATTATATTTCCCTGGATGAGAAATGCAGAAACATGCTCTTGGAAAGCAGCCCCCACCTTCTTAATAATCTACAGCCAATGGTGGGATTCAACCGGTGTAACAACCGGTTTGGTGAGTGCACGCTTCAGTCCGAACTGGTCCGAATCTATAGAATCCCAACCCTGCCCACAGCGATATCAGCAGTTCAGAGATAAAGACATAGGTATCTCTATTCATAGGCAAAAAAATCCTGCAACAAGGTCTGAACAAAGGTAGGGTTAGCCTTCAGCCACAATAGGAATTGCCCATTAAGCCTCTTCATTGCATCAGCCAAATTTCAACCAAGCTTAGCTCAGACAAACTCCTAGGGTTTGTACATGGCCCCATGGGAGTCTGACAACAGCCGATAAAATACACGTTCTTCCACAGGAACAGGAAGCTCAAGTGCAAAGTCCAAGAGAAGGTACAAAAACCCCTTGCTCTTAACTCCATGTGGTCGGCTACCCAGAACTTATGTGGTTCTGCTTCAACAATAAAGCATCTTTCCAATCAGACTTTGTGTTTCCACTGTCTTTCTCCTGGCTTGGAACTGAACTAGATGAATATTTCTTCCAACAATTGGAAGAGCTCTACAATTGCACCTCATAAAATACCTCTCTCGCCTTTGGGTGCAAAAGATCCCCCTCCCGCAAAGGTATTCATTTATTAGCAAGTTTCAATGGTTAGGTCCATGTCATCTAGCTAGACAGGACTGCTTCATGCAGTTGGCCAAGGTTAGGTGTGTGTGTGCATGTGTGTGTGTGTGTGTGTGTTTGTGAACAGTCAAAGTCAACATATTCTAAATATAAAATAGTAAAAGCAAGCATGAAAAGATAGACGGTGGTGCTACTTCATAGTTAACAGGATGAGCATTAATAGCCAGATTTCAGCATCACAACGAAAGCAAATTCTGTGGGTCCCAAAGGTGCTGTTTCAAAAGGCAATTAGACTTTTTTTGTTTCACTTCTCACCCAAGAAGCTTCTTCACTTTTGACTGAAGAAGTCAGCACCGAAGAAACTTCTTAGATGAGAAGCGAAATGTCTTCAAGGGAAAACAACGTCCATTTGCCTTTTGGAAAAGCATGTTTGGGACAACCATGAACCTGGATGACTGAGCAGCTCCGTAGATATTTCTGTGGGCTTCACAAATCAGAGGTAATTGGAGGCTGCGAGATCTGTTCTAAAATATACAGTTTTCCCATGGCCAATGTTTTAGAAAGAGTAACTCAAGGCATCCCCACTGATCTAATTCTTGCTACCTGTATTTTATTTCCAAGCTCAGAAGAATGTGCTAAGTGGCCTTAGACAACGTACACCATCCATATTTAATAGCTGCGTTCACATAATATATTTGCCCTGATTAGCCCTTTTGGGGGTTCACCCAAAGGACAAAACAGGTTAAGGTCATCTAACATATTACATCTCTCTCTCCCTGCCACACACAAAGCAACCTTAAACAGCCTTAATATTAATCAAACAAATCAACCCAAGCCGGATATGCAAATGCAGCAAATAGATTTTTTTTTACCTGACTTGGTTAAGCAAATTGTGCAAACACAGCCAATGGGAAACTTGGTGATTCAACCTCTTAGAATCCTACAGCTTATTACAATGTCTATTTACTTAGGCTGAATCCCATCACAGTCAGGCTGCAGCTTTAGCATTTTAAAATAAGCTTCGCTCAAGTCAATATCCTTATGTTGAAAAGTCGGGTGGAGGAAAAAGTTTAGAGGTAAATTGTTTCTCAAAAACTAACTTCTCCTTTATCTCCAACTTGGTGAAGGGACAGAACACAATTACCTCCTAACAGATTCTTCCTACTCTATTTTCACCCAGAGATGACATCAAGGCTAGCTATTAACTTTACCCTGTTGGGTATCTGGATCCCAAAAACTTGCAACAATTGAAATAATAGGGAGCTTTGAAGATGGAGAGAAATGTTTTTTTTTTAAGCTCCATGGGAAAAGCAGGCAACATCCTGATATTTTCCACCCAAGCCACAATGTGCGCACATACCCCAGAATAATTGTATGCACAGAGGACCCCACCAAATGTTAGCCAGGTGCGAAAAGCTGCACACAGGAGAAGCGCAAGGAAAGCAGCCACCATCATCTTGCAAAAACAGATGGTGCCAACATGCAGGAATTCACACTCTGAAATTCAGACTTTTAAATATCTTTAAGAGTGCATGGAGGACAGCGAAGTGCCTGATCTTACAAGATAAGAACACCATGTTTAATTCAGGGAGTGCGTTCACACAGCAACTTTAACTAGATCAATTAAACATCATCCGTTGGTTGCATTTTTAAAATCAAAGGATGGGAAGTGTGTATCTTAATGTGTTGTGCAAATCTAGCCCAGGCGATGATATAATGCCAGGATATATTGTGCACACCGGAAGAGTTAATTTAGTAACTAGGTTTGCCAGGTATGGGGATTCAACCAGAGAAAAGCTGGTGTATCTATCCAGAGGGCTTATTCTGTATTATCTACACTAATGAGCAAATGTCTCACCAAGTCCCTTCCCTACCTCATATCCTCTATCTGTAAGTTGTGTTAACTAATAAGCCTCAATCTTAAATGTACTGGACATTACCTGAAATCAAGTCAAAATACTGTAGTTATCAAGGGAAGAAGTATTTTTTACAGGTCTTTCCCTTTCTAACTGGAGAGGTAAGTAATGGATTTCAAGACCTTCTCCAGTCTTGCCACTAGTTATAGGACTTGTTGACCCAGATTCTTCATCACATACAATCCAGTCATTTCTTACAAAGCCACCCAAAACAGATCAGTTGGAACTGCAAGAGAGTTACTTAGAGGAACAAACCCCTAAGAGAAACAGTAGACCTACCGTTTAGTTGCCGGTAGACAATGTCCTCCAGAAGGGATAACCGCTTCAGCACCGCATCTTGAATGGGGTTGGCTGGGTGGACTGTCAAGTTGGCCACTTCTGCCCTGGGATGAATTTCATGGAAAGCATCTCCGTTCTTCATCGCAATGGGCCTGCACTTGGCCAGGAAGAGGACAAAGCCAGCCACGGCAATCAAATTCAAGATCAGCAAGACTTTCACTCTCCTTAGAGAAGCCATCAAGAACTTCCCAATGTGGGACACGTGCAACTGGAGCCGCTTTCTTCTTCTTCTTCTTCTTCTTCTTCTTCTTCTTCTTCTTCTTCTTCTTCTTCTTCTTCTTCTTCTTCTTCTTCTTCTTCTTCTTCTTTTGACGATTACTGGAAGAAGAGCAAGGAAGCTTGGAGGAGGATAACCTGTGATGGAGCCCCTTCAGGAAGAGGCTGATGGTGACGAGGACACCTTCCCCATCCTTGCATCTTTGGCAAGTCTCCCTCAGTTTGCACAGTTGAGTTATTTAAAGCGACAAGTGCTGGCAGGTGGCAGGCAAGAGGCAAAGCAGACCAAATTGGAGGTCCCACTCCAAAGATAAAAGCTTTGCAAGGCTGGGAAGCAAGGTTGTCATGACTCTCTGCGAGAGCCAGAAAGGAAGTTAAGCAGAGAACATCCTTTGCAGCAGAGAGAGGGAATCCGTCCCAGAAAGCGCCAACCTCCTCCAGACTTTCTGAGAGGCTACTGGTCTTTGGGAAAAACCAAACCCCCCCTTATATTGGGGGGAGGAAGGGGAGGTTGTTGGAATTACACACAATTGCACACTGCAGAAGACCAAGTTCTCCGACGTCGTCGCTGTGTGTTCCAGTCTGACTGGCTTGCCAGGGGGATAAATCCCGATGAAATTCCAAAGTCCCGGGGTAGCAAAAAAAAAAAAAACAGAAGAAAAGGGCGGGGAGGGTGGCAGAGGACGAGGAGGCTGCTGGATTCTGAATAAATACTTCAGGTCCTTTTTCAATAGTAAAAAGAGTTGACCTAGAGAAACCCTAGGACGCAGCCACGTTTTCCTGGGCTTTCTCTTTAAGCCCTGCAAGAGCAAGGCGGGGGGGAGCCGAGCAAGGCACGCAGAAAGAGAGAAGAGAAAAAGGACGTGGCTAGAAATTTAAAAAGGATAACTTTATTTCTTGTCGGAGGGAGGGAGGGAGACACACACACACAGAGAGAGAGAGAGAGAGAGAGAGAGAGAGAGACCACGTTTCCACAATAGGGGAAAGGAGTTATCTGCAAACTTCTAAATAATTTTGTGAGGGGTGAAGGGGTGGGGAGTGGAAAGTAAAGAGCGGATGCTTTTTTCTTCTCCCCGCGGAGGATGCCGAGCCAAAGCCCGCCAAGCCGCTGCTGGAGAGATGTCTTTTAGGCAACAAAAGCAAGAGGAGGAGGAGGAGAAGAAAAATGCTGGCAAAGAAAGAAAGAGACGGGGGAGACGGGGGACCGGCCGGGCGAGAGAGAGCGAGAGAGAGCGAGAGAGAGACCCGAACCAATGAAAGAGAAGACCAGAGGGGGAAAAAAAATCTACCGAGCGGTCCGAGAGGAAAGCCCCCCTCAACTCGACAGGAGGAGAAAGAGAGTGAGAAAGCCAGAGAAAGAGCGCGCAAAAAAAGGCGACGAGGCGGTCTCTGGAAGGAGATGCTCTCCGCCGCGCTCGCTTTTTCTTTTGTAAAGTCTGTAGGGTTGCAGCAGCTGGGAGACGCGGGAGCGGATGGGCAGAGGGGGGTGCGGGGCGCGCAGGTGCTGCTAAGAGGGCCCCCTCGCTTCTTCCTTCTTCCCTCTCCAGCCCCGCTCCGGATGGCGCTCCGTCGGCCAGGCGCGCATTCCTCCCCGGAGCGCTCGGGGGCGGCGCGGTTCTTCTCTGCGGCTCTCCCAAGGATGCCGGCCGGGCGGATGCGCTGGGAGAAAAGCCGGGCGAGGGTACCCGGCGAAGGCAACGGCGGCACCCCCGGGGAAATCAGGTCATCGTGGCCTCTGCGGAACGCGGCCGAGAAGTCTTCAGGAGCGCAAGCCCAGAGAATGAAGAGCAGCGGAGGCCGGCGGGTCCCGGGGCTCCTGAGATGGCTCCCCGGCTCGGACTTCCCATCGCCGCCGCTCCGTCAGCTGCCGCGGCTGGAGCCATCCGCTTTCGTTGAGCCTGGAAGAGGAGAGGGGGGGGGAACCCTCCCCTTTGCATGGCTGGGAGGCGGCGTTGCATAGAAAACCCGGGCTGGAGACCAGGCGGGGAATGGGGGCGGGGTGGGGTGGGGGAGGCGAGCGGAGCCATTGGAGCCCACCAGAAGAGAGTGGGGTGAGAAACCGGGACCAGGCTGGCGCAGAGAGTTGGGGAGGCCCCGTGCCAGCTTACCCTGGTTCACCGAACCCATGAAGGGGACGATTGGAAGGGTTGCCCTAAACTAACACAATGCATCTGTGGCAGCGGCTGGGTATGTAGAGCCTGGGTTGGTTTGAAGCTGGTCAGCTGATTTTAAACTTGGTTGAGTTGGTGGTTGGTGACCCACGAGGGATTTGCCACAGGACGTCTATATACCGCTTCACAGTGCTTTACAGCCCTCTCTAAGCAGTTTACAGAGTCAGCCTATTGCCCCCAACAATCTAGGTCCTCAGATTTTACCCACCTGGGAAGGATAGAAGGCTGAGTCAGCTTGGAGCCCTGTAAATAATCTGGGTCCTCTATTTTACCCACCTCAGAAGGATGGAAGGCTGAGTCAACTGTGAGCCAGTCAGGATCGAACTGCTGGCAGTGGGCAGAGTTAGCCTGCAATGCTGCCTTCTAACCACTGGGGGGCCACCAGGGGTTTTCTATTGTCACTCTGATCTGCAGATCTCAGCTTTTATAGCCCCACTAGCTTGCTGCTTTCACAGAAGATTTTACCCTTTCGAAAGTTAAAATTATATTGGATTTGCAGTCCTCTGATTGCCTTTCTCTGTTATCCTAATTGGCTACGCTGTTTTTTTTCCTTCTTAAAAAAAAAAAACCCGTTCTCTCTCTCCCAGAAATCAGCCAGTTCAGGAAGTCAAGACGTGCCCAGGAACTTGCCTTGTATGCAACATCTGGTTTTAGTTTGAGCCCCATATGCTTTTCTGCCTTCCTATCCCAAATCCGTAGCCTTGAGACAAGAGGTTCTGCACGTAGGTGAATGCTCGACTTCCAACCACAATTGGGACACAGAATTTCCATTCTTAAGCGAGGTGGTTGTTAAATGAGTCGATTTTATGACTTCTTTTTTGTGGGGGATGGGGGCCACGATGATTAAATGAATCATGGTAGTTAAGTGAACCCTGTGGTCACTAAGCAAATCTGTCTCCCCCCGCCCCAATGACTTTGCTTTGCCAGCTGGGAAGGTGGCATGACGTGGGACACTGCAACCGTCATAAGTACATCAATCAGAACCAGAATGGAGCCAGAAGGGACCTTGGAGGTCTTCTAGTCCAACCCGCTGCTCAAGCAGGAGACTCTATACTACACACACACACACACACACACACACACACACACACACACACACACAAAGTTCAGAGGAGAGCACATCTAAGATGATCAAAGGCCTAGAGATTAAAACATATGAAGAATGGAGAGTTTGGCTAGTGAGTCTAAACAAAAGAAGAATTAGGGACGACATGATAGCAAGTATTCCAGTATTTGAGGGGCTGCCACAAAGAAGAGGGGGTCAAATTATTCTCCAAAGCACCAGCGGGCAGGACAAGAAACAATGGTTGGAAACTAACCAAAGAGAGAAGCAACCTGGAATTAAGGAGAAGGACAATCAACCAGTGGAACAGCTGGCCTTCAGAAATTGTGGGTGCTCCGTCACTGGAGGTTTTTAAGAAGAGACTGGACTGTCACTTGTCTGAGATGGTGTCAGGTCTCCTGCTTGAGCAGGGAGTTAGATTGGAAGACTTTGAAAGTCCCTTCCAGATTTCTATTCCTATTCTATTCCTATTCCTATTTCTATTCCAATTCTATTCTATTCTATTCTATTCTATTCTATTCTATTCTATTCTATTCTATTCTATTCTATTCTATTCTATTCCATTCCATTCCATTCCATTCCTTTCCATTCTATTCTTATTTGTGTTCCTATTCTATTCTATTCTTATTTGTATTCCTATTCTGTTTCTATTCTGTTCTGTCTGTTCTGTTCTGTTCTGTTCTGTATGTATACCATACATGCTGGTTGCTAAGCATCTGAATTTTGATCACGACACTGCAAAGACACTGCAGGAGTCATAAGAGGAAGGACTGGTCATAAGTCACTGTTTTTCACTGCCACTGTAACTTTAAACAGATTCAAAACGAATGGTTGTAAGTTGAGAACTACCTATAAATCCTTTTTAATAAG
Organism: Pseudonaja textilis; assembly: GCF_049901715.1. Taxonomy (NCBI): domain Eukaryota; kingdom Metazoa; phylum Chordata; class Lepidosauria; order Squamata; family Elapidae; genus Pseudonaja; species Pseudonaja textilis. Next base: position 13,811,010 of record NC_141990.1, read on the forward strand.
GCCTCTGGAATGGTGGCTCAGTGGCTAAGATGCTGCAATCAGAAAGGTCGGCAGTTCAGCCATTCGAATCCCTAGCGCCGCGTAATGGAGTGAGCTCCTGTTCCTTGTCCCAGCTTCTTCCAACCTAGCAGTTTGAAAACA